>NC_092724.1:2018722-2318722 GCF_047496885.1 Scyliorhinus torazame
ACCGAGCCTCTCCCTGTCCCGTCACCGAGTCTCACCCTCTCCCTCTCCCTGTCCCTCTCCCTCTCCCTCTCCCTGTCCCTCTCCCTCGCCCTGTGTATCCAAATGTCGTCCAACTTTTGCATTAATTTATATTAGTTCATTTGCCAAATACTGGTAAATATTTCCTGCAGTAATAATAGGATTTCCATTCAGGAAGTTAGCAGTACTCGGCCCCCTATTGTTTGTCATTTATATAAATGACAATGTGGGGAGGAGGATCAGTAAGTCTGCGGATGACACACAGATTGGCCGGGTGGTTAACAGTGAGGGTGAGTGTCCCGGGTTACAGGAAGATACAGACGGGATGGTCAAATGGACAGAAAAGTGGCCGATGGAATTTAACCCTGAAAGGTGTGAGGTGACACACTTTGGAAGGAGCAAATTGACAAGGAAATATTCGATGAATGGCCTGACACTGGGAAGTCCTGAGCACTTGGCACGTCTGAACATTCAAGGCAGTGGACCAAGTGCTGGCCAATGGGATGAGGGTTGGCAGGTCAGGTGTTTTTCATGCGGCAGTGCAGACCTGATGGGCCTTTTCTGCGCTGTATGTTTCTGTGATTCTCGTGTGAGCATGGCTAGCAAAAGCCCCACCCACAAGCCTTACACTTGTCTATGCTAAATGCCATCTGGCAGATATGGACCCAATGTTAACGTTTGCCTTGTCTCCACAGAGAAATGTCAAGCGTTCAGCTGCAACAGGAGAGGTAGATGTGTTGAATTGACTGGTGGTTTTAGGTGTTTGTGTGACCGTGGTTTCTATGGAAACGAATGTGAAAATGGTAAGTGCTGGAGAAAAAAAAGTCAAAACATATGTGTTCAAGAATGTAATATTTAAGACCCATGTTATAACTTGTTGCACACTGCTCTTCCAAAAAAATCCTCTAGTTATAAACCTTGTGCCGTGTGAGCATGTTTGGGAAAAGCCCGACCCACAAGCATTTGTTAGGATCCCAGACGGGAATCCAGGAATTTGCAATTTGTAAAACTGTGAGAAAAGGATATTTCGCCCCAGGAGTGACAACACTGACCAATTGGGTATCTTTAATGTTCACACAAACTTTAATGTAAACATAGAATCAATTACATCAGCAAAATAAGTAACAACTTTACAGTTAACAGTTTATACAGTTCTTACATAAAAGGAAAAACTTGAACTTACTTCCTACATCTGCCACTATATATTCCAATTAAGCAAACCAATGTAGTTCAAAGGCCAATGATAAATAAAGTGAACAATCCGGTTTACTTGCTTTTCTCTGTGCAAAGACATTGGAGAGAACCTTTCAGCAGCCACCTGGAAACCTGTCTTGTCAATCAAAAATCCTGAGGCAAACTGCAAAACGACAGGCAGATCTGTCTCCACCCCTTAAGTATATCATAAGGCATCCATCAGTGTCCACCTACTAAGATATTCCATGACCTGTTGATCCAGGATTAAGCACCATCCATCATAAATTATCTACATCCGAGGGATTCTACAAAATCAATTTGGTGCTCGGTGGACACCACAGGGGTTGGACTGCTTTATCAACCCCAATTTTCACATTTTGGTTTGATGTTTTTAAGTTACCGGTCCTCTTTGTTCTTTTTGGGATGTGCTCCATTTGTCCTTTGCAAGAGCGGCCCCCTTTAATTTATCCCTTAATTAGTTTCAGTTCTTCTGATTGGTTGATTGGCCCTATACTACATCCTACAAAATCAAAACAATGTTCCATTAGCCATCTATCTGTAAACAAATAAATGGTTAAAATCAATGGCTACCTCACTTTTATGATCCCTTAATCACAGCTATAGCAGGCATACTGTCTGCATGTATTTTAAACCAGGGTTTTACATAACATTACTGCAACAAATATAAAATATAATATGCAACAATTTCTGACATTCATTGTACCTCTCTCCTTAAAATAAATCAGCAATATGAAAAGATGGCTTCATTTTCCAAAGCCTTTTCAACTTTAAATAGTACTCATTACTATTAACTGCTATAATAGCAGAAGATAGATATCTCATCATATTTAAGCAAAATTAAACATCAACATTGTCCATTTCAGTCTTTCCTCCCCAACTCTGAAAATTCCATTGTTCTCACATCTCACAGTTGTGATAAAGAATCTGCAATTACATTTTCTCTTCCTGCTACATGTAGAATTTTCAAGTTAAATGGCTGTAGTAGTAATAAACTCCATCAAAATAGTCTTGTATTTTGATCTGTAAGAGTCCTTCCTGTTTATTTCATTTATTTTATTTTGTTATTTTTGGTCCGTGGACCCAACATCAGAATGTACCTTTAAGCAGGGGCTCCAGCTGAAGCAGCCTGCTTGTCAGGACAGTGCGTTCCTCGGTTTTGGAGAAGAGGAATCAGACTTGTCGCCACTGAGCGAATCTCAGGAACCAGCTTTGGAGGAAGTTGGTTTGATTGGTTGGCTGGCAACCTGTGGGTTGGCCAGGATCAGCGTTCTGCCTGACAACAGTCAGTGATTGGTTCCTGTGTGATGCTTTCTGAGAGAGTCTGGCAGAAGTGTTTAGACCTTGGAAGTGAAAGGGTTCTCTTTCTCTCTCTCTCACACTCTCTCTCTTTCTCTCTCTCTCTCTCTCTCTCTCGCTCTCTCTTTCTCTCCCTCCCTCACCCTCTCTCACTCTCTCTCTCCCAGTCTCTCTCTCTCTCTCTCAGTCTCTCTCTCTCTCTCTCTCCCAGTCTCTCTCTCTATCTCTCAGTCTCTCTCTCTCTCTCTCTCCCAGTCTCTCTCTCTCCCAGTCTCTCTCTCTCTCTCCCAGTCTCTCTCTCTCTCTCTCTCCCAGTCTCTCTCTCTCCCAGTCTCTCTCTCTATCTCTCAGTCTCTCTCTCTCTCTCTCTCCCAGTCTCTCTCTCTCCCAGTCTCTCTCTCTCTCTCCCAGTCTCTCTCTCTCTCTCCCAGACTCTCTCTCTCTCTCTCTCCCAGTCTCTCTCTCTCTCTCCCAGTCTCTCTCTATCTCTCTCTCCCAGTCTCTCTCTCTCTCTCCCAGTCTCTCTCTCTCTCTCTCAGTCTCTCTCACTCTCTCTCTCCCAGTCTCTCTCTATCTCTCCCAGTCTCTCTCTCTCTCTCTCAGTCTCTCTCACTCTCTCTCTCCCAGTCTCTCTCTCTCTCTCTCAGTCTCTCTCACTCTCTCTCTCCCAGTCTCTCTCTCTCTCAGTCTCTCTCACTCTCTCTCTCTCAGTCTCTCTCTCTCTCTCGCTGGTGAAGATCTGCTTTATTGTTCTAAAACCAGTCAGTGCCTGCCACATCTTTGCTGTAATCTTGAAATAATCCTGAATCTGCAGAGGAAGTAGAAACCTTGCCAGAGAGAACCATCGCAAGCCGAGAAGGAAGATGTTTCGAAACAACAGCTTGAACTCCAGAAAGACATGAACTGAAAGGCACCCTAGTGCATGAAAGATCCTTTTATTAATATTTTCTTTACCTCTCAATCACCCTTTTCCTCTGTGTTGCTTGTCTGTGTGTGTGGAGAGAGAGTAGAACGGGAGGGGGGTTGGGAAAGGGGTATGAGAGAGAGTCTGTTGCATTTTTCTGACAGTTTAACTATATTACTGTACATAATGTACATAATGTACTGTATTGCAGACCCGGTGACTGCGGTTTATTGGCTCAGCCAAGGTCCTCTAATTTCACTTGTGTTGTGAGTCAGGTCACGTGGTGCTGAAACTGACCGTGTACCAGCCCAGGGGGTCATGACAGATCTTTAAACATCTCCTGAAACCTCAGTGGATTATGGTCTGTATAAAGAATTGTCTCCGAAGAATTGTTGGCAACATAAATATCAAAATATTGCAGCGCCCAAACTTAACGTCATCATCCCGATCTTTTGCTGAACATTTAGTTTTCTGAAAAATAACCAACAGGTCTTTCTATCCTTCATTGTCTGGTAACAGTGCAGCATGAACGGCCACATCACTCGCATCAATGGCCACCTTAAATTACTGATCATAATTCGCCCAAACAAACAAGGCAAGGAGGTGATGCTGGCCAACAGCCAGTCGAGTGGCACAGTGGGGCGGCTCTCGACCTCCAGGGCTGGGCTGAGGAGGGTGGGCAAGCGGGCAACCAATAAAGTGTGGCACGGTGGCACAGTGGTTAGCACTGCTACCCCACACCACCAGAGACCCAGGTCCAATTCCAACTTGGGTGGCTGTGGAGTTTGTACGTTCTCCCCGTGTCTGCGTGGGTTTCCTCTGGTTTCCTCCCACCGTCCAAAGATGCGCAAGTTAGGTGGGGTTACAGGGTTATGTGGATAGGGTACCAGGTAGGATAGGGACCCAGGTAGGATAGGGACCCAGGTAGGATAGGGACCCAGGTAGGATAGGGACCCAGGTAGGATGCTCTTTCAGAGGGTCGGTGCGTACCTGTTGGGCTGAATGGCCTCCTTTGCACTGTAGGGACTCTGGATTCTATGAAAACTGGTGCAGTGGTTAACACAGCTGTCCGATTGTCAAATGCCTTTTGGCATTGTGACATCCACTGAAGTTTCCTGAGCTTTTACAAAAGCTCAGTCAGTGAAGGAACCACACTGCTAACATCTGGCACAAATTTTCTGTAAAAGTCACTCAGAACCAGAAATGTCAAAACTTCTCATTGACGGTATTGGGACGTCCTGATTGGCTTTCATTTTCACAGCCCGTAGAACCATCTGACCATGTCCAACAGTATGGTCAAGTTTATCACCAAGCCAGCCTCCTGTAGTCAATCGAATTCCTTTAAATGTCCCAAATGCTCTTTCCACTTTTCACTGAACTCCACCAAATCGTCCATGTGCACTTCACAATTGTTAAGTCCAGAAACCAACTGGCTTGTTGGTTAGTCTTTGGAATGTTGCTGCCGAATCTTCCAAATGGCATAAATTTAAACTGATACATTTGGCGTCACAAAAACTAAAACTTCCTTTGCCCTTTCCGATAAAGATACTTGCCAGTGTCCTTTTAGTAAGTCAATTTTGGTCATGAAATCTGCTCTTCCCACCTTTTCAAATCAGTCTTCCAAGTGAGGATTCCAAATCTGACTTTGTAACTGTATTGACATTCCCATACTCCACACACAATCGTTGCGTTCCATCTGGTTTTGATACCATCACCAGAGGTGAGCTCCGATCGCTGGAACTCACTTCAATAATGTAATTCTTAAGCATGCTTTCAATCTCCTTTTGTACCTGTGCCAACTTTAGTGGATTCAGTCCATGTGGATGTTGCTTAATTGCAACAGAACTTCCTACATCTACACTATGTATAATCACCTTTGTATTTCCTAATTTGTTCCCACATATGGCTCTGTGTGACTGCAAGAACTCTCTCAGGTCACTTTCCTCCAGAAGGTAACTCAGTACTTGTTAAATGTTTTCTCAATGTTAGGACAGGATTTCCTGGTATGTCTCGATACTTTTAATGGTGGCCGCATAATTTGAAACTCATTTGTTTAAAAATTGGAACGGTTAGGAGACGAACCTTCATTACACAAAATATTCTGCATGCAACTCTTTTGTTCTGCAGTTAGATCTTGCCCGGTCATTACAAAACCAGATCACAGTGCAGTTACATGCGGAGGGTTAAATGGGAAGAACTATTTCCAGTCTATCTGCACATTCACTTGTGATCGAGGATTTATTCCAAATGGGAGCATTTCAGCAACCTGCCAATCATCTGGCTCCTGGACGACAAACAATCCAACCTGTCGAGGTCAGTGCCAGTTTATTAAAAGCCAACTGTAACATTTGACAGAGCTTATAGTTAAATACATTTGAATAAGTTCTTGGTTCTCTCAAAGTGAGTTTTTTTGGACAAGCTCTGCTATTTTTGATGCAATATTGTTTGCAGTTTTGGTTTGCGCAAGGGTAGCACTTCCCACATTAGACCTGAATATGTATTAAATTCAGTTGATACAGTTACCATTGCAGTTCTACAACATCAGGTAATCGCCCAATGGAGCTGCACCTGAGGAAAGAAGTCCAATTGCAGCATTGCAGTCAACGGGAAGGTGGGTGCGTTTGGAGGAAGGAGGCAGATGGCAGGGGAGGGAAGGCAGGAAGTGGGAGAGAAGGGTCTTGAACCCAGCCAAGCAGATTTCTGGAACTTAATGGTGAGAATGCGGAGGGGGGGATTCTCTGTTGCATGCTGCCAGTAGTGGAGTTCCCGATACAACAGAGAATCCTGTTTTGGGGAACGGGATTGGCACCAGGCGCAGATCTGTTCCCGGTGCTCTGGTAGTGGCATCGAGGTTCACCCCCCTGCCAGCAGGAGGAGGCAAATGGCTCAAAATTATATGGGGGGGACCTCTGATATGGGGGGTCTCTGATATGGGGGGTCTCTGATATGGGGGGTCTCTGATATGGGGGGGATTCCCTGATATGGGGGTCTCTGGTGGGGGTCTCTGTGCGAGGGGTCACCCTCATGCATGCATACTGTGGGTGGGAGCGGGTGATGAGGATGCCCCATTTGTCAGTGGGTGTGGCAGGATTAGGATTGTGGGGGAGGAGGAGCAGCCCCGGACCCCATTATTGGGCCGCCCAACCCAAACGACGGCTCGATAGTGGATTCGGAGCAGAATCCCTTGCGATCCGCGCTTTGCAAAATTTGCAATTTAGCGTGGCCAATCCACCTACCCTGCACGTCCTTTGGGTTGTGGGGATGAAACCCACGCAGACACGGGGAGAATGTGCAAACTCCACACAGACAAAACAACATTATTATCTTGTCCTTGTCCAGCGTCACTGCTGCCACTCTGTGCAGTCGGGATGGACGGGCACGGAACAACATTGCTGCAGCTGGCAAGGCAGCCATGCAGCTGCACCCACTGCTGACAGCCCGCTGAGAACTTAGTGCCACGGATCGTATGGGTGTGTCCTGCAGGGCACCCCTCTGGGTGCCCCCTGGCCCCAGCCGACCCATCAGCTGTACGGGCGCGCTCTAGCGTAACCAGTGCCACCTTGTTGTCTGGGATGGTGTGTGTGGGGAGTGTAATGTGTCTGTGCGGCTGCAGCTTGTCAGCCTCCCGAGTGTCAGTCATGGATCACGACCATTGTTGATTAAATCGAGTGTGTTCCACGCGGGGCCGGTGTCAGTCCCTCAATGGTAGTGGAATTGGTTCAGGTGCGGCGCCAGTTTTTGTGTCATAAATGTCCACGGATTCTGCGTTGGCGTCAACACACAGGGCTGGATTCGGCGATTTTGAGGCTATGTTCAGAGGAAGTGTCTAGTTTCACAATGAAAAAGCCGCCGCCGCCCCGCACTGATGGTCCACTCGCTAGGGGGCTCGCAGCCGCACCACGTAACACTCCCGGCGTTCCCGACATAAACGGCTGGAAAATTGCCGTGTCCGTGGCCTCCCAGGCGCACGGCGTCGACCTGCAGCAGTTGCTCCGTACAACATGGCACCGGCCGCCCGTGGACCCGGCTGGCCAAATAGTACCCCCTGGACCCGCCCTTACCACCCCCCACCAGTCCCGCCAGCCCTCTCCGAAGCCCTCCCCGCCAGCAGCACGGATCCTGCAGCGGGGGCCCGACTGTGGTGGGGCTGGACAGTGTCCGCAGCTGCAACACCAGGTTCACAAAAACCCAGACCACAAGCGACTCGCGCGGTCGGGAACTCCGCCCATCGGGGGCGGAGCATCAAGGGAGGGTCTCAAAGCGACACCGTCACAATGGCATGCGCCTCACTCCTCGATGACGCCGATTTGGAGGGGGTGGAGCATCCAGAAAACAGTGCCGGCCCCGACTCGGTCCCAAACGGGAATTCTCCGTCCGATCGCCGAATACTATTCCGGCTTCGGGCAGTGGTGAATCCTGCCCATAGTCTCAGAAACGGATAACCCCGCCCCACGTTCTATTCCAGAAAGCGGGACAAGGACAAGATAACACCAGTTGGCGGGATTCTCCATTGCTCGGCGCCGATACCGTAATGGCCGATTGGGCGGAGAATCCCTTTTGATGCCGAAATGAAATGAAAATCGCTTATTGTCACAAGTAGGCTTCAATGAAGTTACTGTGAAAAGCCCCTAGTCGCCACATTCCGGCGCCTGTTCGGGGAGGCTGGTACGGTGGCGACGCCTCTGTATGGACACTCCAGCCACTCCAAATCGGCGTAATCAGTGAATACCCCGCTCACCATTGAGACGGCCTCAGGATGTCATCAGAAGGCCCTCCCACGATGTTCACCCCCCCGATGGGCCGACTTCCCGACGGCGTGGGCACGTGTGCTCTGAGTTTTCGTCAACCTCGCATGGCTGTGTCTCCCACCAGGCGCTGGATTATGTTCCCACGCTGGCGTAAAAACACTGGCATTTTACTCCAGAGATTCCTGTGAATGACTCCAGCTAATTCACTGCTCTGCAGGGGGCTCACAGGGACCCAGAGTAAATCTCGCAGCTTTAGCTGCGGATACGAGCCCCCACATTTCCAGTTCGCGCATACGCACAGTGGCGGCCTCCAGCGGCCGCACCAAGCTCCATGGTGGACTCAGACCGTGGAGCCAGATGCAAAAATTAGACCCCCCCCCCTCCCGATCGACCGCGCGCCCGAGCACCAAACTGCGCACAATCACTTCCCAGCCGCCTATAAGGCCCCTCGGTGTCCAATCCTCCGCCCCCCGACCAGGGCAACCGCGGACTGAGTCCGCAGCCGCCACACCAGCATCTCGACCGGCAATAAGTGGTTAGTTCCACGCCATCGGGAACTCGGCCGGTCGGGAATGGAGGTTTGCTGGGCGGGCGTCGGCCAATGGGCTCCCAGCCACGTGGAGTACTCCACGACCACGATTCTGCGCCCTCGTGCCGAACGCGATTTCAACACAGGGCAGCGGAGAATCCAGCCCCTGTTTGGCAGCAGCAGACGTGACCTGTCATTGGCCAGGTGCAGGATCTTCCAGTCCCGCCCCTGTCAATGGGGCTTCTCGATTTATTCCCTACTTCGCTCCGAGGTCCCCACCTGCTTCAAGAAGACCACCATCATACCGGTACCAAAGAAGAACCAGGCAACATGCCTCAATGACTACCATCCAGTGGCTCTGACGTCAATCGTAATGAAGTGCTTTGAGAGGTTGGTCATGAAGTGCATCACCTCCATACTCCCAGAGCGCTTTGATCCATTGCAATTCGCATACCGTCGCAACCGGTCTACAGCAGATGCCATCTCCCTGGCTCTACATTCATCCCTAAAGCATCTCGACAACAAGGAATCCTACCAGACTCCTATTTATTGACTACAGCTCCGCCTTCAACACCATACTCCCAGTCAAGCTCATATCAAAGCTCCAAAACCTAGGACTTTTCTCCTCACTCTGCAACTGGATCCTCGACTTTCTGACCCATAGACCACAATCAGTAAGAATGAACAACAACACCTCCTCCACAATAGTCCTCAACACCGGCGCCCCGCAAGGCTGCGTACTTAGCCCCCTACTCTACTCCCTGTACACACACGACTGTGTGGCAACATTTATTCCAACTCCATCTACAAGTTTGCTGACGATACGACCATAGTGGGCTGGATCTCGAATAACGACGAGTCAGAATACAGACGGGAGATAGAGAACCTAGTGGAGTGGTGTAGCGACAACAGTCTCTCCCTCAATGCCAGCAAAACTAAAGAGCTGGTCATTGACTTCAGGAAGCAAAGTATCGTGCACACTCCTGTCAGCATCAACGGGGCCGAGGTGGAGATGGTTAGCAGTTTCAAATTCCTAGGGGTGCACATCTCCAAAAATCTGTCCTGGTCCACCCACGTCGACGCTACCACCAAGAAAGCACAACAGCGCCTATACTTCCTCAGGAAACTAAGGAAATTCACCATGTCCACATTGACTCTTACCAACTTTTACAGATGCACCATAGAAAGCATTCTATTGGGCTGCATCACAGCCTGGTATGGCAACTGCTCGGCCCAAGACCGCAAAAACTTTAGAGAGTCGTGAACACCGCCCAGTCCATCACACAAACCCGTCTCCCCACCTCCCACTGCCTGGGGAAAACGGGCAGCATAATCAAAGACCCCTCCCACCCGGATTACTCACTCTTCCAACTTCTTCCATCGGGCAGGAGATACAGAAGTCTGAGAACACGCACGAACAGACTCAAAAACAGCTTCTTCCCCACTGTCACCAGACTCCTAAATGACCCTCTTATGGACTGATTTCATTAACACTACACCCTGTATGCTTCATCCGATGCCAGTGCTTATGTAGTTACATTGTCTATGTTGTGTTGCCCTATTATGTATTTTCTTTTATTCCCTTTTCTTCCCATGTATTTAATGATCTGTTGAGCAGGGGGCCAGAGTCTGAGTGAGGCCGGAAGTGCACACCCCCCAACCCGCTCCCTTACCGGAAGTGGCCTCTGCGCCGCCCAAACCCTTCCCCCCGGAACAAAAAAAAACTAAGGTCGTCATTCACCCCAGTCCTGACCTTTGGCCTCTTGTGAGACTTAAATTCTGACCTTTGCCCCCTTTTCAACCAAATCTGACCCTTTGCCCCCCGGCGACCCCACCTTTGACCCTCGGCCCCCCGGCGACCCCACCTTTGGCCCTCGGCCCCCCGGCGACCCCACCTTTGACCCTCGACCCCCCGGCGACCCCACCTTTGACCCTCGGCCCCTCCGGCGACCCCACCTTTGACCCTCGGTCCCATTCCCGACCCGGCTTTGACCATTCGCTCTTTTTGGTTCCAGTTTTAACCCTTGACCCCATTCTAAAGCCTCCTTTGACCCTTTGTAGACACAAACCTGACCCTTGACCCCTTCGACCCCGACCTGCTCCTAGAATCTCTTTTCAGACCCTTGGCCGCTTTTCGAGGCTCCGCCTTGGCCGTCGGGCCCTTCCCGGCCAATCAGGGTCCTTGGGATCCGGTGACGCCCAATCCCGTCTTCGGGAACCTTCACCGACCACGTTCAGCCCGGGAGGGGCCCCCGCGTGGGGGGAGGGGCCCCCGCCTGGGGGGAGGGGCCCCCGCCTGGGGGGGAGGGGCCCCTGCCTGGGGGAGGGGGGCCCCGCATGGGGGGAGGGGCCCCCGCGTGGGGGAGGGGGGCGGGGGGAGGGGGGCCCCCGCGATGGGGGGAGGGGCCCCCGCCTGGGGGGGGGGAGGGGGCCCCTGCCTGGGGGGGAGGGGCCCCCGCCGGGGGGGAGGGGCCCCCGCGTGGGGGGGGGGAGGGGGGCAGAGGAGGGATCAGGAACGTGGGGGGGCGGGGGGGGGGGGGGAAATGATCTGTTGAGCAGCTCGCAGAAAAATACTTTTCACTGTACCTCGGTACACGTGACAATAAACAAATCCAATCCAATCCAATCCGATCCCTGTCAATGCCCCTCAGGTATTGTCTCAATCAAGTTGCCTCTTACTCTACTAATATCCCTGTCGCTAGTTTGCTTAGAGAAAAACATTTAATGGATTAAAGAACTAATGTTTATTCAAGTTTAATTGATGAAAAAACATTAACAAACTAATTAGACTCAGCTGCTTCCGAACTCTTAAAAAAAAACCAACTCTGTGATGTAACTGCCCTTCTTCTCCAATACGGACATTGTCACCAAGACCAAGAATACTGTAACGATGCACTTCTCGAATCACACAGCTTCCTCAAATTTCACTACATAGGGCAAAGACATTTGTGTTAGTTCCTGTTTGCTTCGCTTTTTAGAGAGCCGATAGAATGTGGTTGCTAGCTAGAAATTGTTTCGATTTTCCGATTGATGCCAAGAGCCGCATTGCAACAAGACGTCCAAATTAGTCAGAAATGGAACATGAAACAATAGAATTTATTAAACCAGGTTCTTTGAACAGATGCTGGGCTCCTGCATTACCTAATCGCTAACGCAGAACATACTGGCTGAGCCACGAGAGGCAGCTCCCCAGCTACACACCTGGCTTTTCTCGATATATTGTTTAGCATTGGGAAGAAAAATATCCAGGAGGCGTGTCCCATGCCATCACGCTGGTGGGTGGGGCCCGACAATGCCAGCAATGTTGGGTTTCCTGAGATCGGGGTGCTCCGATCTCTGGTTAAAAAATAAGAGGAACAGCTCCCAATGCCCACAAAGAACCCCCTCCCCTTTCCCACGCACTCTTGGGGAACCCCCCCCCCTCTTCCCACATACTCTTGGGGACCCCCCCGCCCCCCGGGACATGGAGAACCGCCTCCCTCATGGAGCTGCCCAGAGGGTCCCCTGGGGGATAGTGCCAGGGGGCAATGCCAGAGTGCCGGGGACAGTCCCAGGGGGCCCAAGTAAGTAACATTTTAGTGATGCTTATCTTCGTTATGTTTTATTTCATATAAACTGTAACACGCACCAGAGGGAGTTGTTAATTAATATTTACTGACCGATATGTTCCTTCATAGCAATTACCTGTGCACTCTTAGAGATACCAGAACACAGCAATGTGAATTGCTCTGGCCCCCATGGTGAGAAGCGTTACAACTCGTCTTGTTATTTTTCATGTGACGATGGTTACACTCGGGAAGGAAATCATGAAACCATCTGTACGGAATCAGGGAGCTGGACTTCACATGATGTCCAATGTAAGTATTCCTTAAACACTGATGCTTGTTGGAGGCTGGAATGACCTTACCCATCGATTATATTTGTTCACATTCTTCAGCTAACCAGCAAAGAATAAGATGAGGAATAGAACAAAGTCCAAATTTCTTCAGCTTACCAGAGCCAGCTCTGCATCAATTTCCCAGAGACACCTGGAACAAGGAGTCTGCCAAGAACTTCTGGTGAAGAGCAGGTTGACCAAGTGGCCCTTGGGTCAGGCTATAAATCCCAGCAAACCGCAGACATGAAGCCATGTTATATTCATTAAGTAGCACCATTCCTCACACACAGATAGAACCTTTCATTTCTTGAAAATAAAAACAAATGAGAAACATTGCTTTCATTTAGCTAGAAATGCAAAATATAAAGCAAACAGTTTTGGAGCAAACATTTTAAACAATGAGTAACAAAAAAATCAATGGACAGTTTAATTTTATCTATTTCATCTAATTTTTCTAGCTGTTTAGGAATCGTATAAACATTCCCTGAATTAGAGAGTGGGAAAGGTGGATCCCTGCCCTTGTCTTGATTAGAAGGAGCTTTACAAGACCACTAGAGAATAACATGCCTCTCGGTTTTTCCTCTTCTTATGAGGAGATGTCAACTCTTCAGTGTTTACACATTGTTCCTATCCCACTTGGTGTTATGACTTGACGGGAAGATCCCTGGCCCAATAACCTTCACTGTTTTAAATAAAACATGGATGAACACAATGACAGGACTGCTAATTAATTTTAACAAGAAAAAAAAAATATTTATTAAAAATGGAAAAAATGGATTATGATACATACTCCTTAGCTTAACAATTACACACAGATTTTAAGATTATTGCGGGTTACAAAGTACATCTTAAGCTACAATTATCTCATTAACACACAAAGATATTGTTAAGCACACAAGGCGAGTGTGGTCAAATACACACACTCCGCTTTGAACCCCAAGTGAATATCTCTAGATGCCTCCTCAGAATCCCTCCAGATGACTGCCCCTTTGCGGTTTACATTCTAAAATCCAGACTAGGTTTTCCAAATGACTTTTAAACAAAGCTTCTGCTCCACTTTTAACAGCAAATCTAGATCAACTCCTTCATGATTTCTTTGTCTTGACTGATGAGGAAACTGTTCACAATTGCTTTAACTCTCAATTCCCAGACTGTATTAAAATGGCATCAGATTTACTTTTGAAGTCTGGTATTGCAATTGTCTCTTTAACTCAGAACACTTTATTTACTGTTCCTTGAATTCTTCTGAACCATACATTGGTCTCTGTTCTTTTAACTCCAGTCATCTTAAGACATTTCTGTCCCAATTCCCTGGTTATCTGGACTGTGCCATGTTCCTTCAAAAGCCTGCGTCTTTGTAACTCCTTTGTCCTGTCCAGTATCTCCTGGCAGAGTTGGAGGAGTAGGGGCTGGTTTAGCACACTGGGCTAAATTGCTGGCTTTTAAAGCAGAGCACGGCAGGCCAGCAGCACGGTTCAATTCCCGTGCGTGGACCTGACCCGCCATCCGCGACCCCACAGCCCACCCCTTGGCCACCCCCTGACCACCACCCATCACTCCCCCCAGCCCTCGCAGAAGCCCCCCCCCCCCCCGGCCAATCGCCATGCCGGGTTCCTGCACAGCTGAAACCACATGTGTTCCATGCCATTGGTACCTCAACCCATCAGGGGCGGAGCATCGCAGGAGGGACAGCTGATGATGTGCCAACAATGTTGCTACATTGCGCAGTGTGTGGTGTGATGATGCCATTTTAGAGGGGGTGGAGATTCCTGCCAGTGCTGAATTGCACCAATTTTCTGATCCCCTTGGGAAAACAGATTTCAATTCAATACGAGGGATTGCCGGGGAATCCAGCGATCAGGTTGCCCTCATGAGCAGGCGGTCTGATAGCAAGGACCCACGGCTAGCCACCTCCCCCCACTGCACAGTAGTCCTCCACCCCCAGATTACCTGGGTGTCCCCCCAACCCCAAGTACAGGGGTGACCTGCCCCACGCCCCCAAGGACCCTTTTTACAGGGGGACCCTCCAGGGACCCCTGTATTGGGGACCCCCCCCCACACAGGGACCCCAGTATTAGGGAGAGCCCCCACAAGGACACCTGTAATAGTGAGTCCCCACAGGCAATCCCTGCCTAAAGGAACCCCCTCCATAAACAGACACCCCCACTGCACAGACCCCTGCCCCAGAAAAGGGACCCCTGTGTGGAAGCTAAGCAACCCCTGCTGGTTCTATTTACTCTTCATGCCATAACCCTCTCTAAGCACAATAGATTCATGGTAAGAATTGAAACCAACACCCACACATATAGTCGAGCATGAATCTAACTCCAGGCTTTACCCTTCCAGTCACAGAAACATTAAATGATACCCACTTACAACTATTATTGATTTCTAATGTTTACCAATACAAATATAAATCCCTTAAAACTATCTTTGTTTTCATAACAATACGATGGGCAGTTCTTACCAGAAACTTACCGAATAGGAAAATCGTAGACACTAACTCAAAATGCTCGGTATAATTCTCCAAATATGCAAATTGAGCATATCTGAGAATTTTGGGCAATTCATTTTTTATAAAGTTAACCTCACTGAGCCAATGCCTGATTGTGTAATCAGCATTTAACCATTACTATAACATTTAATATATCATTTTTTATAAAGTTAACCTCACTGAGCCAATGCCTGACTTTGTTCATCACATGTAACAATTCATTAATCTATTACTCTCAATTTCCATGTTTTGATCTCTAGGCACTGATAATCAACTCAAACCGATCCTAATCATTGTTCCTGTGGGATCAGTAGCAGCAGCTCTTTTAGTTCTACTCACTGTGATCTGTTGGTATAATAGGAGAAAGCGTCAAGGTAATATCCTGATTGTGTAATCAGCATTTAACCATTACTATAACATTTAATATATCACCTTTTATTCCAAGACTTTACGCACCGAAATTGATTGTTAAAGCAGAAATGCTGGAACTCTGGAACAGATTGATCATCGCAATAGGAGAGATCAATGTGGGTAATTTAACCCGAACTCGATGGTGTGATCAGGCAGAACTCTTGGTTTCCCCCTCGATTTCCCGCCCACGCTGACCCAGCCCATGTTATTTACTTCAACTCGAGATAAAATCTGGTGTAAAACCAAATATTGTTGGTTTCCCGAGAGACAGTTTGGGTTAAAATTCTCCCCAATATTTCGGAACTGCTGAAGAGCCTGACCTGAAACATTAAACTTTATCCATTTAGTTGCTAGCTGACCTAATGTGTACGCTGAGCAAAGATTTTCTGTTTTTTCTTTCAGATTTCAACAATTTTTTAACTCCAGTTATTATTGCAAGTTTACGGAGAGAAACAAATTATGTTTTTTTTAAACCGGAGATTTAGCTCATTGAATTTCTCAGTGTTGTGATCGGAATGAAGCCAATTTCCTGGAAGCAGAGGATTATCTGCTGCATTGATGTTTGTTATTTGGGAGAATGATCCATAAATCCAGTATTGATCCTAATCAATTTAGAAATTTACCTCAATTCATTTAATGTTTTAAAATTTATGTGGCCAGCATTGTCAGTCGAATTGCCTTTGAGAAGTTGGTGATGACCCACCTTGTTGAACTGCAGCAGTCTTTGTGGTGAAGGTACCACCATCATAAGACCATAAAACATTGGAGCAGAAGTAGGCTATCGGCCCATCGAGTCTGCTCTACCATTCAATGAGATCACATCTGATCTGATAACTCCCAACTCCCTTTCCCACCTTATCCCCATAACCCTCCATTCTCTTACTGATTAAAAATCTGTCTTGAACATACTTAACGACCCAGTCTCTACAGCTCTCTGTGGTAAAGAATTCCACAGATTCACTCCCCTCTGAGAGAAGAAATTCCTCCCCATCTCTGCCTTAACTGGGTAACCCTTCTTACTCAGATTCTGCCCTCTGGTGCTAGACTCTCCCACAAGAGGAAACAATCTCTCAGCACCTGCCCTGTCAAACCCCCGAAGAATCTTGCTTGTCTCAATAAGGTTACCTCTCATTCCCCCGATGGAAGGGGTAGAGAGAGAGACCTCTGTCAGTCTACAGACCGGTGCTCATTGAGTGTGAAAAGAGTAAACCACATTATTGATTGTTATTAGTTAAACCTGAGGTGGAAAGAGTCAAACCATCATGGCCAAGCACCAATACAGTGGAGGAGAAGAAATTTGGACTGCCAATCCATCTGGTTTTACACAATGAGAAACACAGTGTGCAACTAATGGGCGGAACTCACCTGAAGCTGGCTTTAATCGAGCTTGTTTTGTCATTTTCCATTTTGCATATTTCTATTTCCTGTCTCCCTGTCCATACTCAGTCCTTCTACAGTCAGGTGAAATGTGTTTGAACTCAGCTTTTGAATTCTGCAGAGTTGCTGTTAGTATCAGTGAATAGTTGTGAGCAGTTGTGAATAGTTGTGAGTAGTTGTGCAGTGGGTAAGTGGGTAGAAGCAATCTACCACCGTGACATGCCTCATTTGGAAGTCCAGTAGCACACTCAGGAGGGTAATAGCTTTGACAAAGAGTCACTCAGACTGGAAATGTTAGCTCCTGCCTCTCTTCACAGAAGCTGTCAGACCTGCTGAAATTGTCCAGTAGTTTCTGTTTCTGTTCCAGATTCCAGCATTCGCAGTATTTTGCTTTTATTAAAACAGCTTTAATTAGTTGGGAGTGAATTTGAACTCGAGTCACTTAACCAGAAAAGCACAGCTTCAGATCTACTCTGCACTGAACTCTCAGCCGCAGGTTGTGAGTTCAAACCCTATCATGGTTTGTTGTGGTATTAAATTAAGAAACCAAATCAAACGTTTCTCAAAAATAGGCCGAGTGGCTCAATGAACAGGAAACACAGGCAGGAATATGCCAGCCCAACCCCCCCCCCTCCCACTGTTGTTCAGCATATCGATACAACAAAATGGAGGGGGCATCCTGCGACATCACACTGGCGAGGCCGACTCAACATCGTTTTTAAAAGGGCACCCTGATACAAAACAATTAACCCCCCCCCCCAAATCCAACCCCCACCCACTACGGAAACCCCCCCTCACCACCCCCCAAAACCCCCCTACTCACCACGGAACCCCCACCACACCCCAACACTCTCCCCCCCCACCACGGAAACCCCCCCCTCACCACCCCCCAAAACTCCCCTTACTCACCACAGAACCCCCCCCCCCCCTCACCACCCCCAACACCTCCCCCCCTTACCCCGGAACCCCCCACCACCACCATAACCCAAAGCCCCCTACTCAACACGGAATCCCCCCTCACCCCATCCCCCCACTAACTACAGAATCCCCCTTCTTCAGCCTTTCTTCATATTGTCATGTGAACCTTCTCGGAACTGTTTCTAACGCAATTATATATATTTTCAAATATTGAAACCAAAGCTGTGCACAGACTGTGTCACCCAGGGCCTGGACAGCTGCAGACAAACTTCCTACTTTTATATGTATGGATGGTGTCGAGCTTCTAAGATTAATATTCAGATTTTCTTTCAAGAAAATGTGACCATTTTTGTTTTGTATAAATTTAGAGTACCCAATTCATTTTTCCAATTAAGGGGCAATTTAGCGTGTTCAATTCACCTACCCTGCACATCTTTGTTTTGTGGGGGCGAAACCCACGCAAACGTGGGGAGAATGTGCAAACTCCACACGGACAGTGACCCAGAGCCGGGATCGAACCTGGGACCTCGGCTCCGTGAGACTGTGGTGTCGAGCTTCTTGAGTGTTGTTGGAGCTGCACTCATCCAGGCAAGTGGAGAGTATTCCATTACACTCCTGACTTGTGCCTTGTAGATGGTGGACAGGCTTTGGGGAGTCAGGAGGTGAGTTACTCGCTGTAGGATTCCTGGCCTTTGACCTGCTCTGGTAGCCACAGTGTGGATAGTCCAGTTCAGTTTCTGATCAATGGTAACCCCCAGGATGTTGACTGTGGGGGATTCAGCGATGGTAATGCCATTGAATGTCAGGGGGCGGTGGTTAGATTCTCTCTTGTAGGAGATGGTCATTGCCTGGCACTTGTGTGGCGCGAATGTAACTTGCCACTTGTCAGCCCCGAGCCTGGATATTGTTCTGGTCTTGCTGCATTTGGACAGGGACTGCTTCATTATCTGAGGAGTCGCGAATGGTGCTGAACATTGTGCAGTCATCGCAAACATCCCCACTTCTGACCTTATGATGGAGGGAACATCATTGATGAAGCAGCTGAAGATGGTTGGGGCCAAGGACACTACCCTGAGGAACTCCTGCAGCGATGTCCTGGAGCTGAGATGATTGACCTCCAACCACCACAACCATCTGGATAAAAGCAAATTACTGCGGATGCTGGAATCTGAAACGAAAGAGAAAATGCTGGAAAATCTCAGCAGGTCTGGCAGCATCTGGAGGGAGAGAAAAGAGCGAACGTTTCGAGTCCGATGACTCTTTGTCAAAGTATTGCTGGTTGGGTCTGGAGTCACATGTAGGCCAGACCAGGTAAGAAGATTTCCTTCACTGAAGGACATTAGTGAACCAGGTAGGGTTTTATGACAATTGATTAGACTTTTAATTCCAGATTGTTTTTTGTTATGGAGTTAAATTCCATCATCTGCCACGCTGGGATTTGAACCCAGATCTTACCCTGGGTTTCTGGATTACCAGTCTGTGGATGACTAGTCCAGTGACAAGGCCACTCTGCCACCCAGATAATACCCCCTACATCATGTAACCTTATCTTGTGTAATAACCTTTGATGTGGCACCTTATGCTGTGAAATAAGATACAGGTGGCAATGTGCTACAGATCTTAAGATGCATCCACTCCCATAACCTCTTTCTATCTTTTCTTTAGCACAAAGCACCAGCGATGACCTGTGAGTATCGTTCAATACTTTATTCTGGCACATTTCAGTCAAAGATGTTTCCTGAGTGCTTGTCTCATTCTGTGGGATAATTTAAAGATGTTGCATCAGTTGTTGCTTTTACAGCAGTTTAATATAATTAAACACTAGAACAACTGATAAAACTAAGACTGGAGAAAATCACAGAAATTTAGCCCTTTTCCTCTGAAGAAACAATGAGCTTTGAAAATGCTGATAGAAATCGAACAGGTTATGAATTTGCATTTCCAGCAATTTTCAGCAAGAACATCAATGTAATTGGCGAGAGTGAAATACGTGAATCCACTCTCGAGGTGCATTTCTCCATTAATGTTGAGGCTATTGGTATTGAAACCAGGTTGTTCTGTGATTTGAGCAGATTTAGTCAATAAAGGACAGGCCCACAACCAAACGGATGAGGCTGAGTGTCTGTAGCGAGCGAGGCAATCGCAAACCACTGAGGAAAAACTGCCAAGAAAACAGGGCATCGCAGGCAGTGATTCAAGGACCTGCCTTTGGGCCCAGGGCAGATGATATGAAATGGCTGCATACACTGATGAAGTTTAATTTAATCAGACAACATGATCCAATACAGGTTAAACCTGTCAGATATTAGTCATGAGGAATGTGGACACAAAATGGGTGATTCCGAAATTGGCCGCTACCAACAAACGGAGCCCTCCTGAGGAATCCCCTGCCATGTACTCCCTGAGTGGCTGGACATTAAAATCAATCAATAGAAAATGACGGGCCATGTGTCAGCGGTTTTTGATAGATACTCCCCTGGGAGCACCAGATTACACAATCACTCTTTATACCATTACCAAGATGTCTGACCTCAATTCCCTAAGAATTTATAAACTGCTGTTGGTGCGCAGAAGCATCAACCTGTCAATTTCAGGCAGCTGAGAAAGTAAACGGGGAAATGCGAGTTCCTATGATAACACTAACAGCAATTTTCTTTTTTAAAAAAATATATTTATTAAAGTTTTTTAACAACACAATTTTTTCCCCTTACAAACAATAACCCCACCACCCCCCGTAACAAAATAACACGAAATCGCACTGAGCAAGATATATACATGGAAAAATGGTATATTTACATAGCTTTATACACTGGCTCTCGCCCACACGTGCCAGTTTCCCCCACCCTTCATGTTATCTCCTGCTCATCCATCCCCCCAAGCAATCCCCCCCACCCCCTTTCCCAAGACGTGTCCCCCCCCCAGGGTTGCTGCTGCTGCTGACCGCCCTTCCTCTAACGCTCCGCGAGATAGTCTAGGAACGGTTGCCACCGCTTGTAGAACCCCTGCGCAGACCTTCTCAAGGCAAACTTAATCCTCTCCAGCTTTATGAACCCAGCCATGTCGTTTATCTAGGCCTCCACGCTGGGGGGCTTTGCCTCCTTACACATTAGCAAGATCCTTCGCCGGGCTACTAGGGACGCAAAGGCCAGAATGCCGGCCTCTTTCGCCTCCTGCACTTCCGGCTCGTCCACTACTCCAAATATTGCTAGCCCCCAGCTTGGCTTGACCCGGACTTTCACCACCTGAGATATTGCTCCCGCAATTCAGTTGACAACAGTTACTTAAATTATTGTATCAAAACCTAGGCCAGTGACAATTCCTGACTCCTTTGGATTTGCTGGGACCACCAGCCACGAAGGGTCTTCCTTCATGTGGCTGTTTGTGAATTCCAAAGTTTCCTTTTGAACTCCACCTAAATCCCTAAATCCACGAGGCCCCCATGTTGGAAGGCAATGCCACCAACACAGGTTTAGCACAGTGTAAAAACAGCCAAGCAACAATCAACTGAATTTAGATACCGCCTCTAATGTATGTCCCGACACACATCAAGCAGTAGAAAGTGGCAACTGACCAGGAGCATGGAAAAGGTGGACACTAGATTTGTAATGACAGACAGAGAAGTAGCAAAGGTGTGTGTTCCTGAAATTCGAACAAATGCAACCTAACATTCTGGAAACAGGAGGTACACGAGTTCTAAAATAGCTTTGTTTTGGAGAAAGTTCTGTCTTATCCATGACTTAGAATGAGATAGGCAATCTGACAGCCCATAGTCCCCCCCCCCCCCCCCCCCACCCCTCCACCTCCGGGTAAACCAAACAACCGGCCCTTTTAAGATAAACTTCATTTTCTCCAACCTCAGGACCTCTGCCAGGTCACTCACCCACACCCCCGCTTTCGGGGGCTCCGAGTCCCTCCACTCCAGCAAAATCCGTCTCCAGGCTACCAGGGAGGCAAAGGCCAGAACATCTGCCTCTCTCACCCCCCTGGACTCCTGGGTTATCCGACACTCCAAATATCGCCACTTCAGGACGATGGACCACCTTCACCCTCAACACCTCAGACATTACATCCGCAAACTCCTGCCAGAACCCCTTCAGTTTAAAAAAAATACATTTAGAGTACTCAATCATTTTTTCCAATTAAAGGGTAATTTAGCGTGGCCAATCCACCTAACCTGCACATCTTTGGGTTGTGGGGGCAAAACCCACGCAGACACAGGGAGAATGTGCAAACTCCACACGGACAGTGACCCAGAGTCGGGATCGAACCTGGGACCTCAGCGCCGTGAGGCAGCAATGCTAACCACTGTGCCACCATGCTGCCCTAGAACCCCTTCAGTTTTGGACATGCCCAGAACATGTAGACATGGTTGTCTGCAATGAGATTAAGGGTTATGGTGGACAGTAGTCATGGCTATTTTCACCAGATATATGGAGACCGGCCTCAAACCCGTGAATCATGTCTTCCAGAGATGGTATATTAATTAAGGGAAGTGCAGGGCCGAGGTTAGGACCTGGCTCACTCCAGAGGAGTAAGATGTTGATGTATTAGAGAGGCGTAAGTCTCGATCATTGAAACCAAAACACCCATCAGCTTCTCACATGCCTCTTCAGGTGAGATTGAAGGGAGTGGGTAGGGGGAAAGGATTGGTGGGAATATTTGGTCCTTTTTATTGTCTTTCTTCTCAAAGATGATATTGAATTTCTAGGAAGAATTTTCACATGACCGAAATGCCTGCAGCAGATTGGGTAAAATTTGTAAACCTGAATTTTGTGTATTTATTCTCTTAATGATAATAAACAATCAAACGTCACAATTTTCTTTCTAGCCCGATGCAACAAAAGACTTTGGCATATGAAAATCAAGGCATTTACGTGCTACCAACACCATACCTGAATAATGACATCCCACAAGATGAAATGTATGTCAACAATCTCAGCACGGATCAGGAAATATATAAGAATTTAGAGTAGATCAGAATGGCAAAGTAAAGAGAAACCATTGGAGCTTCGCTTGTTGAAATGTGCAACATTGACTTACTCTCTTCACAGACATCAATATTAAACTGTTGTTGTATTCGCAGATACTTAATGTGTTCTTATGACATTTCGCTCACTGTGACCTTCGTGGGGACAGTAACCCATTAAAAAAATCTGCACTTTTGTTAAAATAATAAATTGAAGAATATCTTTTGAGCATTTGAGTGCCAACATCACCGATAGTAATTTCTAAGCTATTGTATAATTTTAAACTGAAAATATATTGAAAAAGAAAAATAGATAACAGGAATACTTTGTTTTAAAACGAGATACATGTAATGAGGGTTCACAATAGCTCACAACAGCATTATTATTGTTTTGATATAATTTTGGAAATATTATTGCGCACACCTCATAAATCCAGAGCCCAGGTCCTGAAGGTGATACAGTTCTGAATGTATCATCGGTCAGGACTGAAGGTTCCCAGTCTTACTGGAGGTTTCACACTGTGAGAAATGGGATTCGATTGCTGCCTCTCCTACTGGCCCAGTTGCATGATGCAGTGAACAATTACACTTGCAATGGAATAAAGTTCCAGATTCAATCCCGACTCTGCACTGAGGACAGTATAACTGAGTTCACTGCCTTGTTTTCAGGATTTCAAACTTGGCTCATGTACCTAAGAGAAAAACGTACATTTATATCACACTTTCTGCAACACTGGACATCTCAAAACCATCATCTGTTTTGTGATGTTGATTAGGGGATAGATATTAGGCAGGACCCCCACTCTTCTTTGAAATATAACCAGAGGAACCTTTTCCTCACATAAGCAGGCAGTTAGGGCCTCAGTTTAATGTTTCATCCAAGGAACAGAACCCTCGACAGTGCAGCATTCTCTCAGTGTACACCGTAGTGTCGGTCTTCATTGTTGTCCTCCAGTCCTGGAGTGGGACTGGAACTCAGAGCAAGAGTGCGGCCAACTGAACCACGGCCAACACTACGGAAAGAAAAGGTAACCCAGCTCCTTGTCTAGAAATATATAGAAACCCACATGTTGGGTCACCAGCTGGATTAGATATTACAAAGAACAAAGAGCAAAGAACAAAGAAATGTACAGCACAGGAACAGGCCCTTCGGCCCTCCAAACCCGTGCCGACCATGCTGCCCGTCTAAACTACAATCTTCTACACTTCCGGGGTCCATATCCCTCTATTCCCATCCTATTCATGTATTTGTCAAGGTGCCCCTTAAACGTCACAATCGTCCCTGCTTCCACCACCTCCTCCGGGAGCGAGTTCCAGGCACCCACTACCCTCTGTGTAAAAAACTTGCCTCGTACATCTCCTCTAAGCCTTGCCCCTTGCACCTTAAACCTATGCCCCCTAGTAATTGACCCTTCTACCCTGGGGAAAAGCCTCTGACTATCCACTCTGTCTATGCCCCTCATAATTTTGTATACCTCTATCAGGTCTCCCCTCAACCTCTGCCGTTCCAGTGAGAACAAACCGAGTTTATTCAACCGCTCCTCATAGCTAATGCCCTCCATACCAGTCAACATCCTGGTAAATCTCTTCTGCACCCTCTCGAAAGCCTCCACATCCTTCTGGTAGTGTGGCGACCAGAATTGAACACTATACTCCAAATGTGGCCTAACTAAGGTTCTATACAGCTGCAACATGACTTGCCAATTCTTATACTCAATGCCCCGGCCAATGAAGGCAATCATGCCGTATGCCTTCTTGACTACCTTCTCCACCTGTGTTGCCCCTTTCAGTGACCTGTGGACCTGTACTCCTAGATCTCTTTGACTTTCAATACTCTTGAGGGTTCTACCATTCACTGTATATTCCCTACCTGCATTAGACCTTCCAAAATGCATTACCTCACATTTGTCCGGATTAAACTCCATCTGCCATCTCTCCGCCCAAGTCTCCAAACTTTCTGAGTTCATGAAGGATGGGTGTTTACTTTGCTGAGATGTTGGAAGGTGCCTATTCCCTGTGGAATTGAGTCGGGTTTGCTTGGAAGAAAAAGAAATGGAGGATAGAACACGGATATAAAAGGAGAAGAAAAACATCCAATAATTGTCGCGGTCTAATTACACGACGGAACATGCTGGAGGCTGAATGGCCTATTCCTGTCTCAGGCTGTCTTAGTGACAAAGGTGGTCCCAGTTAAAATTCAAAATGCTAAATAAAATCTGTCAACTGCCCCTTTCCTGTTCCAAGTATAGACTATCCAAACCACACTTAATACTTTAACTCTATCACCTTCCCCACTTCACATCCATTTTACATGTAACAATGATGCGTCATTTTACATGAACTTGAAATGTTTTTCTTTACATTCTTTTCCTGTCTAATTTACTTCCTCCTCTTCTGATCACATTGGCAGATTCCTGGATGTGATTTTATAAGTAACTGGTCACCCTCCAAATACTCTGCTTCTGTATTTATGCAACGAGAGAAGCTGAGCCTATAAGACACACTCGCAACCTAATCGCTGTTACACGGATGAGTCACAGAATCACAGAATTTACAGTGCAGAAGGAGGCCATTCAGCCCATGGAGTCTGCACTGTCCCTTGGAACGAGCACCCCACCCAAGCCCACTCCTCCACCCTATCCCAGTAACCCCACTGTCATAATATACACCAGTACATTATGGTGCAGACACACACACACACACTGATGGACATGCAGTGGGACCAATCAGCATACACAACACCGCAGCCAATCACCAGTGAGAGCACACGCACTATAAAGACAGGGGACAGGAGAGTTCCCGCTCATTCTAGTAGCAGCCAGCTAGGAGCACAGAGCTCACAGCCTGCAACACAGACAGTCACCATGTGCTGAGTGCATCACCTGGTTAGGACTAGGCAAGGGTCAACAGTTAAAGCTGGTATTGCATTTACCCACAGTTCAAGTATGTTAATATAGTTAACTTTATAATAAAATAGAGTTGCACCACTTCCAGTGTTGGTGACCTGTTTGTGATCCAGAACACCCAACACATCATGATACAAGGAGTGGTTGCATACTAGCACTTCTGAGACCCACCTGCAACTAATCAGCATTCCGGCATCCTGAAGTATGGAGAACATCAACCCGCCGCCGCCGCTCCGCATCGCCGGCACCTCAGCGTACAGTGACAACCAGCAACGATACCCAGGCAAGATGTTCGAGATCCGGGTTCCGCAGCAGCTCCAGTGCCACGGCGATCTCCGCGGAAACTGGCGTGCGTTCCGGCAAATGTTTGCAATCTTCCTGCTGGCAGCCGAACTAGAAGACCGGGCCGATCCTGAAATAACAGAGCTTCTCCTCACCATCGCCGGTGCCAGAGCAGAAGAAATCTTTTTAAAATTCAAGTTCTCCAAGGGGCAAAACAGGAGCGACTTCCAGGCAGTCCTGGGCAAATTCGGCAAATACTGTGAGGAAAACACACTCCAACCAGCAAGGAAAGGTAAGAGAAGCGCCAGTACTCACCTCGAGGCCGAGATCCCGGAGCAGAGAACGATTTTGGTCGGCGGCCATCTTTCTAAAGGGACTGCACATGCTCAGTTGCGCGACGCCGCGCATGCGCAATCACGAAAACGGCCATCAGTAAAGGAACCGCGAGCTGCGCATGTGCAAACGCCTCCTACATGCTTCGTCACGCGCGTCATGACGTCAGAGGCCCCGGACCACGCCCATTTAAAGGGGAAACGTCCCAAATCAAAGAAAAAATCTTTTAAAGCTGTAAAGCAACCTTCCTTCACCTGGAATGACAGCACAATGCCTCAAATTGAACCAGGAAATGAAATAAACCTCCGAAGAACCCTGCAACAAGCAGTTGCCTACGCCCAAACCGAGTCTGATTCCAACTTCCCGCAGACCAGTGACACCGAGGACCCGAGGGAGCCTTTTCCAGTCGCTGTTATAACAAAGAACAGGCTGTCCCCGAATCAAAACCACCAGCCACTGTCGGAGCACAGCATTGATCCAGACGACGAGTGGTGTGCCACCCTGACGGTCAACCGATCCCAGATACGATTCCGCCTGGACACTGGTGCTTCCGCTAATCTCCGAGCGTGGTCAGCCTTTCAGAACCTTGGAGTTAAACCAACCATTCTTCCGTCGACCTGCCAACTAGTGGACTACAATGGCAATGTCATTCCTGCTACCGGTTCATGCCAACTCGAAGTGACGCACAACTTGCGAAAAGCCATCCTTCCCTTCGAGATCGTGGGCTCCTCGAAGGACTCTCTGCTAGGCGCACAGGCGTGCAAACTCCTAAACCTCGTTCAACGAGTACACTCTCTCTCTCCAGAGGACACGTCTGCCTTCCAGGATGCGGACTTCAGGGCGCAACTCAATGCCATCACCGAGCAGCACCGCAATGTTTTCGAAGGCATGGGCACGCTTCCATACACTTACAAAATCCTGCTCAAACAAGACGCCATGCCTGTGGTTCATGCACCTCGCAGAGTCCCAGCACCCCTCAAGGACCGCCTCAAGCAGCAGCTGCAGGACCTCCAGGACCAAGGAGTGCTCTCCAGAGTGACGGAACCAACCAACTGGGTCAGTTCCATGGTGTGTGTGAAGAAGCCTTCCGGCGAGCTCCGGATCTGCATTGACCCAAAGGATCTGAATCGCAACATCATGCGGGAGCATTACCCTATCCCCAAGCGCGAGGAGATCACGTGCGAGATGGCTCGGGCCAACATCTTCACCAAACTTGATGCCTCGAAAGGATTCTGGCAAATTCAACTAGACAGGTCCAGCAGAAAGCTGTGTACCTTTAATACCCCGTTTGGCAGATACTGCTACAACAGGATGCCGTTTGGGATTATATTGGCATCAGAAGTATTCCACTGGATCATGGAGCAAATGATGGAGGGCATTGAGGGTGTGCGCGTCTATGTGGACGACATCATCATTTGGTCCACCACCCCGCAGGAGCATATCAGTCACCTCCAGCACGTTTTCAAACGAATACGGGACCAAGGCCTTCGCCTCAACAGAGCCAAATGTTCCTTCGGCCAGACGGAACTCAAGTTCCTCGGGGACCACATCTCCCGGTTGGGTGTGCGGCCGGATGCAGACAAGGTGGCAGCCATCACGGCCATGCAGAAGCCAGCGGATAAGAAGGCGGTCCTCCGATTTCTGGGCATGGCCAACTTCCTGGGAAAGTTCATCCCCAACCTCGCCTCCCATACCACAGCTCTCTGGAACCTGGTCAGGAAGACGACAGACTTCTAATGGCTTCCCGCCCACGAGCGCGAATGGGAGGAGCTTAAGACCAAGCTTACCACGGCCCCGGTATTGGCATTTTTTGATCCCACGAAGGAAACACAAATTTCAACGGATGCCAGCCAACCCGGCATTGGGGCGGTGCTCCTGCAACGCGATGAGGCCTCTTCATGGGCCCCCGTTGCATATGCGTCACGTGCCATGACCCCCACAGAACAGCGCTACGCGCAGATCGAAAAGGAGTGCCTGGGCCTGTTGACTGGGGTTGACAAATTTCATGATTACGTGTACGGCCTCCCTCAATTCACTGTCGAGACCGGCCATCGCCCGCTGGTCAACATTATACAAAAAGACCTGAATGATATGACCCCTCGCCTCCAGCGCATTCTGCTTAAACTCCAGCGGTATGATTTCCAGCTCCTATACACTCCGGGCAAGGACCTGATCATAGCCGACACTCTGTCCAGGGCAGTCAACACCCCGTGTGACCCAGAGGGGTTCGTCTGCCAGGTTGATGCCCATGTGGCCTTCACGGCCTCCAATCTGCAGGCCACGGATGAACGCCTTATCCACATTCGCCTCGAGACTGCGGCTGACCCCCTACTACAGAGTGTCATGCGCCACCTAACAGACGGGTGGCTCAAGGGCCAATGCCCGCAGTTCTACAATATCAGAGACGATCTGGCAGTAGTCGATGGTGTCCTCCTGAAGCTGGACCGCATCGTGATCCCGCACAGCATGTGCCAGCTCGTTTTGGAACAGCTACACGAGGGTCATCTTGGTTTGGAGAAGTGCCGACGGAGGGCCCGAGAGGCTGTGGACTGGCCCGGCATCAAGGAGGACATCGCCAACACAGTGCTCAACTGCCCCACCTGTCAGCACTTCCAGCCGGCCCAACCACGTGAGACCCTGCAGCCCCATGAGTTGGTCACGTCCCCTTGGCCTAAGGTAGGCGTTGACCTGTTCCACGCGCTCGGCAGGGACTATGTTCTGATTGTAGACTATTTTTCGAACTACCCGGAGGTCGTATGTCTGCACGACATCACATCATCGGCGGTCATCCGTGCCTGCAAGTTTAACTTCCCCAACATTGAATGGGACTCATGTAGTGTTGGAGGCGTAGATGGAGCAGAATTTGTAAGGAGCATCCAGGAGAGTTTTTTAGAGCAGTATGTAAATAGTCCAACTCGGGAAGGGGCCATACTGGACCTGGTATTGGGGGATGATCCCGGACAGGTGGTTGAAGTTTCAGTCGGTGATTACTTTGGGAATAGCGATCACAATTCCGTAAGTTTTAGAATACTCATGGACAAAGATGAGAGTGGTTCTAAAGGAAGGGTGCTAAATTGGGGAAAGGCCAAGTATAACAAAATTCAGCAGGAGCGAGGGAATGTGGATTGGGAGCAGCTGTTTAAGGGTAAATCCATATTTGAAATGTGGGAGTCTTTTAAGGAAAGGTTGATTAGAAATGAAATGAAAATCACTTATTGTCACGAATAGGCTTCAAATGAAGTTACTGTGAAAAGCCCCTCATCGCCACATTCCGGCATCTGTTCGGGGAGGCTGGTACAGGAATTGAACCGTGCTGCTGGCCTGCCTTGGTCTACTTTCAAAGCCAGTGATTTAGCCCAGTGTGCTAACAGACATGTCCCTGTGGAAATGAGGAATAGAAATGGCAAGATTAGGGAACCATGGATGACGGGTGGAATTGTGAGACTAGCTAAGATGAAAAAGGAAGCATACATAAAATCTAGGCGACTTAAAACTGATGAAGCTTTGGAGGAATATCGGGAAAGTAGGACAAATCTCAAACGCGCAATAAAGAGGGCTAAAAGGGGTCATGAAATATCTTTGGCTAACAGGGTTAAGTAAAATCCCAAAACCTTGTATTCATATATCAGGAGCAAGAGGGCAACTAGAGAAAGGATTGGCCCACTCAAAGACAAAAGAGGAAATTTATGCGTGGAATCAGAGGAAATGGGTGAGATTCTGAATGAGTACTTTGCATCGGTATTCACCAAGGAGAGGGACATGACGGATGTTGAGGTTAGGGATGGATGTTTAAATACTCTAGGTCAAGTCGGCATAAGGAAGGGGGAAGTTTTGGGTATTCTAAAAGGCATTAAGGTGGACAAGTCCCCAGGTCCGGATGGGATCTATCCCAGGTTACTGAGGGAAGCGAGGGACGAAATAGCTGGGGCCTTAACAGATATCTTCGCAGCATCCTTGAGCACGGGTGAGGTCCCGGAGGACTGGAGAATTGCTAATGTTGTCCCTTTGTTTAAGAAGGGTAGCAGGGATAATCCAGGGGTTTATAGACCTGTGAGCTTGACGTCAGTGGTAGGCAAACTGTTGGAGAAGATACTGAGGGATAGGATCTATTCACATTTGGAAGAAAATAGACTTATCAGTGTTAGGCAGCATGGTTTTGTGCAGGGAAGGTCATGTCTTACAAACCCAATAGAATTCTTTGAGGAAGTGACAATGTTAATTGATGAGGGAAGGGCTGTAGATGTCATATACATGGACTTCAGTAAGGCGTTTGATAAAGTTTCCCAGGGCAGGTTGATGGAAAAAGTGAAGTCGTATGGGGTTCAGGGTGTACTAGCTAGATGGATAAAGAACTGGCTGGGCAACCGGAGACAGAGAGTAGTGGTGGAAGGGAGTGTCTCAAAATGGAGAAAGGTGACTAGTGGTGTTCCACAGGGATCCGTGCTCGGACCACTGTTATTTGTGAAATACATAAATGATCTGGACGAAGGTATAGGTGGTCTGATTAGCAAGTTTGCAGATGATACTAAGATTGGTGGAGTTGCAGATAGCGAGGAGGACTGTCAGAGAATACAGCAAAATATAAATAGATTGGAGAGTTGGGCAGAGAAATGGCAGATGGAGTTCAGTCCAGGCAAATGCGAGGTGATACATTTTGGAAGATCTAATTCAAGAGCAGACTATACGGTCAGTGGAAGAGTCCTGGGGAAAATTGATGTACAGAGATCTGGGAGGTCAGGTCCATTGTACCCTGAAGGTGGCAGCGCAGGTCGATAGAGTGGTCAAGAAGGCATACAGCGTTGCCTTCATCGGACGGGGTATTGAGCACAAGAGTCAGCAGGTCATGTTACAGTTGTATAGGATTTTGGTTAGGCCACATTTAACAAACAAAGAACAAAGAAATGTACAGCACAGGAACAGGCCCTTCGGCCCTCCAAGCCGGTGCCGACCATGCTGCCCGACTAAACTACAATCTTCTACACTTCCTGGGTCCGTATCCTTCTATTCCCATCCTATTCATATATTTGTCAAGATGCCCCTTAAATGTCCCTATCGTCCCTGCTTCCACTACCTCCTCCGGTAGCGAGTTCCAGGTACCCACTACCCTCTGCGTAAAAAACTTGCCTCGTACATCTACTCTAAACCTTGCCCCTCTCACCTTAAATCTATGCCCCCTAGTAATTGACCCCTCTACCCTGGGGAAAAGCCTCTAACTATCCACTCTGCCTATGCCCCTCATAATTTTGTATACCTCTATCAGGTCGCCCCTCAACCTCCTTCGTTCCAGTGAGAACAAACCGAGTTTATTCAACCGCTCCTCATAGCTTATGCCCTCCATACCAGGCAACATTCTGGTAAATCTCTTCTGCACCCTCTCTAAAGCCTCCACATCCTTCTGGTAGTGTGGCGACCAGAATTGAACACTATACTCCAAGTGTGGCCTAACTAAGGTTCTATACAGCTGCAACATGACTTGCCAATTCTTATACTCAATGCCCCGGCCAATGAAGGCAAGCATGCCGTATGCCTTCTTGACTACCTTCTCCACCTGTGTTGCCCCTTTCAATGACCTGTGGACCTGTACTCCTAGATCTCTTTGACTTTCAATACTCTTGAGGGTTCTACCATTCACTGTATATTCCCTACCTGCATTAGACCTTCCAAAATGCATTACCTCACATTTGTCCGGATTAAACTCCATCTGCCATCTCTCCGCCCAAGTCTCCAGACAATCTAAATCCTGCTGTATCCTCAGACAGTCCTCATCGCTATCCGCAATTCCACCAACCTTTGTGTCGTCTGCAAACTTACTAATCAGATCAGTTACATTTTCCTCCAAATCATTTATATATACTACAAAGAGCAAAGGTCCCAGCACTGATCCCTGTGGAACACCACTGGTCACAGCCCTCCAATTAGAAAAGCATCCCTCCATTGCTACCCTCTGCCTTCTATGGCCTAGCCAGTTCTGTATCCACCTTGCCAGTTCACCCCTGATCCCGTGTGACTTCACCTTTTGTACTAGTCTACCATGAGGGACCTTGTCAAAGGCCTTACTGAAGTCCATATAGACAACATCTACTGCCCTACCTGCATCAATCATCTTAGTGACCTCCTCGAAAAACTCTATCAAGTTAGTGAGACACGACCTCCCCTTCACAAAACCGTGCTGCCTCTCACTAATACGTCCATTTGCTTCCAAATGGGAGTAGATCCTGTCTCTAAGAATTCTCTCCAGTAATTTCCCTACCACTGACGTAAGGCTCACCGGCCTGTAGTTCCCGGGATTATCCTTGCTACCCTTCTTAAACAGAGGAACAACATTGGCTATTCTCCAGTCCTCCGGGACATCCCCTGAAGACAGCGAGGATCCAAAGATTTCTGTCAAGGCCTCAGCAATTTCCTCTCCAGCCTCCTTCAGTATTCTGGGGTAGATCCCATCAGGCCCTGGGGACTTATCTACCTTAATATTTTTTAAGACACCCAACACCTCGTCTTTTTGGATCACCATGTGACCCAGGCTATCTACACCCCCTTCTCCAGACTCAACATCTACCAATTCCTTCTCTTTGGTGAATACTGATGCAAAGTATTCATTTAGTACCTCGCCCATTTCCTCTGGCTCCACACATAGATTCCCTTGCCTATCCTTCAGTGGGCCAACCCTTTCCCTGGCTACCCTCTTGCTTTTTATGTACGTGTAAAAAGCCTTGGGATTTTCCTTAACCCTATTTGCTAATGACTTTTCGTGACCCCTTCTAGCCCTCCTGACTCCTTGCTTAAGTTCCTTCCTACTTTCCTTATATGCCACACAGGCTTCGTCTGTTCCCAGCCTTTTAGCCCTGACAAATGCCTCCTTTTTCTTTTTGACGAGGCCTACAATATCACTCGTCATCCAAGGTTCCCGAAAATTGCCGTATTTATCTTTCTTCCTCACAGGAACATGCCGGTCCTGTATTCCTTTCAACTGCCACTTGAAAGCCTCCCACATGTCAGATGTTGATTTGCCCTCAAACATCCGCCCCCAATCTATGTTCTTCAGTTCCCGCCTAATATTGTTATAATTAGCCTTCCCCCAATTTAGCACATTCATCCTCGGACCACTCTTATCCTTGTCCACCAGTACTTTAAAACTTACTGAATTGTGGTCACTGTTACCGAAATGCTCCCCTACTGAAACATCTACCACCTGGCCGGGCTCATTCCCCAATACCAGGTCCAGTACCGCCCCTTCCCTAGTTGAACTGTCTACATATTGTTTTAAGAAGCCCTCCTGGATGCTCCTTACAAACTCCACCCCGTCTAAGCCCCTGGCACTAAGTGAGTCCCAGTCAATATTGGGGAAGTTGAAGTCTCCCATCACCACAACCCTGTTGTTTTTACTCTTTTCCAAAATCTGTCTACCTATCTGCTCCTCTATCTCCCGCTGGCTGTTGGGAGGCCTGTAGTATACCCCCAACATTGTGACTGCACCCTTCTTATTCCTGATCTCTACCCATATAGCCTCACTGCCCTCTGAGGTGTCCTCTCGCAGTATAGCTGTGATATTCTCCCGAACAAGTAGCGCAACTCCACCTCCCCTTTTACATCCCCCTCTATCCCGCCTGAAACATCTAAATCCTGGAATGTTTAGCTGCCAATCCTGCCCTTCCCTCAACCAGGTCTCTATAATGGCAACAACATCATAGTTCCAAGTAGTAATCCAAGCTCTAAGTTCATCTGCCTTACCCGTAATGCTCCTTGCATTAAAACATATGCACTTCAGGCCACCAGACCCGCTGTGTTCAGCAACTTCTCCCCGTCTGCTCTGCCTCAGAGCCACACTGTCCCTATTCCCTAGTTCTCCCTCAATGCTCTCACCTTCTGACCTATTGCTCCCGTGCCCACCCCCCTGCCATACTAGTTTAAACCCTCCCGTGTGACACTAGCAAACCTCGCGGCCAGGATATTTATGCCTCTCCGGTTTAGATGCAACCCGTCCTTCTTATACAGGTCACACCTGCCCCGGAAGAGCTCCCAGTGGTCCAGATAATGGAAACCCTCCCTCCTACACCAGCTGTTTAGCCACGTGTTTATCTGCTCTATCTTCCTATTTCTAGCCTCACTGGCACGTGGCACAGGGAGTAATCCCGAGATTACAACCCTCGAGGTCCTGGCTTTTAACTTTCTGCCTAGCTCCCTGAACTCCTGCTGCAGGACCTCATGCCCCTTCCTGCCTATGCCGTTAGTACCAATATGTACAACGACCTCTGCCTGTTTGCCCTCCCCCTTGAGGATTCCCTCTACCCGTTCGGAGACATCCTGGACCCTGGCACCAGGGAGGCAACATACCATCCTGGAGTCTCTTTCACGTCCACAGAAGCGCCTATCTGTGCCCCTGACTATAGAGTCCCCTATTACTATTACTCTTCTGCGCTTTGACCCTCCCTTCTGAACATCAGAGCCAGCCGTGGTGCCACTGCTCTGGCTGCTGCTGTTTTCCCCTGATAGGCTATCCCCCCCGACAGTATCCAAAGGGGTATATCTGTTCGAGAGGGGGACAACCACAGGGGATTCCTGCACTGACTGCCTGCCCTTTCTGGTGGTCACCCATTTCTCTGCCTGCACCTTGGGTGTGACCACATTTACATAACTGCGATCTATGACGCTTTCCGCCACCTGCATGCTCCTAAGTGCATCCAATTGCTGCCCCAACCGAACCAAGCGGTCCGTGAGGAGCTGCAGTTGGGTGCACTTTCTGCAGATGAAGCCATCCGGGACGCTGGAAGCCTCCCGGACCTGCCACATCTCACAGTCAGAGCACAGCACCCCTCTAACTGACATTGCGTCAATTAATTAAAATTTGTCTTTTTTTTTAAATACTTTTTTTAAAATTTCAAAGTTACTGTCAACTATCTGTTTCCTAGCACTAGATTTCTAATAGAAATGCGATAGCTAACTATAATACTCTCCGATCTCTGGCTTAGATATCCTCGAAATTATAATTAAGTTATTATGTTTAATTAGTTCCCAAATACTCAAATTTTTTTAAAATTTAGGTTAGAATCCCAACCAGCCACTCTGGCCACAGCTTTTCTGTGATGTCACTTTAGTTTCCCCCCGATACACACAATTTGAAAAAAGGTATAAAAGTAAAAATCACTTACTTACCTTCTTACCTTCTGAGTGTCTGAGATGTTCTCAGGTTCTCTCGCTGACAGAGACTGCTCCTCCACCTCCGATCCTTGACCTGCACAATGCTAATAATATAATAATATAATATGGCACTTACCTTACACCAATGGGTCTTATTATTAGGTTAGAGGAGGAGGGTGGGTGGGAGACACTACACGTGTAGTGTCTCGGGTTTCCTCTCCACCAGAATTTATTAGTTGGGGGGGGGGGACTTGCCAGAGGTCCGCGGGTCGAACTTCCGGTTCCCGCCTTATATAAAAACAAATAAAACAGAAAAGAAGAACAGACACGGGACCAGGCAAGGCTTTTAAACTCACTACTCACCTCCAAGAAGGCCCCTGCGCACCGCTGCCGCCGAAATCCAAAGGGCTGCTCCTGTAAAGGTAAGAGCTTTTAAACTCACTACTCACCTCCCAGAAGGCCCCTGCGCACCGCTGCCGCCGAAATCCGAAGGAATTTGGAATACTGCGTGCAGTTCTGGTCGCCACATTACCAGAAGGATGTGGATGCTTTAGAGAGGGTGCAGAGGAGGTTCACCAGGATGTTGCCTGGTATGGAGGGTGCTAGCTATGAAGAAAGGTTGAGTAGATTAGGATTGTTTTCGTTGGAAAGACGAAGGTTAAGGGGGGACCTGATTGAGGTCTACAAAATTATGAGAGGTATGGACAAGGTGGATAGCAACAAGCTTTTTCCAAGAGTGGGGGTGTTAATTACAAGGGGTCACGATTTCAAGGTGAGAGGGGGAAAGTTTAAGGGAGATGTGCGTGAAAAGTTTTTTACGCAGAGGGTGGTGGGTGCCTGGAACGCTTTGCCAGCGGAGGTGGTAGAGGCGGGCACGATAGTGTCATTTAAGATGCATCTAGACAGATATATGAATGGGCGGGGAACTGAGGGAAGTAGATCCTTGGAAAATAGGCGACAGGTTTAGATAAAGGATCTGGATCGGCGCAGGCTGGGAGGGCCGAAGGGCCTGTTCCTGTGCTGTAATTTTCTTTGTTCCTTCTTTGTTCAATAGTCCAGCTGAGGTCTAACTTGTGTCTTCATTAAGTTCAGTATAACCTCCTTGCTCTTGTACTCTCTGCCCCTTATTAATACATCCCAGAATACTCTCTGCTTTATTAACTGCTCTCTCCTCCTGTCCTGCCACCTTCAATGATCTATACACACATACACCCAGCTCCCTCTGCACCTGTACACCCATCTCCCTCTGCACCTGTACACCCAGCTCCCTCTGCACCTGTACACACAGCTCCCTCTGCACCTGTACACACAGCTCCCTCTGCACCTGTACACCCAGCTCCCTCTGCACCTGTACACCCATCTCCCTCTGCACCTGTACACACAGCTCCCTCTGCACCTGTACACCCATCTCCCTCTGCACCTGTACACACAGCTCCCTCTGCACCTGTACACCCATCTCCCTCTGCCTGTACACTGAGCTCCCTCTGCACCTGTACACCAAGCTCCCTCTGCACCTGTACACACAGCTCCCTCTGCACCTGTACACCCAGCTCCCTCTGCACCTGTACACCCAGCTCCCTCTGCACCTGTACACCCAGCTCCCTCTGCCTGTACACACAGCTCCCTCTGCTCCTGTACACCCAGCTCCCTCTGCTCCTGTACACCCAGCTCCCTCTGCACCTGTACACCAAGCTCCCTCTGCACCTGTACACCCAGCTCCCTCTGCTCCTGTACACCCAGCTCCCTCTGCACCTGTACACCCAGCTCCCTCTGCGCCTGTACACCCAGCTCCCTCTGCACCTGTACACCCAGCTCCCTCTGCACCTGTACACCCAGCTCCCTCTGCCTGTACACACAGCTCCCTCTGCTCCTGTACACCCAGCTCCCTCTGCTCCTGTACACCCAGCTCCCTCTGCTCCTGTACACCCAGCTCCCTCTGCTCCTGTACACCCAGCTCCCTCTGCTCCTGTACACCCAGCTCCCTCTGCCTGTACACCCAGCTCCCTCTGCTCCTGTACACCCAGCTCCCTCTGCACCTGTACACCCAGCTCCCTCTGCCTGTACACCGAGCTCCCTCTGCTCCTGTACACCCAGCTCCCTCTGCACCTGTACACCCAGCTCCCTCTGCCCCTGTACACTGAGCTCCCTCTGCTCCTGTACACCCAGCTGCCTCTGCCTGTACACCCAGCTCCCTCTGCTCCTGTACACCCAGCTCCCTCTGCTCCTGTACACCCAGCTCCCTCTGCACCTGTACACCCGGCTGCCTCTGCCTGTACACCCAGCTCCCTCTGCTCCTGTACACCCAGCTCCCTCTGCTCCTGTACACCCAGCTCCCTCTGCTCCTGTACACCCAGCTCCCTCTGCTCCTGTACACCTAGCTCCCTCTGCACCTGTACACCCAGCTCCCTCTGCTCCTGTACACCCAGCTCCCTCTGCTCCTGTACACCCAGCTCCCTCTGCTCCTGTACACCCAGCTCCCTCTGCTCCTGTACACCGAGCTCCCTCTGCTCCTGTACACCCAGCTCCCTCTGCTCCTGTACACCCAGCTCCCTCTGCACCTGTACACCCAGCTCCCTCTGCTCCTGTACACCCAGCTCCCTCTGCTCCTGTACACCCAGCTCCCTCTGCCTGTACACCCAGCTCCCTCTGCTCCTGTACACCCAGCTCCCTCTGCACCTGTACACCCAGCTCCCTCTGCCTGTACACCGAGCTCCCTCTGCTCCTGTACACCCAGCTGCCTCTGCCTGTACACTGAGCTCCCTCTGCTCCTGTACACCCAGCTGCCTCTGCCTGTACACCCAGCTCCCTCTGCTCCTGTACACCCAGCTCCCTCTGCTCCTGTACACCCAGCTCCCTCTGCTCCTGTACACCCAGCTCCCTCTGCTCCTGTACACCCAGCTCCCTCTGCTCCTGTACACCTAGCTCCCTCTGCACCTGTACACCCAGCTCCCTCTGCTCCTGTACACCCAGCTCCCTCTGCTCCTGTACACTGAGCTCCCTCTGCCTGTACACCCAGCTCCCTCTGCACCTGTACACCCGGCTGCCTCTGCCTGTACACCCAGCTCCCTCTGCACCTGTACACCCAGCTCCCTCTGCACCTGTACACCCAGCTCCCTCTGCACCTGTACACCCAGCTCCCACTGCCTGTACACCCAGCTCCCTCTGCACCTGTACACCCAGCTCCCTCTGCTCCTGTACACCCAGCTCCCTCTGCACCTGTACACCGAGCTCCCTCTGCTCCTGTACACCCAGCTCCCTCTGCTCCTGTACACCCAGCTCCCTCTGCACCTGTACACCCAGCTCCCTCTGCTCCTGTACACCGAGCTCCCTCTGCTCCTGTACACCCAGCTCCCTCTGCACCTGTACACCCGGCTGCCACTGCCTGTACACCCAGCTCCCTCTGCTCCTGTACACCCAGCTCCCTCTGCACCTGTACACCCAGCTCCCTCTGCACCTGTACACCCAGCTCCCACTGCCTGTACACCCAGCTCCCTCTGCCTGTACACCCAGCTCCCTCTGCACCTGTACACCCAGCTCCCACTGCTTGTACACCCAGCTCCCTCTGCACCTGTACACCCAGCTCCCTCTGCATGTACACTGAGCTCCCTCTGCCTGTACACCCAGCTCCCTCTGCACCTGTACACCCAGCTCCCTCTGATTGTACACCCAGCTCCCTCTGCACCTGTACACCCAGCTGCCTCTGCCTGTACACCCAGCTCCCTCTGCTCCTGTACACCCAGCTCCCTCTGCACCTGTACACCCAGCTCCCACTGCCTGTACACCCAGCTCCTTCTGCTCCTGTACACCCAGCTCCCTCTGCGCCTGTACACCCAGCTCCCTCTGCCTGTACACCCAGCTCCCTCTGCACCTGTACACCCAGCTCCCTCTGCGCCTGTACACCCAGCTCCCTCTGCCTGTACACCCAGCTCCCTCTGCACCTGTACACCCAGCTCCCTCTGCTCCTGTACACCCAGCTCCCTCTGTGCCTGTACACCCAGCTCCCTCTGCACCTGTACACCCAGCTCCCTCTGCTCCTGTACACCCAGCTCCCTCTGTGCCTGTACACCCAGCTCCCTCTGCGCCTGTACACCCAGCTCCCTCTGCACCTGTACACCGAGCTCCCTCTGCTCCTGTATACCCAGCTCCCTCTGCCTGTACACCCAGCTCCCTCTGCCTGTACACCCAGCTCCCTCTGCTCCTGTACACCCAGCTCCCTCTGCTCCTGTACACCCAGCTCCCTCTGCACCTGTACACCCAGCTCCCTCTGCCTGTACACCGAGCTCCCTCTGCTCCTGTACACCCAGCTCCCTCTGCACCTGTACACTGAGCTCCCTCTGCCTGTACACCCAGCTCCCTCTGCACCTGTACACCCAGCTCCCTCTGCTCCTGTACACCAAGCTCCCTCTGCTCCTGTACACCCAGCTCCCTCTGCTCCTGTACACTGAGCTCCCTCTGCCTGTACACCCAGCTCCCTCTGCACCTGTACACCCAGCTCCCTCTGCTCCTGTACACCCAGCTCCCTCTGCACCTGTACACCCAGCTGCCTCTGCCTGTACACCCAGCTCCCTCTGCACCTGTACACCCAGCTCCCTCTGCTCCTGTACACCGAGCTCCCTCTGCTCCTGTACACCCAGCTCCCTCTGCTCCTGTACACCCAGCTCCCTCTGCACCTGTACACCCAGCTCCCTCTGCACCTGTACACCCAGCTCGCACTGCCTGTACACCCAGCTCCCTCTGCCTGTACACCCAGCTCCCTCTGCACCTGTACACCCAGCTCCCACTGCCTGTACACCCAGCTCCCTCTGCACCTGTACACCCAGCTCCCTCTGCTTGTACACTGAGCTCCCTCTGCCTGTACACCCAGCTCCCTCTGCACCTGTACACCCAGCTCCCTCTGCTTGTACACCCAGCTCCCTCTGCACCTGTACACCCAGCTGCCTCTGCCTGTACACCCAGCTCCCTCTGCACCTGTACACCCAGCTCCCTCTGCCTGTACACCCAGCTCCCTCTGCACCTGTACACCCAGCTCCCTCTGCCTGTACACCCAGCTCCCTCTGCTCCTGTACACCCAGCTCCCTCTGCGCCTGTATACCCAGCTCCCTCTGCCTGTACACCCAGCTCCCTCTGCCTGTACACCCAGCTCCCTCTGCACCTGTACACCCAGCTCCCTCTGCTCCTGTACACCCAGCTCCCTCTGCTCCTGTACACCCAGCTCCCTCTGCACCTGTACACCCAGCTCCCTCTGCTCCTGTACACCCAGCTCCCTCTGCTCCTGTACACCCAGCTCCCTCTGCTCCTGTACACCCAGCTCCCTCCGCTCGTGTACACCCAGCTACCTCTGCTCCTGTACGCCTAGCTCCCTCTGCACCTGTACACCCAGCACCCTTTGCACCTGTACACCCAGCTCCCTCTGCCTGTACATCCAGCTCCCTCTGCCTGTACACCCAGGTCCCTCTGCACCTGTACACACAGCACCCTCTGCTCCTGTACACCCAGATCCCTCTGCCTGTACACCCAGCTCCCTCTGCACCTGTACACCCAGCTCCCTCTGCTCCTGTACACCCAGCTCCCTCTGCCTGTACACCCAGCTCCCTCTGCTTGTACACTGAGCTCCCTCTGCCTGTACACCCAGCTCCCTCTGCACCTGTACACCCAGCTCCCTCTGCTTGTACACCCAGCTCCCTCTGCACCTGTACACCCAGCTCCCTCTGCCTGTACATCCAGCTCCCTCTGCCTGTACACCCAGGTCCCTCTGCACCTGTACACACAGCACCCTCTGCTCCTGTACACCCAGATCCCTCTGCCTGTACACCCAGCTCCCTCTGCTCCTGTACACCCAGCTCCCTCTGCTCCTGTACACCCAGATCCCTCTGCCTGTACACCCAGCTCCCTCTGCTCCTGTACACCCAGGTCCTTCTGCACCTGTACACCCAGGTCCCTCTGCTCCTGTACACCCAGCTCCCTCTGCTCCTGTACACCCAGGTCCCTCTGCACCTGTACACACAGCACCCTCTGCTCCTGTACACCCAGATCCCTCTGCCTGTACACCCAGCTCCCTCTGCACCTGTACACCCAGCTCCCTCTGCTCCTGTACACCCAGGTCCTTCTGCACCTGTACACCCAGGTCCCTCTGCACCTGCCCACCCAGGTCCCTCTGCTCCTGTACACCCAGCTTCCTCTGCACCTGTACACCCAGCACCCTTTGCACCTGTACACCCGGCTCCCTCTGCCTGTACATCCAGCTCCCTCTGCCTGTACACCCAGGTCCCTCTGCACCTGTATACACAGCACCCTCTGCTCCTGTACACCCAGATCCCTCTGCCTGTACACCCAGCTCCCTCTGCACCTGTACACCCAGCTCCCTCTGCTCCTGTACACCCAGGTCCTTCTGCACCTGTACACCCAGCTCCCTCTGCTCCTGTACACCCAGCTTCCTCTGCTCCTGTACACCCAGATCCCTCTGCACCTGTCCACCCAGCTCCCTCTGCACCTGTACACCCAGCTCCCACTGCCTGTACACCCAGCTCCCTCTGCTCCTGTACACCCAGCTCCCTCTGCGCCTGTACACCCAGCTCCCTCTGCCTGTACACCCAGCTCCCTCTGCACCTGTACACCCAGCTCCCTCTGCTCCTGTACACCCAGCTCCCTCTGCGCCTGTACACCCAGCTCCCTCTGCACCTGTACACCGAGCTCCCTCTGCTCCTGTATACCCAGCTCCCTCTGCCTGTACACCCAGCTCCCTCTGCCTGTACACCCAGCTCCCTCTGAACCTGTACACCCAGCTCCCTCTGCTCCTGTACACCCAGCTCCCTCTGCTCCTGTACACCCAGCTCCCTCTGCACCTGTACACCCAGCTCCCTCTGCTCCTGTACACCCAGCTCCCTCTGCACCTGTACACCCAGCTCGCACTGCCTGTACACCCAGCTCCCTCTGCCTGTACACCCAGCTCCCTCTGCACCTGTACACCCAGCTCCCACTGCCTGTACACCCAGCTCCCTCTGCACCTGTACACCCAGCTCCCTCTGCTTGTACACTGAGCTCCCTCTGCCTGTACACCCAGCTCCCTCTGCACCTGTACACCCAGCTCCCTCTGCTTGTACACCCAGCTCCCTCTGCACCTGTACACCCAGCTGCCTCTGCCTGTACACCCAGCTCCCTCTGCACCTGTACACCCAGCTCCCTCTGCCTGTACACCCAGCTCCCTCTGCTCCTGTACACCCAGCTCCCTCTGCGCCTGTACACCCAGCTCCCTCTGCACCTGTACACCCAGCTCCCTCTGCACCTGTACACCGAGCTCCCTCTACTCCTGTATACCCAGCTCCCTCTGCCTGTACACCCAGCTCCCTCTGCCTGTACACCCAGCTCCCTCTGCCTGTACACCCAGCTCCCTCTGCCTGTACACCCAGCTCCCTCTGCTCCTGTACACCGAGCTCCCTCTGCTCCTGTACACCCAGGTCCCTCTGCTCCTGTACACCTAGCTTCCTCTGCTCCTGTACACCCAGATCCCTCTGCACCTGTCCACCCAGCTCCCTCTGCACCTGTGCACCCAGCTCGCACTGCCTGTACACCCAGCTCCCTCTGCCTGTACACCCAGCTCCCTCTGCACCTGTACACCCAGCTCCCACTGCCTGTACACCCAGCTCCCTCTGCTTGTACACTGAGCTCCCTCTGCCTGTACACCCAGCTCCCTCTGCACCTGTACACCCAGCTCCCTCTGCTTGTACACCCAGCTCCCTCTGCACCTGTACACCCAGCTGCCTCTGCCTGTACACCCAGCTCCCTCTGCACCTGTACACCCAGCTCCCTCTGCGCCTGTACACCCAGCTCCCTCTGCGCCTGTACACCCAGCTCCTTCTGCACCTGTACACCGAGCTCCCTCTGCTCCTGTATACCCAGCTCCCTCTGCCTGTACACCCAGCTCCCTCTGCCTGCACACCCAGCTCCCTCTGCACCTGTACACCCAGCTCCCACTGCCTGTACACCCAGCTCCCTCTGCTTGTACACTGAGCTCCCTCTGCCTGTACACCCAGCTCCCTCTGCACCTGTACACCCAGCTCCCTCTGCTTGTACACCCAGCTCCCTCTGCACCTGTACACCCAGCTGCCTCTGCCTGTACACCCAGCTCCCTCTGCACCTGTACACCCAGCTCCCTCTGCGCCTGTACACCCAGCTCCCTCTGCGCCTGTACACCCAGCTCCTTCTGCACCTGTACACCGAGCTCCCTCTGCTCCTGTATACCCAGCTCCCTCTGCCTGTACACCCAGCTCCCTCTGCCTGTACACCCAGCTCCCTCTGCTCCTGTACACCCAGCTCCCTCTGCACCTGTACACCCAGCTCCCTCTGCTCCTGTACACCCAGCTCCCTCTGCTCCTGTACACCCAGCTCCCTCTGCTCCTGTACACCCAGCTCCCTCCGCTCGTGTACACCCAGCTACCTCTGCTCCTGTACGCCCAGCTCCCTCTGCACCTGTACACCCAGCACCCTTTGCACCTGTACACCCAGCTCCCTCTGCCTGTACATCCAGCTCCCTCTGCCTGTACATCCAGGTCCCTCTGCACCTGTACACACAGCACCCTCTGCTCCTGTACACCCACATCCCTCTGCCTGTACACCCAGCTCCCTCTGCACCTGTACACCCAGCTCCCTCTGCTCCTGTACACCCAGGTCCTTCTGCACCTGTACACCCAGGTCCCTCTGCTCCTGTACACCCAGCTTCCTCTGCACCTGTACACCCAGCACCCTTTGCACCTGTACACCCGGCTCCCTCTGCCTGTACATCCAGCTCCCTCTGCCTGTACACCCAGGTCCCTCTGCACCTGTACACACAGCACCCTCTGCTCCTGTACACCCAGATCCCTCTGCCTGTACACCCAGCTCCCTCTGCACCTGTACACCCAGCTCCCTCTGCTCCTGTACACCCAGGTCCTTCTGCACCTGTACACCCAGGTCCCTCTGCTCCTGTACACCCAGCTCCCTCTGCTCCTGTACACCCAGCTCCCTCTGCACCTGTACACCCAGCTCCCTCTGCTCCTGTACACCCAGCTCCCTCTGCTCCTGTACACCCAGCTCCCTCTGCTCCTGTACACCCAGCTCCCTCTGCTCCTGTACACCCAGCTCCCTCTGCTCCTGGACACCCAGCTCCCTCTGCTCCTGTACACCCAGCTCCCTCTGCCTGTACACCCAGGTCCCTCTGCTCCTGTACAACCAGCTCCCTCTGCCTGTACACCCAGCTCCCTCTGCACCGGTACGCCCAGCTCCCTCTGCTCCTGTACACCCAGCTACCTCTGCCTATACACCCAGCTCCCTCTGCCTGTACACCCAGCTCCCTCTGCCTGTACACCCAGCTCCCTCTGCTCCTGTACACCCAGCTCCCTCTGCTTTTGTACACCCAGCTCCCTCTGCCTGTACACCCAGCTCCCTCTGCTCCTGTACACCTAGGTCCCTCTGCTCCTGTACACCCAGCTCCCTCTGCTCCTGTACACCCAGCTCCCTCTGCTCCTGTACACCCAGCTCCCTCTGCTCCTGTACACCGAGCTCCCTCTGCCTGTACACCCAGCTCCCTCTGCCTGTACACCCAGCTCCCTCTGCTCCTGTACACCCACCTCCCTCTGCCTGTACACCCAGCTCCCTCTGCCTGTACACCCAGCTCCCTCTGCTCCTGTACACCCACCTCCCTCTGCCTGTACACCCAGCTCCCTCTGCCTGTACACCCAGCTCCCTCTGCTCCTGTACACCAAGCTCCCTCTGCTCCTGTACACCCAGGTCCTTCTGCACCTGTACACCCAGCTCCCTCTGCCTGTACACCCAGCTCCCTCTGCCTGTACACCCAGCTCCCTCTGCCTGTACACCCAGCTCCCTCTGCTCCTGTACACCAAGCTCCCTCTGCTCCTGTACACCCAGGTCCTTCTGCACTTGTACACCCAGCTCCCTCTGCCTGTACACCCAGCTCCCTCTGCACCTGTACACCCAGCTCCCTCTGCCTGTACACCCAGCTCCCTCTGCCTGTACACCCAGCTCCCTCTGCCTGTACACCCAGCTCCCTCTGCCTGTACACCCAGCTCCCTCTGCTCCTGTACACCCATCTCCCTCTGCCTGTACACCCAGCTCCCTCTGCCTGTACACCCAGCTCCCTCTGCCTGTACACCCAGCTCCCTCTGCCTGTACACCCATCTCCCTCTGCCTGTACACCAAGCTCCCTCTGCTCCTGTACGCCCAGGTCCCTCTGCTCCTGTACATCGAGCTCCCTCTGCACCTGTACACCCAGCTCCCTCTGCCTGTACACCCAGCTCCCTCTGCCTGTACACCCATCTCCCTCTGCCTGTACACCCAGCTCCCTCTGCTCCTGTACACCCAGCTCCCTCTGCTTTTGTGCACCCAGCTCCCTCTGCACCTGTACACCCAGGTCCCTCTGCTCCTGTACACCGAGCTCCCTCTGCTCCTGTACACCATGTCCCCCTGCACCTGTACACCCAGCTCTCTCTGCACCTGTGACCCAGCTCCCTCTGCCTGTACACCTAGGTCCCTCTGCACCTGTACATCCAGGTCCCTCTGCTCCTGTACTTACACCCAGGTCCCTCTGCACCTGTTCACCCAGCCCCCCATGCTCCTGTACACCCAGCTCCCTCTGCTCCTACATCCCTTTAAGAATTTTACCCCTTATTTTACATTGTCAAAATGCATCATCTCCCACTTCTCCACATTTAACATCATCTGCTACCTATCCGCCCACTCCACCAACTTGTCCATGTCCTTTTGAAGTTCGACACAGTTCACAATGCTTCCACGTTTCGTGTCATTTGCAAACTTTGAAATTATCTCCTGCACACAAAGGTTTAGACCATTAATATACATCAGGAAAAACACAAGTGTCAATACCGATCCCTGGGGAAGTCCACTACAAACCTTCCTCCAGCCCAAAATATATCCCTTAACCATTACTCTCGGTTTCCTATAATTCAGCCAACTTTGATTCCACATTGTTACTGTCCCAGTTATTCTGTGTTTTACAACTTTTCTCCCACATCTGTTGTGCGGAACTGTATCGAATATCTTTCCACATCAACACTATTACCCTCACTGACCCTTTTGTGCCTCTTCAAAAAACACCAGCAAGTTAGTTAAACACTATTTCCCCGTTAAAAATCCAAGCTAACTCTTCTGAAGCAACCCACATTTCTCCATGTGGTTAGTCCTGAATAATGTTTCAAGAAGCTTCCCCAGCACTGATGTTAAACTGACAGCTCTGTAATTGTTGGACTTATCCTTCCCAATGTTTTTGAACAAGGGCGTACGGTCGGCAGTTCTCCAGCCCCTCTGGCACTTCCCCTGAGTCTAGAGAAGACTGAGAGATTGTGGCCTGCACCCCTGCAATTTCCAGTCCCAATTCCTTCACTGTCATTGGATACATAGAACATAGAACATTACAGCGCAGTACAGGCCCTTCGGCCCTCGATGTTGCGCCGACCTGTGAAACCACTCTAAAGCCCATCTACACTATTCCCTTATCGTCCATATGTCTATCCAATGACCATTTGAATACCCTTAGTGTTGGCGAGTCCACTACTGTTGCAGGCAGGGCATTCCACGCCCTTACTACTCTCTGAGTAAAGAACCTACCTCTGACATCTGTCTTATATCTATCTCCCCTCAATTTAAAGCTATGTCACGGTAGCATTGTGGATAGCACAATTGCTTCACAGCTCCAGGGTCCCAGGTTCGATTCCCGGCTTGGGTCACTGTCTGTGCGGATTCTGCACATCCTCCCCGTGTGTGCGTGGGTTTCCTCCAGGTGCTCCGGTTTCCTCCCACAGTCCAAAGATGTGCGGGTTAGGTGGATTGGCCATACTAAATTGCCCATAGTGTCCAAAATTGCCCTTAGTGTTGGGTGGGGTTACTGGGTTATGGGGATAGGGTGGAGGTGTTGACCTTGGGTAGGGTGCTCTTTCCAAGAGCCGGTGCAGACTCGATGGGCCGAATGGCCTCCTTCTGCACTGTAAATTCTATGATTCTATGTCCCCTCGTGCTAGACATCACCATCCAAGGAAAAAGGCTCTCAATGTCCACCCTATCCAATCCTCTGATCATCTTGTATGCCTCAATTAAGTCACCTCTTAACCTTCTTCTCTCTAACGAAAACAGCCTCAAGTCCCTCAGCCTTTCCTCATAAGATCTTCCCTCCATACCAGGCCATGTCAACTTTCAGTACCAACAATCTATCCAACATTTCCTCCTTATCAACTTTGAACTCTTCTGGTGACTTTTATACCATAAAATAGAGCATTTTAGTGATGAGTTGAAGTCAGTCATTACAATCAAGCCACACACCAACACTAGGTGTGGAGATGCAACATATGCACATAGCAACAACAACTTCCAATTATACAGTGACTTCAATATATTAAAATGTCCCAAGGCATCTTACAGGTGAGTTATCAGAATTTGATACTGAGTCATGCAAAGAGATATATGTGACCAAGACTGTCATATAAGAGAGAGCTAGAGAGGCGGAAAAAATTAGGGAAACATTCCAAAGTGTAGAGCCGAAGGAAATTGAGACGGTGCAGGATACCTGTGTTGGACTGTGTTGGAGCAATGCAGAGCTCTTGAAGGGGAGCAGGGCTGATCTCAGAAATTGGGAGGGGTGAGGCCATGAAGAGATTTGAACACAAGGAGAGAATCGCGGAGAATCGCGTGCCGGCGTCAGGGCGGCGGGGCCCGTTCGCGGGGATTCTCCGGCCCGGCCCAGGGCTGGGAGAATCCCACCCCCGGTGTTGTAAGACGTTTTAATATGCTCACCCCAGTCCAACGCCGGCATCTCCACACTTTGGAAGGAGTAATATGATAAAGAAGCATTCAATGAATGACCTGACGCTAGGAAGATCTGAGGAACAAATGGGCCTTGTTGTGTTTGTAAATAGATCTCTGAAGGCAAAGGGCAGGTTAGTGGGGGATGAAAAAGGCAGATGGGACGCTTGCCTTTATCAATCGAGGCATCGATTACAGAAGCAGGGAGGTCATGTTGGAGTTGTGTAGGACATTGGTGAGACCACAGCTGGAGCACTGTGTCACTGTGTGCAATTCTGGTCGCCACATTATAGGAAGGATGTGATTACACTGGAGGGGGTGCAGAGGAGATTCACCAGGATGTTGCCTGGGATGGAACGGTTAAGTTGTGAAGAGAGGTTGGATCGGCTCAGGTTGTTTTCGCTGGAGCAGAGAAGACTGAGGGCGACCTGATCGAGGTGGACAAGATTATGAGAGGCATGGACAGGGTGGATAGGGAGCAGCTGGTCCCCTTAGTTGAAGGGTCAGTTACGAAGGGGACACAAGTTCAAGGTGAGGGGTGGGAAGTTTAGTGGGGATTTGAGGAAAACCCTTTTTACCCAGAGGGTGGGGAGGGTCTGGAACGCGCTGCCTGGGAGGGGGGGAGAGGCGGGTCTGGAACACACTGCCTGGGAGGGGGGGAGAGGCGGGTCTGGAACGCGCTGCCTGGGAGGGTGGGAGAGGCGGGTCTGGAACGCGCTGCCTGGGAGGGGGGGAGAGGCGGGTCTGGAACGCGCTGCCTGGGAGGGTGGGAGAGGCGGGTTGCCTCACATCCTTTAAAAAGTACCTGGGTGAGCACTTGGCCGTCACAACGTTCCAGGCTCTGGGCCAAGAGCTGGAAATGGGATTAGGATCGGCAGGTTCGGGGCTGGATTCTCTGCCGGCGGGATGCTCTGTTTTGTCGGTAGCCCAGGGGTTTCCCGACAGCGTGGGGCTGCCCCACAACGGGAAATACCATTGACCCGACGGCGAAAGGGAGCATCGCGCCGGCGTGCTGAACCAGAAACCTGGCACGGCGGGACGGAGAAACTCGTCCCTGGTGTTTTTCACGTGTCGGTGCAAATTCGATGGGCTGAAGAGCCCCTTTTGCTCTGTGTGATTCTGTGAACGATATGAATGATTCCCTCAGACAGGAGGGAGAATAACTGTTTACTTCCTGCACTCCAGAGTGTAGCCATCTGGGATGGCCACTTCCAACTAGGTACAGAGAAACTCGCAATGCCTGGTGGGTAAAATGGACAAGCCAAGACTCAGGCAGGCTCAGAGCCTGAAATGCATATTTGTGAGCAAGAAATCCAGACGGTACCGAAACTCCGTCCAATTAGCATTTTGATGGCCCATCTTCACCAAAACAAAGGACTGGTACTCGAGCAACCGGGACAGTCCCAGACATTTCGGCGGCACTCCCTGTTCAAGGGAAACGCAAACAACGTGGTCAGTGACCGCTTGGGACACGCCCAGCCATCCAGATCCCCGCCCACTTATTGGTTAGGAATCGAACAGAGTGATCAGGGATCGCCCAATTAGTGGGGTCAAAACTGAAGGACCGCCCGAAAGAGCGCGGAAACCCCCAGAGTATAAGAAGAGAGACCACCATATGCTCGTCCTCTCTTGAACCTGGCGCCCCGGCACCCCGGCAACGACCATCTCCAATCGCAGCAACACCAGAAGCGAGTTCAAGTTCAACGCTCGCTACCAGACGGATGAGCCCAGCTGAGCAGCAGTTACTCCTACAGACCCGATAGATCCAGAATCAAACAGCGGCCACTGTTCCTCTAACCTAAGCCGGGTGCCTGAAGTTAAGTACAGGTTGTCTTAGTCGATAGGTGTAGTTAACTAGTAGTGTTCATGTTGCATGATTAATTGTGTGTAAATAAAGTACCCTTGACCTTGAACTAACTAACTGGTGTTAGCTCTTTGATCGATAGCCGGTTGAACCTTGCGGGGGTATCATTCGATACCTGGCGACTCTGAGCATTAGAACATATATATCAAAAGAAAGGAGGGCGACCTCACTGCCTGCCATAATGGGAACAGAGCCACAGAAAAGACAGAGGAAAAGAAAGCACAACAAGAGGAAGCAGGATAAATATTTTACAGAGAAAATGATTGAAGGATGGTAGAGATGGAGCATGATATGGCGCAGGATTCTCCGTTTGCCGACGGCAAAATCGGGAACGGCGATCGGGCGGAGAATAGCCCCTGACGGCAGGATTGCGGCAGGTGCCAGTTTGACACCGAATTGTGATGCTCCGCTCCCTCCTAAATGGCATCATTGTGACGCTCACTGCGTGTAGCTGCAACCACGTTTGCATCTCATTATCGGGCCCACCTGCGATGCTCCGCCTCCGATGGGCCGAGTTCTCGCTGGCGCGGTCCACATGAACCTGGTGCGGCTGCAGAGAGAGAGGGCATACAGACAGTGTCCAACACCGCCTTGCTCCGCCAACAGTCGTGCCGCTGGCTGGGGGGCTTCTGGCAGGGCCGGGGGGTGGGGGTGGATGGGGACAGAGTCCAGCACAACTGCTATCCTTTCGGGCGCGCCCGGTGTGTGTGGCGGGTGTAGTGTACGTGCGGCTGCAGCTTGTCAGCCCTGTGCATGTCCATCACAGACCCGGCGATTCCCACACCGCTTTTCACGCGTTTGCGGGTGTTCCACGCGACGCCGGTGCTTGTCCCGCACTGGTAGCGGAATCAGTGCGAGTGTGGTGCCGATTTTTCTGATGTGGAACTCCCCTGAACCTCCGTTGGCGTCACGCTTAGATTCAGGAACGGAGAATCCAATTCCTGATGTTCTTTTCAAGTTTGGAACCAGCTGGATGAAGATTTCAATCTTGCACATTCTTCATCCTTACAATCTTCCCAATCTTTAGTCAGCTTTGAGAGCAGGCTGCACTGCCATCAACTGGCAGCAGACAAGTCATGTCAGTTCTATATCTCCTAATTCTCTTCAGCAAAGACCTTTCCATTTCAACCAGTGACAATGTTCTCATCAATTTTATCTTATCTTTTATCAATTTTAGCAGCTTGATGTTTTGAAAGATATCTGTCTCTTGACCCCATTTTAAATTCACATCCTCAATTTTATTTTGCTGATAATACTGTCATTAATTTTTTAAAATAAATTTAGAGTACCCAATTCATTTTTCCAATTAAGAGGCAATTTAGCGTGGCCAATCCACCTACCCTGCACATCTTTTGGGTTGTGGGGGCGAAACTCACGCAGACACGGGGAGAATGTGCAAACTCTACACGGACAGTGACCCAGAGCCGGGATCGAACCTGGGACCTCGGCACCATGAGGCAACCGTGCTAACCACTGTGCCACCGTGCTGCCCTAATAATACTGACATTAATAATAATAAAGTAATCTTTATTAGTGTCACAAGTATGCTTACACTAACACTGCAATGAAGTTGCTGTGAAAGCCCCTAGTCGCCACACTCCGGCGCCTGTTCGGGTACACAGAGGGAGAATTCAGAATGTCCAATTCACCTAACAGCAAGTCTTTCGGGACTTGCGGGAGGAAACTCAGAGCATCCTCTAGGCCGTGTAGATTTCAAATCGGACATATATGCAAATGTAAGTTAAAATGAGTCACCTTTTGCACAGTAGAATTTTCTCAAAAACCAACAGATTTTTTAAATGTTTAAGTTTGAATAAAAAATGATTTTTCGTGTATCCAGGTGGACTGTTTTCCTTTGTAAATTAAATCTGACTTTTTCTGTAACAAAAACTAAGATTAATATTCAGATTTTCTTTCAAGAAAATGTGACCATTTTTTTTTGTATAAATTTAGAGTACCCAATTCATTTTTCCAATTAAGGGACAATTTAGTGTGGCCAATCCACCTACCCTGCACATCTTTGGGTTGTGGGGGCGAAACCCTCGCAAACACGGGGAGAATGTGCAAACCCCACACGGACAGTGACCCAGAGCCGGGATCAAACCCGGGTCCTCGGCGCCGTGAGGCAGCGGTGCTAACCCAGCGCCTGCCCCAGACACTCTAAATTTATTTTTGAAAATATTCAATTCCCCTTTTAATAATGCCTAGGATACTGTCTGCTTCATTAACTGCTTTCTCAACCTGTCCTGCCACCTCCAATGGCAGGGAATACTTGTGTAAAGGCCACAGTGGAGTGACCTATGCTCTGCATTGAGTTAACTGGGTTGCAGGGGCAATTCTATAATTAGCCTCAGTACCTCTAGTTGGGTAGGAGAAACAATTCAGCCTGGATTCTGGTTCTTTATTTTTATTTGTTCAGGGGATGTGTGCGTCAGTATTTATTGGTCGTCCCTGAGGTCATTTAAGAGTCAACCACATTGTTGTGGGTCTGGAGTCACATGTAGACCAGACCGGGTAAGGGCGGCAGATTTCCTTCCCTAAAGGACATTAGTGAACCAGATGGGTTTTTACGACAATCGACAATGGTGTCACAGTCTGATTGCTATCCAATCACTCTTGTTAGAAATGCATGAGTGTTAATACTGAGAACAGGGTCAAACTTTTACAATAAATTTAGAGTGCCCATCTTTGGGTTGTGGGGGTGATACCCACGCAGACACGGGGAGAATGTGCAAACTCCACACGGACAGTGACCCAGGGTCGGGATCGAACAGGGTCAAACTTGATCAGAATCCTGTTGACCCTGATTAGACTTCCAAATATAGTATAGCCTCTTCATTGAAGAGGTAAAACTCCTTCACAGGGTCAACCTTCAGTAGGAGACAGAAAGGAAGAGAAGAAAATCAATGGAAAAAGAAGTTTGGCTGTCTACTGGGATATATTTTTATTCAATGTGTGGCCAATGATTACATTCAAATCAGTTGCTTCGTTTTGTATTTGCAGTAAGTAGCAAAATACATTAACTTCTAGATCTCAGTGTGAATTCCTATAACATTGCATCTCAATTCTTTTAATGTTGACCCCCACCCCCTGAATGCCCTTCTTTTCTGTGCAATCACATAATCGCAAACTCTGGGCGGGATTCTCCGTAACCTGACGCCGAAATTGAGAATGCCAATTGGGCGGAGAATGGCTCCCGCCGCTGAAATCGGGAAGGTGGCGGGTTTGAGGCCGATTCGCGATTCTCTGCCCCCTCCAAATCGGCATCGTCGGGCTGCGCACCAAGCGTAGTCGCAACCCCACCGGAGCGCCACCAGCCATCCAGTCAGTCTGATCGGCCTCCGATGGCCCAGTGCCTGACGGTGTGGGCCACAAGTGGACCCAGTGGTCGGGGGCCTTGCGCGACGGCTGCGGACAGTGTCTAGCGCCACCACACTCGGCCGAGATCCATGCTGCTGGCTGGGGGGGCTTCTGCTAGGGCTGTGGGGGAGTGGTAGAGGGGTGGCCAGGAGGTGAGCTGTGGGGTCGGGGTACGCAGTCCAGCACGGCCGGCACTATGTTTTCCGGTCTGACCGGTGTGGGTGTGGGGGTTGTTGGCATGTGCAACTGCATCTTGTCAGCCCTGTGCATGTGCAGCCGAGGATCTGGCGATTGTCCGGCCGTTTCCTGCACGACCCGAGGGTGGTTCACGTGGCGTCGGTGCTAACCCTTCACCGGTACCGGAATCAGTGAAGGTTTTGCACCGATTGTCCCGTCGTGAAACACCACGGATCCCCCGTTGGAGCCGGCACTCACCCTCAGAAACGGAGAATTCAGCCTATGTTTCTAACACCTGTCTTCACAGCTGCTGCCGCACCTGCTGCGTTTTCCCAGCATTTTCTCTTTTTAACCTCAGACACACAGAATCTACTTTACTTGTCTTTTCCACTTCGCAATATTCCAGCAGATCTCCTCGAAAATAACAAAGAACAAAGAACATTACACTGCAGGAACAGGCCCTTCGGCCCACCAAGCCTGCACCGATCCAGATTCCTTATTTAGACCTACTACTTATTGCCCAAACATTCTGTATCCCTCCATTCCCCGCCCCTTCCTGTGTCTATCAATATACATCTTAAATGTTGCTCACGTGCCTGACTCCACCACCTCCACTGGCACCGTATTCCAGGTACCCACCACCCTCTGCGTGAAAAACTTTCCCCACACATCATCCCTAAACTTTCCCCCTCTCACCTTCAACCTGTGCCCTCAAAGATGTGCAGGACAGGTGGATTGGCCACACTAAATTGCCCCTTTATTGGAATTAGAAACAAAAGAATTGGGCACATTAAATTAATAAATAAATAAATATATACACACATAAATAAAAAAGAATTAGATCTTCCAAAATGCATCACCTGGCATTTGCCCGGATTGAACTCCATCTGCCATTTCTCTGCCCAACTCTCCAATCTATCTATATTTTGCTGTATACTCTGACAGTCCCCTTCACTATCTGCAACTCCATCTATCTTAGTCTCATCTGCAAACTTGCTAATCACACCATCTATGTTTTCCCCCAGATCATTTATAAATATTACAAACAACAGTGGTCCCAGCACGGATCCACAAGTTACGATCCCCATTCTGAGAAACTAAGCGCTTACTTAGTTTGATCGTGGATTATGGTGGAAGGTAGCATTCCACAGAATGCAGCAATGTATTATTACCAGGACCACAGACTGAACAATCAAGTTATTTTCCATCAAATCTACAATCTGTGATGGGGAAATTGTTACAGGAAATAGGTTTGGTGACACAGGAAGGAAGTACACACAACACTGTCAATCCAGCAACGACAATTTACATAAAGCACCTTCAAACTTTGGACAAGAAGAATACGTTGTGGAGGGGGCCCTTCAGCTGACACAAGATAAGAGTGAAATAAAGCTGACATATGTGACATATTCGAATCACCTTATTCAGGAAACACAAAGAATGTTGGTCTGGTTGTTCCCATTCTGTAACGGTGAAGGTTTAGATTAAGTTCTGGAATAGCCATTTGTCTTGTCCAGGACTGTTGCAATATGTGAGTGTGGAAACTGCAATGGCAGCCCACGTCCAGAGCACAAAGCCACAGACAAAAGAGGGTAAATGTTAAAAAGAAGCCAAAATAAAGCACATTCGTTTCTCAGTAAAAATATTTGCTCCTGTCAGCTGCTCCCTTTGAACTTCTAGCCCCCTGGTGATGTGGCGAACTGTACGCCTAATGTAATCGTAATGAAAAATGCAAAACAATACAATGTCTGTTTGTGTTTAAGGAATAAATGTATACTTCAGAACATATTTCTGTTTCATTTGTGATGTCCCTATTCTTTCACAACTGGCCACTAGGAGGTGTTTACTAATCCTCCTCAGTAAACTGGTTACTCAACCTCAGTTATATGTTTTCCACTGGTGGCGGGGTAGAATCGTAGAATTCCTACAGTGCGAAAGGAGGCCATTCGGCCCATCGAGTCTGCACTGGCCCTTGAAACGAGCACCCTATCTCACCCCAAAGCTCCACCCTATCCTCATTACTCATTACCCAGTAACCCCACCTAACCTATTTGACCCTAAGGGGTAATTTATCACGGCCAATCCACCTAATCTGCACATCTTTGGACTGTGGGAGGAAACCGGAGCACCTGGAGGAAACCCACGCACACAGGGAGAAGATGTGCAGACTCCGCACAGACAGTGACCCAAGGCAGGTCTCAGTTTAACATTGTATCAGAAAGGCAGCACTATCTCAGAACACAAGCCTAGATTTTTCTGCTCGAAACCCTGGAGTGGGATTTGAACCTTCAACTCCAGACGTTGTTACCAACCGATGGACGTCTAACTTAGTTTTTGTAAAGGACATTGGGAAATCCCATGGGCAGCAACAGGATCAGAAGATCCCGCTACCGGCCAATGGCAGGCTCCTCCTACCGCTGGGAAATACGCTGCGGGGAGCCCAGTGTCTTGCCAATTAACTCCGTGTCTCTCCACAGATCCTGCCAAACCTACTGGGCTTATCCAGAACTTACTGTTTTTACCCCAAAGACCCCTGGGTCTCTGGATTACTAAACCCAATGGCATAATAATTAATAATCCTTATTAGTAAAAAGAAGTAGGCTTACATTAATACTGCAATGAAGTTACTGTGAAATCCCCTAGTCGCCGCACACGGGCGCCTGTTTGGGTACACAGAGGGAGAATTCAGAATGTCCAAATTACCTAACAGCACGTCTTTCAGGACTTGTGGGAGAAAACCGGAGCACCCGGAGGAAACCCACGCAGACACAGGGAGAACGTGCAGACTCCGCACAGAAAGTGACCCAAGCCGGGAATCGAACCCGGGTCCCTGGCGCTGTGAAACAACAGTGCTAACCACTGTACTACCCTGCTTCCCATTACCCCTATGTCCCACCTGCCCCATGTCATAGCTGGGATAAGAACTTCCCATTTTAGTACAATCTCACATTCAGAATTCAAGGTATATTGTGCCGTTGCTGCAGTGTGCTCCATCACCGTGACACCTCATTCAGGACCCTGTTTAAGGTTGTAACTCTTACCAGAGCATTTTTGCTTCTTTTGAACATTTTGCTAACCTTACCAATGTGTGCAATGTGGCTGGAAGATATAATTGGAGAGGAGCAAGACTCAAAGAAGGTGTTGACAACATTGAAATGGATTGGCTGCAGTGTCTGCACTCAGTGTGGGTGTACCTACACCTCAGGTACTGCAGCCGTTCAAGAAGGCAGCTCACCACCACCTTCTCAAGGGCAACTAGGGATGGACAATATATGTTGGCCTAGCCAATAACACTCACATCCCATAAATGATGTTTTTAAATGGTCCATTAATCTAGTAATAAGCTAGTGAGGCTAATTTCTTTGTATGGAGCCAACATAGTTGAGAAGGTCTCAGGTTTAATCACTGGTCTACCTGAAGTTACCTGATTACTCTGAATTCATCATTGCTATCGTGATGGCAGCAGAGTGGTACAAGTAATAATCCAGTAATAAAAACAGAAAATGTCTGAAATATTCGGCAGGTCTGGCAGCATCTGTGGAGAGAGAAACAGAATTGTTTGTTGATCGAAATCTTTTTGCATTCCATTAACCAGGACTAATGCTCCAAAGTCCTGAGTTCAAATCCCACCATGGCGTTTGGGGGAAGTTAAATTCAATTGATCTGGATTAAAATGCTAATTTAATTACTAACATTGGACTGTTGTAAAAACTCCTCTGGTTCGCGAATGCCCTTTAAGGGAGGAAATCTGCTGCCTTTACCTGGTCTGGCCGACGTGTGACTCAGATCTACACCATTGTGCTGGACTCTTAACTGCCCTCTGAAATGGCCCAGCAAGCTAGTCAGTTTTAGGTGGATCACCCCCACCTGTGTGAGGACAATTAGGGATGGACAGTAAGCACTGAGCTCGCCAATCACACACACTCCGAGTGTAAATTAAGACAAGACAGAGGTGATTGTGCTGACTGTGTGTAATAAGATTAATGATCAGTTAGTCTGAGATGATGAGGGAGCAATCGATAGAATCCCTTCAGTGCAGGAGGCCATTCGACCAGTGAGCCTGCACTGACCTTCCGACAGAGCACTCTACCGACCTCTTCCCCCACCTATAGGCACTGATCACGGCCAATCCACCTAAACTGCACATCTTTGGACTGTGGGAGGAAACCGGAGCACCCGGAGGAAACCCACGCACACACGGGGAGAACGTTCAAACTCCATACATGACTCAAGCTGGGAATTGAACCCAGGTCCCTGGTGCTGTGAGGCAGCAGTGCTAACCACTGTGCCACCGTGCTGGCAAGGTGCTGGGAAACCGCTCTGTTCTTCACTTAAATATTGCCATGGAAGGGCAGCATGGTGGCACAGTGGTTAGCACTGCTGCATCACGGCGCCGAGGTCCCAGCTTCGATCCCAGCTCTGGGTCACTGTCCGTGTGGGGTTTGCACATTCTCCCCGTGTTTGCGTAGGTTTTGCCCCCACGACCAGCCTAGGTTGACTGGTCACGCTAAATTGCCCCTTAATTGGAAAAAATGAATTGGGTACACTAGGGGCTTTTCACAGTAACTTCATTGAAGCCCACTTGTGACAATAAGTGATTATTATTATTAATAAATTTATTTTAAAAAGTATTGCCATGGAACCTGTAAGGTTCATCAGAAATTTGGCTTAATACTTGGGGGGGGTTGAGGGTCATCAATGGTTTTTCAATTTGCTAGCACAGAGCTGCAGTTGATGGTACGATGGACAGAACAGGATGTTTCCTCTGGATTTCACGGCAGAGATATTTAATTTTTCAGCACGATCCAAGCTTTTCTCACAATATAATTCTGCAAATCCGACATTGAGTTTGTACAATATTATAGAAATAGCTTCAGAAACCACAGCACTGGATCTTGGAATTATTCTGCCGCCTTAATTATCTGACTGTTATCTGGTATTGATGTGAAGCTCTGCTTGCTGGATCGCTGCACAGGGCAGCGAGACTTTCTGAGTTATTTACACCCTGTGCAGCAGCCATTTGGTATTTTGCACAAGTGGCTTTCCTAACATTTGTACCTGGTGAGTTTCAGCGGGACATTCAACACAGGAGGGCATCATGAGGGCTAATTTTGTCCTTATCCCCTGTCCAAACATCCAATATTAGGGGGAGGGGGTGGGGGGTGCTTCCCCCTACGATGTCACAGGCCACGATCTCATTGATTCTGAAGCGGGACAAGGACCCGGAGCTGTGTGGGTCCTATAGGCCGATATCGCTATTGAATGTGGACGCCAAACTGCTGGCCAAAATCTTGTCCTGTAGGATTGAGGATTGTGTCCCGGACGTTATTGGGGAGGACCAAACGGGGTTTGTTAAGGGTAGACAGTTGGTGGCCAATGTAAGAAGGTTGTTAAACATGATCATGATGCCCCCGGAAGGTAGGGAGGTGGAGGTAGTGGTCGCAATGGACGCAGAGAAGGCTTTTGATCGGGTAGAATGGGATTATCTGTGGGAGGTACTGGGACGGTTCGGATTTGGGGGGGGCTTTATTGACTGGGTCAGGTTGCTGTATCAGGCTCCTATTGCGAGCGTATGGACGAAGGACAACATCGGACTATTTCCGGCTGCATCGGGGGACGAGACAGGGTGCCCCCTCTCCCAACTGTTGTTTGCATTAGCCATAGAGCCGCTGGCAATTGCACTGAGAGCCTCAAGGGGCTGGAAGGGGCTGGTTCAGGGGGGGAGTGGAACACAGAGTCTCGCTTTCGCAGATGACCTGCTCCTGGATGTATCAGGACCATTAGAGGGGATGGAAGAAATTATGAGGATTCTCGGGGAACTCGGCCGGTTTTCGGGGTATGAACTAAATATGGGGAAAAGTGAGATGTTTGCGGTCCAGGCGAGGGGACAGGAGAGGCAATTGGGGGAGCTGCCGTTTAGGGTAGTAGGGGGAAGCTTTCGGTACCTAGGCATTCAGGTGGTGCGGGAATGGGAACGGCTACACAAGCTAAATCTGGCCCGACTAGTAGACCAAACGAAGGACGATTTTCGGAGATGTGACGCGCTTCCGTTGTCACTAGCTGGGAGGATGCTGACGGTGAAGATGACGGTCCTCCCAAGATTCCTGTTTGTGTTTCAGTGTCTCCCCATCTTTATTCGTTTTTTAAATGGGTCAATAAGATAATCACGGGCTTTGTCTGGGCGGGCAAGACCCCGCAAGTAAAAAAGGGGATGCTTGAGCGGAGCCGGGGCGAGGGTGGGCTGGCGCTGCCGAACTTCAGTAATTACTACTGGGTGGCGAATATAGCCATGATCAGGCAGTGGGTGGTGGGGGGAGGGTCGGCATGGGAGCGTATGGAGGTGGCTTCATGCAAAGGCACCAGTTTGGGGGGCATTGATAACGGCACCTCTGCCATTCCCGCCGGCACGGTACTCCGCCAGCCCGTGGTGGTGGCAGCACTGAGAGTCTGGGGGCAATGGAGGAGACATGTTGGAGCAGAGGGAGCATCGGTCTGGTCTCCAATCTGTAATAATCACCGAAGCATGTTCACATGTTCTGGACGTGCCCGAAGCTTAGGGGATTTTTGCAGGGGTTTGCGGACGTCATGTCCAACGTACTGAAAACAAGGGTGGCACCGAGTCCAGAGGTGGCGATTTTCGGGGTGTCGGAAGACCCGGGAATCCAGGAGGAGAAAGAGGCAGACATTCTGGCCTTTGCTTCCCTGGTAGCCCGGAGACGGATACTATTAGCTTGGAGGGACTCAAAGCCCCCGAAGTCAGAGACCTGGCTATCGGACATGGCTAGCTTTCTCTGTTTGGAGTAAATCAAGTTCGCTTTGAGAGGGTCACTGTTAGGGTTCGCCCGGAGGTGGCAACCGTTCGTCGACTTCTTCGCGAAAAATTAATCGTCAGCAGAAGGGAGGTAGGGGGGCTGGGGGTTAGCTTAGATTAGAGTAGGGGGTTAGTGAAGGTGGGACCTGTAAGGGAGGAAGACGGCTTTTGTACTATGTTTATAGTTTCATGTACATTGTTTATTTTGTTGTTGTAAAACCATAAATATCTCAATAAAATGTTTATTAAAAAAAAGAGGGGGGTCACTGGGTTGTGGTAGGAAAGAGGAACGGGTGGCCCACCACTCACCCCGATTCTTCGCCCTCGACCGGTCGGGTTCCCGACGGCGTCGGCCTCGTGTGTTGTCATCCATCGGGAACGCTGCGTGGCGGCTGCAGACTCAGTCCAGCGCTGCCAAAGCCGGGTGAGGACCGATCCGCGGGCAGGGGGGACATTATCAGGGGCACTGTGTGGGGGTGGTCTGTGGCCTGCGAGCTATTTCGCGGGTCAGGTCCACGAGCGGCCAGCGCCATGTAGTACAGTGCGGCCGCTGCAGTCCGCCACCGTGTGCATGCACAGCCATGGACCCGCCAATTCTCCGGGTCGTATCAGCAGCTGGAGACGGCTGCTCTACGCTGCCTCCCTGCTCGCCCCCAGCCAAACAGAGGATCGGTTGCCATTTTGCACCATTTGTTCTGATGTAAAACACCACCGTTCCCACACCAGTGTGGGGACATCGCCTCAAAATCAGAGAATCCAGCCCTTGATGATTCCCGGCTTGGGTCACAGTCTGTGCGGAGTCTGCACGTTCTCCCCGTGTCTGCGTGGATTTCCTCCGGATGCTCCGGTTTCCTCCCACAAGTCCTGAAAGACGTGCTTGTTAGGTGAATTGGACATTCTGAATTCTCCCTCAGTGTACCCGAACAGGGCGCCAGAGTGTGGTGGCTAGGGGCTTTTCACAGTAACTTCATCCCAGTGTTAATATAAGCCTACTTGTGACACTAATAAGGAATATTATTATTATGTTAAAATGTGGCTGAAGTTTTCTTTGCCTATTTGAGGAACTCCAAATATTCTGCATGCTGAACTCAACAGAGTGGGGAATCAGAGTTGGGATCTACCTGTGCCTCAGTTACTTTTGAGCGAAAACAGCTTTGGGAGGAGCAAGATGTGGTTGGAAACATTAACATTAGGATTGTCCCACAGGAGATTGGGAGCTCTGCAAGGAAAGAGGAAATTGTTGCAAAGGTATTGGGGCAGGTACAAGGGAGTGGGATTAGTGGAACAGCTGGTTCAAAGAGTCAGCACAGCAGCGATGGGCCGATTGGCCTCCTATTCTGCTGTGTCTGGGTCCTGAATGCGGATTCCTGACATCCTCCAGAATGATGTGGAGATGCCGGCGTTGGACTGGGGTGAGCACAGTAAGAAGTCTTACAACATCAGGTTAAAGTCCAACACGTTTGTTTCAAATCACTGCTAAATGCTCCGGACCTGAGGAAGGAGCAGTGGTCCGAAAGCTAGTGATTTGAAACAAACCTGTTGGACTTTAACCTGGTGTTGTGAGACTTCTTACTATCCTCCAGGATGTGTGTAGTACAGGTACACTGGGTGGCTGCAGGAGGGGTAACTACCTGTGTGTGTGTCGCTGCCCAGATACCTGGCAGCCCAGCACGAGGTGCAGTAAATGGATGGAAATGTCAGGTTAATGCATGTTGCAGCTTTGAGAAGCCAATGGTGAGAGAGGCTGTCTGTCACATGCTGCTGAGAGAGAGAGGGGAGAGTAGGGCAATGTGGTGAGCGCTCTCTCTGCACATTGACAAATCGCTGCGGTTCCACACCAACTTTGGATGGAGTAAAAGAGGCGAGAGAGAGTTCGTGAGGAATCGCTGGCGCTGGGGCAGGATTCATCCAGGATTGGCAGGGACGGTGTGTGTGGGGGGGGGGGGGTCTTTTTTTTATAAATAGATACATTTATTGCTGGCAGAGAAAATGTTCTCTCGCAAGAAAAGGGAATTAATGAAAACGCCTTCAATATCTAAGAAGAACAGAACAGGAAGTCCTGTACCGCACATCACATCTGTAAGTCGCAAAGCATCCTCTCTGCTTCAGAACAAATGTATTTAAATTTCGGGGAGGTTGCAAAACATTTAGCTGGGAGGGAAAGGGCAGCTTCTGGGCGGAAAGTGGAGAATTGGCTGCGCTGCTCACTCAGCACAAACTTTTCCTCCACTTGGTGCAAATGACAGCGTTTGAATATTTGGGCTCCTCTGCCTGACCAGCCCGCCTGTGAGGGGAAGAGGGGGTTCTGGCCACTTACTCTCAGTGAGAGTTTAGAAGCATCCAGACTCTCGGAGCGGGACAAGCCTGTCACCAGGATGCTGAGCAAGCGGAGCGCTGGCAAAAGCAGTTACAGTCCCTACACCATCGGACTGAGGGGCAAGAAAGGCAGATCCAAGTCTGGCCTCGACCTGCTTCCCAACCGCCCAAAGGTATGGCTAACGGTAGGTAGAAGATATTTGGGAGATAACTTTGTAACAGGAGGGCTCAGTAACCCCCCCCCCCCCCCACACACACACACACTCTATTTCACTCTATTTAATATTTTATTAGTAACTCTGTGATGTGACTGTGACTATCGATATTGAATATCTCGACAGCTTCACCTGCCACTGGATGTTCCCATAAGGCGATATCTTGTCACAGTGCCCCTGGTCCCCGCTATGTTAGAGTGGGCAATACCTGCACCTCTGGTTTAGCACAGGGCTAAAGCGCTGCCTTTGAAAGCAGGCCAGCAGCGCGGTTCAATTCCCGTACCAGCGTCCCCGAACAGGTGCCGGAATGTGGCGACTAGGGGCTTTTCACGGTGACTCCATTTGAAGCCTACTTGTGACAATAAGCGACTTTCATTTCATTTCATTTTTCACTTCAGGGACCAGTTCAGCTTCAGGCTGGAAATTAGCCAGTTCACCTGGCAAGAGTTTTACACCCCACCAGGCGAGGTTTCACCAGCAGCCAATGGCACGGTGCGTGTGGCATCGACACGGGATTCCTGTACTGGGCACAAACAAAATAGGTGGAGTCAGTTCAGAAGTTGCATTTTCAAAACCATTGTTTCTTTTGCATCTTCTCCACATTCTGTGCAATGCAAGTGTTTGGGCGACAGTTTATAAAGTTTAGTAAAACTGAAAAGTCAATTCAGCAACGTAAATGTTGTGGTAATGCAATCCATGTCTTAAAAAGCCTTCATGTAAGAACTGTTGTCCTGTGTCAGGAATCTTGACTCTGTTTATCATATACTTTATATTTATTTATTTAAGCTGTTATGAGCTGTAGTATTTACTAAAGGGGAAGGAAACAAGGTTCAGATATGAACTGTGGGAGGAAGTAGATTTAAGCTCTCATCACATCACCATCTCGACGTGGGTCTTTGCTCTAATAAGCTAACATCAGACAGCAGGGAAATTGTGACAAGATTATTAATTGCATAAGCAGATTTTATGTCTTTGCTTTTTTTATTGCTTGTGATAGTTGTAATTTTATCAAATATGTGTGAAGGGGAATTGTTTGCTAGTGGGGGGAGAATGCAGTTTCATGGAGCTCAGCAGAAATGATCTTACCTTTATATATTCCTGCTTTACTGAATAATGCCTGAAGTTGGGCTGTGTAACCATCCGGATCAGTACTTCTGAGGGAGGGAAAATTTCGATTGGATTCTTCCTTTTGAATGTTATCCTTACTGGAAAACATTAGTGGTTGAATTTGGAGTTGAAGAGTGAGACCACCTGTCAGAGTTACACATTCTTACAATTTTAAAAAGCGTATCCTCGCACGATCACATTTTTTTTCCCCTTTGGGGAATAGTGGGGAAATGGTGCAAACAGAATCAGTTCCTTAATCTGTGTTCTAAACACTCCCATCGTGGCCAACAAGTGGGGGTGGGTTTGAACCTGGATTTCGTGGTGCAGTGATAGGGGGGCTTTCTGCACTGTCACTAAATCAGCTTTATAAAGAACAGTGTGACCAGCCTTGAAGCACAAATGTATTCAGCATGGCTGGCACTGCATTACAAACCCGAATTAAGACCAACCAGAAGATACCAGCACACAGGATGTAAAGGTGCATCACTGCTTCAGTAGAGGTGCTATCTTTAATTTGGGGCTAAGGTAATTGTTAGAAGAGTATGTTCGGATCTTTACTCTTCAGCTAACAGTGCAACACCATTTGTTGATGCCCCAAATCCTCCAGCACTGACATTCCCTTCTCAAATGATAATTTGAAGAAAAGCAAGTATTTCTGATGTTGATTGAATTTGTTAAGATGGTACAGAATATTAAAGATGACAAACATTTACAGCTACATAGAAACAGATCATAGAAACTCAGAAAAATAAACAAATTGGCAGACATAAGTAGACAATCTAGATGGAAAATAAAAACTGGTGCATTGGGGCATTAAACCTCTTTAGATAAGTTTTTGAATGAATTCCCTTCCTTTTATGTATTTGAATGGGAATTGTTTTCGGAAGGGGGAGGTCAGCCACAGCTCTGGCTGCTGATCACTCTCATGTGACTCCTGGTGGAAAGTGCGCATCACATCGGAACAGGGTCAGGCTGTCCTCTCATCCCTTCACACCCAAAATGACATCCAACACGCATTCTGTAGCCACATGCAAAAGAACAGCACTGGGATGAGGTAAGGGACGACCTCTGGCATTTGTAGAACAAGGAAAGGGACGGAAAATGTGGGGGGTGAGATTATTAGATCATAGAGGCCTACAGTGCAGCAGGAGTCCATTCGGCCCATTAAGCCTACAGGCTCATTCCCCTTCCCTATCCCCATAATCCTACCTAACTTGCACATCACTGGACACTAAGGGCAATTTAGCATGGCCAATTCAACTAACCTGCACATCTTTGGACTGTGGGAGGAAACCAGAGCACCCGGAGGAAACCCACGCAGACATGGGGAGGACGGTCAAACCCCATACAAACAGTCACCCAAGGTCGGAATTGAACCTGGGTCACTGGCACTATGAGGCAGCAGTGCTAACCACTGTGTACCCGTAAGCATTTTTGTAGCCATGTTGTCTGACCACCATTCGGCCCATCGAGTCTGCTCCGCCATTCAATCATGACTGATATGTTTCTTATCCACATTCTCCTGCCTTCTCCCAATGACCCTTGATCCCCTTATTAATCAAGACCTATCTATCTCTGTCTTAAAGACACTCAGTGATTTGACCTCCACAGCCTTCTGCAGCAAAGAGTTCCACAGATTCACCACCCTCTGGCTGAAGAAATTCCTCCTCATCTCTGTTTTCAAGGATCGTCCCTTTAGTCTGAGGTGGTGTCCTCTGGTTCTACTTTTTCCTGCAAGTGGAAACATCCTCTCCACGCCCACTCTATCCAGGCCTCGTCGTATCCTGTAAGTTTCAATAAGATCCCCCACTCGTCCTTCTAAACTCCAACGAATACAGACCCAGAATTCTCAATCGCCCTCCATTCCAGGGATCATTCTTGTGAACCTTCTTTGGACCCCCTCCTAGGCCAGAACATCCTTCCTTAGATACGGGGCCCAAAACTGCTCCAAATGGAGTCTGACCAGAGCTTTATACAGCCTCAGAAGTACATCTCTGCTCTTGTAATCTTGCCCTCTTGAAATGAATGCTAACATTGCATTTGCTTCCTAACTGCCGACTAAACCTGCACGTTAACCTTAAGAGAATCGTGAACAAGGACTCCCAAGTCCCAATCATGCCCCTAACACCCCTAACATCTTATTTATCAACCTGCTATATGGCACCGGGCTTCCGAAAATCAAAATAAATCACGTCTGCTGGCTCTCCTTTGTCTAACTTACTCATTACTTCCTCAAAGATTCTAACAGATTTGTCAGGTATGACCTCCCATTGACGAAGCTGTGCTGACTCAGCCCTATTTTATCATGCACTTACTGGGCGGCACGTAGCACAGTGGCTAGCACTGTTGCTTCACAGCTCCTCGGTCCCAGGTTCGATTCCCAGCTTGGGTCACTGTCTGTGCGGAGTCTGCACGTTCTCCCCGTGTCTGCGTGGGTTTCCTCCGGGTGCTCCGGTTTCCTCCCACAAATCCCGAAAGACGTACTGTTAGGTGAATTGGACATTCTGAATTCTCCCTCTGTGTACCCGAACAGGTGCCGGAATGTGGCGACTAGGGGCTTTTCACAGTAACTTCATTGTAGTGTTAATGTAAGCCTACTTGTGACAATAAAGATTATTATTATTATTATTATTAAGTACTCCGCAATCTTATCCTTAATAATGGACTCTAAAATCTCACCAACAACCAAAGTCAGGCTAACCGGCCTATAATTTCCCATTTCCTGCCTCCTTCCCTTCTTAAACAGCAGTGTTACATTAGCCATTTCCCAATCCTCAGGGACCCTCCCTGCCTCCAGTGATTGCTGAATAATCACCACCAATGCCCTCACAATTTCCTCAACTATCTCCTTTAGGACCCTGGGGTGTAGTCTATCCGGTCCAGGTGACTTATCCACCTTCAGACCTTTCAGTTTCCCCAGAACCTTCTCCTTAGTAATGGTCACTGCACTCACCTCTGCCCCCTGGTTCTCCTGGAGCTCTGGCATCCCACTGGTGTCTTCCACCATGAAGATTGATGCAAAGCAACTATTCAGTTAGTCTGCCATTTCTTTGTTCTCTATTACCATTTCTCCAGCCACATTTTCCGATGGTCCAATGTCCATACTTGCGTCTCGCTTACCTTTTATATATCAAAAAAGCTCTTGAAATCTTCCCTTATATTACTGGCTAGCTCACATTCAAATCTCACCTTCTCCCCCTTATTGCTTTTTTAGCTGTCCTCTGCTTGCTTTTAAAAGCTTCCCAATCCTCTGGTTTCCCACTAATCCTTGCCACTTTGTATGCTTTTTCTTTTGCTTTTATGCTGTCCTTGACTTCCCTCATCAGCCACGGATGCCTTAGCTTGTTTCCTCCTCCTTGGGATGAATTTCTGTTTTGCCTCCCAAATAACCCCCCAAAACCCCTGCCATTGCTGTTCCACTGTCTTCCCTGCTCGGCTCCTTTTCCAATCAACTCTGGCCAGCTCCTCCCTCATGTCTTTGTTGTTACCCTTATTTAATTGTAATACCGTTACATCTGATTGCAGCTTCTCCCTCTCACACTGCAGGGTAAATTCTGTCATATTGTGGTCACTGCTCCCTAAGGGTTCCTTCACCTTCAGTTCCCTAATCAAGTCTGCCTCATTACACATCACTAAATCCAGAATTGCCTGTTCCCCAGTAGGCTCTGTCACAAACTGCTTCAAAAAACCATCTCTTAGAGATTCCACAAATTCCTTTACTTGGGATCCACGACCAACCTGATTTTCCCAGTCCACCTGCATATTGATGTCCCCCATGATTATTGTGATATTGCCTTTTTTACATGCCTTTTCTATCTCCTGATTTATTTTCTGCCCCACATCCTGACTACTTCTAGGGGGCCTGTACATAACTCCCATCAGGGTCTTTTTTCCTTCGCGATTCCTCAACTCTACCCACAAAGAATCCAACCCTATATTGCGATCAATTTCATTTCATTTCTTACTAACAATGCAACCCCACCCCCTTTGCCCATCTGCCTGTCCTTTCGATAGGACACATATCCTTGGATTTAGATCCCAGCCCTGGCCCCCTTGCAGCCACGTCTCTGTGATGCCCACAACATCGTACCGGCCAATTTCAATATGCGTGATAAGCTCATTTACCATGTTTTGTATAACGTGCACATTTAGGTACAACGCCCTCAGTCCGGCATTGACCACCTCCCTTCTCATAGTTGTCACCTTTTTTGCTCTGCCTGAAGTTTGATTCCTGCCGCTTTCCATACTCTCTGTTCTATTCCGAGTTCTGAAACTTTACTGACTTCTGCTGAGCCCTCGGCCCCTTCAACTCGCTTAAATTCCTCATCATTAACCTTCTCCTTTAACTTTGATTTTCTAATTTTACACACAACTGAACATACTCTTCCTATATTCCCACAGCTCTTAGCGGTACCATTGGAGTTGCATTTGGGGAGGGAGAAACTACCATTCTAGTTTTCTGCCCCAGTTGAATAATGTACCATAAACTAGGTTACAGGACCTCATGTGCAGGTATTAAGGAGGCCCACAGCTTTCAAAGGCAGAAGCAAGAGTAGTGTTCGCCTTGCAGGGATCCTGCGCAAACGTTCAGTTTGGGACTGTGGTATTATAGGTATTACGGTACCTGATAGGCTAAAGCACCATTGGTGGAAACTGTATGCTTTCTATTGGTTAGAGTGTATGATAGCTCTGCCCTGCTAGGCGGGGTATAAGAACCCGTGCCGCCCCAGCAGCCCTCATTCTGTACCTGAGCTGCTGGGGGAAACATCTAGCTTATCAAAGCCTTCAGTTGGACTACAACCTCGCTTTAATGGTCATTGATCGTGCATCAATTTAATAAGCTAGTTTTTCAAGAAGAAAGGATGGAGCTCTGAATCAAGCCGGAGTGTCTGCAACTCAGCCCCCACGCGGCGAACTCAGTGGCAATCTTTAAGCACTGGCTGGCGTGCTTTAAACGCACCCACGGTAGAGCAGAAACTGCACGTCCTGCACTCAAGGGTGAGCCCGGAGATTTACACCCTCATCGAGGAAGCGGAAGACTTCGATGCAGCAATAGAGCCAGGTCTACGCCCGGCACGTGCTTGCAACAAGGCGACAAACACCTGGGGAATCACTGGAGGAATTCTACCGTGCACTCCTGGTGTTGGGGAGAAACTGCAGCTGCCCGCAAGTTTCGGCGAGCGAACACACAGAACTCTTAGTCCGGGACGCTTTCGTGGCAGGTATGCTATCGTCACAAATCCGCCAGCGCCTGTTAGAAAAAGACACCCTGGGTCTCAGGGAGGCACGGGTCCTTGCAGGCTCCCTGGACGTGGCCTCCAGGAACGTTCCCGACCGCGCGGCAGCCCCCTGGGCAGCGTGGAATCCCTCCGCGGCCGACCCCGAGACTTCCCCCATTCCCCCACAGGCCTGCGCTGCAAGGCGGCCTGTCAACCTCAAGGGGCCCCGCTGCTACGCATGCAGGCAGGCCAAGCACCCCCGCCAGCGCTGCCCGGCCCGCGCATCCACCTGCAAGGGATGTGGCAAAAAGGGCCATTTCGTGGGGGTATGCCAGGCCCGGGCGGTTGCTGCGGTCTCCAGCGGCAAATGCGGACCGCAACCACAAACCTCTCTACGGGCCCCGTGCGGCCAGCGGTCGCCGCCATCTTCATATTCCAGGGCCACGTGCCGACCCCGGGCGCCGCCGCCTTGTTCCGCGGACGCCTCGTTGGAGGGATGGGCACCGCCATTTTGTGCACCCCCGACCATGTGCGACCACTGGGAGACGCCATCTTGGATGAACCCCCAGGACCCCAGCTCGGCTGACCACACACTGCCCGAACAGAACTCTCAACTGCTGCGACTAGCCTCGGTGACTCTGGATCAGTCTTGGCCTCGAACGCTCTCACCCGCTGCGTCGACCGTATTCATCAACGGGCACGAGACGTCCTGCCTAATCGACTCTGGGAGCACGGAGAGTTTCACACACCCCGACACGGTAAGGCACTGTTCTCTCCTCATCCACCCTGTTAATCAAAAAGTCTCCCTGGCCTCCAGTTCCCACTCAGTAGAGATAAAGGGGTTTTGTGTAGCAAACCTCAAAGTCCCGGGAAGGGAGTTCAAAAACCTCCGTCTCTACGTCCTTCCCCACCTCTGCGCAGCTACACTCCTGGGTTTAGACTTCCAGTGTAACCTTCAAAGACTGACCTTCCAATTCGGCGGCCCTATACCCCCCCTTACTGTCTGCAGCCTTGTGACCCTTAAGGTCGACCCGCCTTCCCTGTTTGTGAACCTCACCCCGGATTGCAATCCCGTCGCCACCAGGAGCAGATGGTATAGTGCCCAGGATCGGATCTTTATTAGGTCAGAGGTCCAAAGGCTACTGAGGGAAGGGGTCATTGAAGCCAGTAACAGCCCCTGGAGAGCTCAAGTAGTGGTGGTAAAGACCGGGTAGAAGCATAGGATGGTCATCGACTACAGTCAGACCATCAACAGGTTTACGCAGCTGGACGCGTACCCTCTCCCCCGTATAGCCAACCTGGTAAACAGGATCGCGCATTACAAGGTCTTCTCCACGGTGGACCTCAAGTCCGCCTACCACCAGCTCCCCATCCGTACTAGTGACCGCAAATACACTGCCTTCGAGGCAGATGGGCGGCTCTATCACTTCTTAAGGGTTCCCTTCGGTATCACCAACGGGGTCTCAGTCTTCCAGCGCGAGATGGACCGAATGGTTGACCGGTACGGTTTACGGGCAACATTCCTGTATCTCGATAATGTCACCATCTGCGGCCACGACCAGCAGTACCACGACACCAACCTCCGAAAATTTCTCCAGACCTCAAAAATCCTTAACCTTACATACAATAAGGATATGCGTGTTTAGCACCGACCGTCTAGCCATCCTCGGCTACGTAGTGCGAAATGGGGTTATAGGCCCCGACCCTGAACACATGCGCCCCCTTATGGAGTTCCCCCTCCCTCACTGCTCCAAGGCCCTGAAACGCTGCCTAGGGTTTTTTAGCTACTACGCTCAGTGGGTCCCCAACTAAGCGGACAAGACCCGTCCCCTGATCCAATCCACAGTTTTCCCTTGTCGATAGAGGCCCGCCAGGCCTTCAGCTGCATCAAAGCAGACATTGCAAAGGCCACGATGCACGCCATCGACAAGTCCCTCCCCTTCCAGGTCGAGAGCGATGCGTCCGACGTAGCTCTGGCGGCCACCCTCAACTAAGCGGGCAGACCCGTGGCCTTCTTCCCCCGTACCCTCCATGCTTCCGAAATCCGCCACTCCTCAGTCGAAAAGGAGGCCCAGGCCATAGTAGAAGCTGTGCGACTTGGAGGCATTACCTGGCCGGCAGGAGATTCACTCTCCTCACTGACCAACGGTCGGTGGCTTTCATGTTTGATAATGCACAACGGGGCAAGATAAAAAACGGCAAGATCTTGCGGTGGAGGAACTAAACGAGCCTCCTGACGCCCTGTCCCGCGGCACATGTGCCACCGCACAAGTGGACCGCCTCCGAGCCCTCCACGAGGACCTCTGCCACCCGGGGGTCACTCGATTTTTCCATTTTGTCAAGACCTGCAACCTGCCCTACTCCATCGAGGAGGTCAGGACAGCCACCAGGGACTGCCAAATCTGCGCGGAGTGCAAACCGCACTTCTACCGGCCAGAGAAAACGCACCTGATAAAGGCTTCCCGTCCCTTTGAACGCCTCAGCATGGACTTCAAAAGCCCCCTCCCCTCCACCAACGCAACACGTACTTCCTGAACGTGATTGACGGGTACTCCCGCTTCCCATTCACCATCCCCTGCCCCGACATGACCGCAACCACCGTCATCAAGGCCCTCCATAGCACCTTTGCACTGTTCGGGTTCCCCGCTTACATACACAGTGATAGGGGGTCCTCCTTTATGAGCGACGAACTGCGTCAATTCCTGCTTAGCAAGGGCATTGCCTCGAGCAGGACGACCAGTTACAACCCCCAGGGTAACGGACAGGTAGAGAGGGAGAATGGAACAGTCTGGAAGACCGTCCTACTGGCCCTACGGTCCAGGAACCTCCCAGTATCCCGCTGGCAAGAAGTCCTCCCGGATGCCCTCCACTCCATCCGGTCACTGCTTTGTACGACCACCAATCAGACACCTCACGAACGTCTCCTTGTCTTCCCCAGGAAGTCCTCCTCGGGGACCTCGCTCCCGACCTGGCTGGCAGCACCCGGACCCATCCTGCTCCGAAAACACGTGCGGGCGCACAAGTCGGACCCATTGGTCGAGAGGGTCCATCTGCTCCATGCTAGCCTCCAGTATGCCTACGTGTAGTACCCCGACGGCCGACAAGATACGGTCTCCCTACGGGACCTGGTGCCCGCCGGAACCCCACGCACATGCCAGCCAACAGTCCCATCCTCCCCTCCACCGCAGCACCTTACAGGAGGATTGGTCCTTCCGCCGCCCCCGTCTAGGCCCCCCCACCCACCGACGCCCCCCGCAGGCGCCCCCTTCCCAGGTCAGCCGTATTTCCCACCAGCGCCGTCTAGGGGTGTCGAAGCTGCCATGGAAATCGAAGCCACGCTCCCGGAGTCACAGGCGCCTGAGCCTCCACTGGAGTCACCACCAGAAGCTCCGACGATCACAGAGGACGACCAGGGCCCCTGATCGACTGATTGCTTCATTTTAACTGTAATCTGGAAATATAAACCATCAAATGTACATAGCTACCAGACTTGTAAATAGTTACTAAACACTGTACGGAGGTATTACGGTACCTCCATAACTAATTATACCATGTTGCTATGTTTTGTAGTTTCTGGCCACCGCCCCCGCCGGACTCTTTTTTTAACAGGGGGTGAATGTGGTATTATAGGTATTACGGTATCTGATAGGCTAAAGCACCATTGGTGGAAACTGTGTGCTTTCTATTGGTTAGAGTTTATCTTAGCTCCGCCCTGCTACGCGGGGTATAAGAGCCCGTGCCGCCCCAGCAGCCCTCATTCTGTACCTGAGCTGCTGAGGGAAACATCTAGCTTATTAAAGCCTTCAGTTGGACTAGAACCTCGCTTTAGTGGTCACTGACCGTGCATCAGGGGCCCCTACATTTTATGAGACGATAACTACTAAACATTACCAAATTTACAGGATTCTACTCCAGTGCTGTTTCTCGTTTCATGCTAATTGAGAGATTCTGGCCCCTGTAGATGAACGGGACAATGCTCTGTGCCTTGCAGTCCTTTTTTCGTTGCAGTAAGACTTGAGTTAAAGTCACAATGAAGGGACAGAGAAGAAGGAAATCTGTGGCAATGAAGAGTAGAGAAAGGAAAAATGGATGGTAATGAAATGTGAGGAAATTAAGATGGAAAAGAGAAGAATGGGATGGGAAAATGGGTGACAATGAAGAGGAAAGGAAAGAAAGAAACAACAATAAGAGAAGAGGGGGGTTGGAAAGGAGAAAATCCGCGGGAAGTGGAGATGGAATGGAGAGATGAAGCAAGGGAAGGCTGAAGTTGGTGCTGGGAGCAGGGGGTGGGGAAAGGAGAGAAACCGGGAGTAACACTTTGGCATTTTCGGAGATGGCAGAATATTGTCATTGACTGAGGGAATAGGGAAGGAGAATGCAAGCATGACCTGGAAAAAGGCGAGTATCAGAATATAGCAAGGTGAAGAGCTGCTAGCTCTGTATAGGACAGAGAAGCTCTGTGATCTGAGGCAGTGCAAGAGGTTGGATGTGGAAAACTGATTGTTAAGGGAACTTTGGGATTATTTTGCTTGCCTGTTTTAAGATGCAAATAGGAACATAGGAAAGAGGAATTGGATCAGGCCATTCAGCCCCTCAGACCTGCTACACCATTCAGCTAGATGATGGCTGATCTTCTATCTCAATATGATTTTACCACAGCGGGGAACAGGTCCCGTCACCTTCCTGTCTCTCCTATTCCTTTCTGCTACGCAGTTGGTGTTGTTCTGTCTGGTCTCAGGTCCTCGCCCCAGTCCCTCTGCAGACCATGAGGGATGGCAGAGGGGGATTCGAGGAGGGACTCACAGCAAGTTTCCCATGACCAAGCATTCCATTTCTTCCCATCTCTCCCTAATAATAATAATCTTTATTGTCACAAGTAGTCTTACATTAACACTGCAGTGAAGTTACTGTGAAAAGCCCCTAGTCGCCACATTCTGGCGCCTGTTCGGGTACACAGAGGGAGAATTCAGAATGTCCAATTCACCTAACAGCACGTCTTTCGGGACTTGTGAGAGGAAACTGGAGCACCCGGAGGAGACCCACGCAGACACGGGGAGAACGTGCAGACTCCGCACAGACAGTGACCCAAGCTGGGAATTGAACCTGGCACCCTGGCGCGGTGAAGCAACAGTGCTAACCACTGTGCTGTGTAGGGGGAAGTGGTGGCATAGCGATATTGTCACTGGATTAGTAACCCAGCGACCCAGAGTAATGTCTGGGGGTCACAGGTTCAAATCTCACCATGGCAGCTTGTGTAATTTAAATTCAATAACAATATGGAATTAAAAGTCTAATAATGACCATGAAACCATTGTTGATTGTTATTAAAAACCCATTTGGGTCACTAATGTCCTTTAGGGGAGGAAATCTGCCATCCTTACCCGGTCTGGCCTACATGTGACTCCAGACCCACAGCAATGTGGTTGACTCTTAACTGTTCTTTCAAGGCCAATTAGGGATGGGCAATAGACGCTGGCACAGACTGTGATTCCCACATCCCATGAATGAATTTTTAAAAAATTCACAGCACACTCCTTTTCGGTACTTTTAGGGTGGCACAGTAGCACAGTGGTTAGCACTGTTGCTTCACAGCACCAGGGTCCCAGATTCGATTCCTGGCTTGGGTCACTGTCTGTGCGGAGTCTGCACGTTCTGCGTGTGTTTGGGTTTCGCCCCCACAACCCAAAGATGTGCAGGGTAGGTGGATTGAATTGCCCCTCAATTGGAAAAAATGAATTGGGTACTCTAAATTTATTAAAAGGAACAAAGTTCCCCAGAAAGACACCCAATTATTTCAAAAGTCAGCACATTGCTATTGGGAGGAGGTCTTGGTTGAAGAGCATCCATTAAAATGACTCACAACCTTGTTAATGAGGGCGAGCAGGTGATTGAAGTGACAATCAATCTCTTAACATCTTTCTAGGCAGTCATTCTTTTCGAAAAAATCAATTGAGAGTACGCAATTCATTTTTTCCAATTAAGGGGCAATTTAGCGTGGCCAACCCACTTATTCAGCACATCTTTGGGTTGTGGGGGCGAAACCCACGCAGACACGGGGAGAATGTACAAACTCCACACGGACAGTGACCCGGGGCCGGGATCGAACCTGGGACCTCGACACCGTGAGGCAGCAGTGCTAACCACTGCGCCACCGTGCTACCCTCTAAGCAGCCATTTTTAGATCAATCTTCAACTACTTTACTAAGATGGTCTCTTGCACTAAACGTGGGTGAAATGGTGTTTTATCTGACAATCCCATTTTGGCACCTCAGAGATTGTTTAACGGCCTGAAGGAGCTGCCAAAAGTTACCCCCTCAAACCTTCCAAGACAACTTGCCTCCTCCTTCACCAATCAGCGCCTTCAACATTTGAATATTTCCCCTTCACACTTTTGTAACTTTAGCTGATTTCCCCGTGAAGGCGTGTAGGCTCTCCCTGCACCTCTCATTGAAAAATAGTAACTTGTCTTCACTTTTTATAGATTTATAGAAATAACATCACGTTTGCTAGGTTTTTGGACGCTGCGTAATGTTTTAGAAGCTGTTGAGTGTGTGTGTGCAATTGTATCCAGTCGAATTGGTGTGAACTTTGCTACAAAGTGCGATGAAATGAAATACCAAAAGCCAATGTTACATCAAGGTGTACTGAGGCAGGAAATCGAGATCTCTCAAGCACACACTGGGTTTGATGCACAGAAGCACAGTTGACACCTTTTAAGGGAATTAACTGTTTGTCACTTTGCTGTTTCCTTATCATGAAATGATCAAGAAATTACATTTAAAGATGAGTGGAATTTTCCAACAAAAATGGAATCTTAGGAGGAAATTACCATTCTGAGTAATTCACTCCCTGCTCTGATCTATAATTTTGTCCTCTTTAAATGAGAAATAGATTTGGATCTTTAGACAGAAGCTTCCTCTGGGATCATAGAATCATAGAATTTACAGTGCAGAAGGAGGCCATTCGGCCCATCGAGTCTGCACCGGCTCTTGGAAAGAGCACCCTACCCAAGGTCAACACCTTCACACCCTATCCCCATAACCCAGCAACCCCACCCAACACTATGGGCAATTTTGAACACTAAGGGCAATTTATCATGGCCAATCCACCTAACCTGCACATCTTTGGACTGTGGGAGGAAACCGGAGCACCCGGAGGAAACCCACGGGGAGGACGTGCAGACTCTGCACAGACAGTGACCCAAGCTGGAATCGAACCTGGGACCCTGGAGCTGTGAAGCAATTGTGCTAACCACTGTGCTACCATGCTGCCCCAACACTTCAAATAAATGATCATCGGGTTCTTCTCACAAACGCTGCACAAAGGGCTGGGTTTTCCAGCTGTTCAGACTGGTGATGTTTAGTCCCCCGACAGAGCACCCCCACTGCGGTTTCCCGGGGGCGAGGGGTGCATTCAGTGGGAAATCTCGTTGACAATAGCAGGATCAGAAGACCCCGCCATTGGCCAATGACAGGCCGACTCCCATCACCACGAAACACGCGGCGGGATGGATGGAAAATCCCGCCCTATATATTCAGGATCCAAAATAAAATCAGGAAATGCTGGATAAACTCTGGCAGATTGAGAAATCGAGTTAACGTTTCGCATCTAAATGATCCTTCTATAGAACTGCTCTGTCCAAGGGACATTTAGATTCAAAACGTTAATTGTTTCTCTGTCCAGCTGCCAGACCTGCGGAGTTTATCCAACACTTCCTGGGCTGGATTCTTCACCACCCGACGGTGAAATCGCATTTGATGTATCCACGGCCCCAGGCCGCCCCCCCCCCCCCCCCCCCCCCCCCGATGCTCTGACCGCGTCTGACCAAATTCACGACGGTGACGGTTACACGTGCTCACACCAAACCTCACATGATGGCAGCGGACTCAGTCGGGCGCCCCCACAGTCGCGGGAGGGCAGATCCCCTGGCAGGAGGGGCTTCATTCGGGGCTGAGGGCACTGTGGGCGGGCGGTCCAGGGCGCGCGAGTGGCCGAAGGGGGGGCACTACTTTTGCGGTCCGGGTCCGCGGGCTGAGTCCGTCATGCGCATGTGCGGCCACGGAACCGGAAGTGCTGAGGGCCGTATTGCCGGCTAGAGCTGCGAGCTCCTCGCTGCCTCCCTGCTCACCCCAGCAAAATGGGGAATCAGTGGCCATTTTGCGCCAGTTTTCCTGGCGTAAAAGACCATCGTTTTCACACCGGCATGGGGGACTTAGTCTCCCAAACGGACAATCCAGCCCCCTGCTTTTATTTCAGATTTCCAGCATCCGTAGTATTTTGCTTTTATTTATGATCTATCTTGCCTGAGATTGGTAGAAGTATACTGGACTGGAAAAGCTGGCAAAAGGAAATCAGGACAAGTCTCAAACACAGGAAAGAGGTGCTTGGGCAACATTTCTGATAGGTGCATATGCGACTGACTCCCATCATATTGAAGAAGGATCAGCAAAGCTTCCATTTAGGAATGTGAATCCCAGGGGCACATTGCAATGTTCAGAGCTCGAGGAAGGTGCTGCTACACTGAAAATATTTCTCTCCTGATTTGTTATGTTGTAGGTGTAATATAAGCGGCTTCCTTGTGGTGCACTTGACAAACGAAGATTCAGACGTGGAGATAACTTCAACACGTTTATTAAACTATTTACACTTCTATTACTCGGGTTCGACACTACTGCTAATCCTACTATAGCTACCCAGACTGACTAACCAGTTGCTGCAATCCACGTGGTGGGTGTAATATTGAATCAACCCTGTGTCTGTACTCACTGACTGTCTCCACTGGAAAGAGGCAGATCATGTGTGTGGTGTCCTTTATATATGGGTTGGTGTAATGCCCCCCTGTGGTCGTGTCACCTCCTTGTGTATCGTGAATGTCCATTGGTTGTGTCCTATTTACCTGATCTATTGGTTGAGTGTGTGTGTGTGATGTTTCTGGTGCTCCCTCTAGTGTCTAGCTAGCCTACATGCATTTACATTGATGCACATCACCACATCCCCTGGACATCATTCTCTTTTAAAGGCAATTTAATGTTATGAAAATAAAAGAGAGAAAAGTCCATTTGCAGAACAAATTTTTACTGTAGAGGTGGGCTCCCCTGAGATTTATTTAAGCAATAATATTAGCTGTAGGTCAGAAATTAAAAACCAGTAACTGACATAATTGTGCAATATATTTGTGGATGATTGAGAGATATAAAATGTCTCTTTGTGAAATATACTTCCTGTGCTGATGTTTGAGGTGAACTTGGCAACTGCTGCTGATTAGAAGGGGTGCGTTATTTAACATCATGAGTGAGGTTTGGCCAATATATCTGAAGGCACCAAATATTTGACTCTTGTGACTTAGTTCACTTTCAAAAATTGTATTTTAAAATATTTTTCTGCACTTTTGAAAACAGGAACAGAGGAGAAAACCGTCACAAAGGTATTGCAACATTACAGCTGTGGTAATATGAACAACATTACCACAGCTGCCAAACCACATGAGGATGAAAATATAAAAATGCAGAGCACACATGGCAATGGGAAAGTGATGGTGAAGTGTGACTGGGTGTAACTTTAAATAAAAACTCTTTAAGATGATGGGATCTTCAGCTCTCCAATGGCTAAGAGAACCATCAGCTCTGGTTCTGAGCCATATGGACCCGGCATGCTCCCCATTCAGCCCCTCTGTGCCGAGTTAGCTGATCTTAGTTGGGGTAATAATGGGAGCATCAAAACTGGGCTCAGTGCCAACAGACTAGGGCGGGAGAAAATACATTACAGTTATGATAAACGTCGAATGAGCCTTGCTGCATGGATATTGGTTGAAGACGAGATTGGACCTACTCTGATGGGTTGAAAAGACACCTTGCACTCATGGTCTACATAAAGAGTACCCGTTTAGGGGAGTACAGAGGTTTCTGGCACGCCTGAAATCATTCACCATCGTGGGTCAACATCCTCAAGAGAAGTGGGAGGAAATTTGGAAAGATGGGTGCTGGATTTGTGGAATTTTCTACCTTTCAGCCCAGGTGCTTAGGGTTTGAGAGCCATGAACATAAATATTTACCTACTGGGAATGCAAGTGAAGCTTAGAGACCCCATAATAGGCTTGGCACACAAGTGAATGAGAGTACGATTCACACATCCAGCATCACCAACCACCAGGAAGCTTCCATGGGAGTGCCTCAGATCACTAATACACACAGAATCCTCTGTCAATCCTGTGACAATGGATTCCGACTACCAACAGAGAGGACTTTCCAATTGCAGAATGAATGTTCAGTACAGAAGGTGAAGCATTGCACCATGTTACGAATTCTTCACTTTTTCAGAAATAATGGGTGCCATTTAATGGGAGAAAAACAGACTCCGGTTTTGGGCGTGTTTACCGGGATGTTTCCCGGCACCTGCAGGGCCAACAACGACCCCGCTATCAGACGGGACTTTGCTTTGTTGGCCTTGTCGAGGAACGCTCCACCGAGGCCACACTTACCTTAATTTCCTGCACTGACGGGATGGGGGCACCATTTATAAATGCTGCTCTGATCGCTCGGCCGTCCCACCGCGGCTTCCAGCCACCCCAACTTTTATGTTATGGGTTCCTTGAACCCCCTCATCATTCCGCCTCTTAAGGGCAAGGCACCCCCAGGCCCGATTCCCGGCAAGGGCAACCAGGCACCTGGTCAACTTGGTACTGCCAGTTGGGCAATGCTCCTGCCAGCCTGGCAGTGCCACCCAGGTGCCAAGTTAGTACTGGCAGGGCCAGGGTGACTGTGCCAAGGTAGCAGCAGGAGTGCCAGGGTATTACCCTGCCCACCCAGGGGCCTCCGATGGCCTAGGAAACCCCCTCAGGTGCTGTTATGCCTGGTCCATGTTTATGTGAACCAGTCCTAAACGGCACCATTGTTAGCACTGTTGTTTCACAGCGCCAGGGTGCCAGGTTCGATTCCCGGCTTGGGTCACTGTCCGTGCGGAGTCTGCACGTTCTCCCCGTGTCTGCGTGGGTTTCCTCCGGGTGCTCCGGTTTCCTCCCACAAGTCCCAAAAGATGTGCTTGTGAGGTGAATTGGGGGAGTCTGGGCTGGGGGGGTGTCTGGGGGGAGTCTGGGCTGGGGGGATGTCTGGGGGGAGTCTCCGTTGGGGGGAGTCTGGGTTGGGGGGAGTTTGGGGGGAGTCTGGGCTTGGGGGAGTCTGGGGGGAGTCTGGGCTGGGGGGAATCTGGGCTGGGGGGAGTCTGGGCTGGGGGGAGTCTGGGTTGGGGGGAGTCTATGCTGGGGGGGAGTCTGGGTTGGGGGGAGTCTGGGGGGAGTCTGGGCTGGGGGGGGCCTGGGTTGGGGGGAGTCTGGGCTGGTGGGGGGGAGTCTGGGTTGGGGGGAGTCTGGATTGGGGGGAGTCTGGGTTGGGGGAGTCTGGGCTGGGGGCGGAGCCTGAGTTGGGGGGAGTCTGGGGGGAGTCTGGGCTGGGGGGGAGCCTGGGTTGGGGGGAGTCTGGGCTGGGGGGGGAGTCTGGGGGGAGGCTGGGCTGGGGGGGGGAGTCTGGGCTGTGGGGAGGAGTGGGGAATGACTTGGTGCCAAGATCTTGGACTCAGGATGTCCCCCTCGGGATGGGAGTGTCCCCCTCGGGATCGCGGGGGCCTGGCTCAGACCGCCATTGCTGCAGTCTGTGATTTAAACGCACCCCCTTTGTTGCTGCTTACAGGCCCCAGGCTGCTCACACTGCTGACCGCTCGCTGTGTCCTGTGAATGTTCAGAGAGCCTCTGGTCAACTGGGAGCCACCCAGGCCCCCCCTCTGGAAACCCCCCGACTCCAGCGGTATCAAGAAGGGGATGGGCCTGGCCAAGCTCAATCAGGGGCACACCAGGTGCGGCCACTCCTCAGAAGCGCAGCCCCACGGCAGAGGAAGCAGGGGAACAGCAGAGCTCACCCCAACCAGAGGACACCTGCACCGTGGCCTCGGGAACCCTCCCTGATACTCTGCCCCTCTTAGGGCAGAGGCCTCACCAGTGACACCCACCCCTCAGGATCACCAGCTTTTCCTCCTGGTGTTGCTGGCAGCGCTGACTGCCTCTGCCACCTCCTCCCAGGTGCTGTTCAGGAGGGCAGGCTGGAGTGTGTGGCCCTCCCTGGGGAAGAGGATGTCCCTCCTCTCCTCATTGGCATCGAGCAGTGGGTCCATCTCGGATTCCTGTTATCGGGGGACAGGTCTTCGCTGAGCCGTCTTTGTGGCTGAAATGAGCATGTGGTGAGTGAAGCGCTTAAAGCAGCTGCAGCCTGCCAGATTTTCAGCTCAAATTCCGGCCCCAGAGGTTACAGCGCCCACTGGACCAGCAAATGCTTCCAATTCCCGGCGGCAGCGGTCCGCCCATTTACATGTCCTGAATCACTTAACAAATAGCAGCCCCAACGTAAACGCCAATCGCACGCTATTCAGTCCCGGCGAGAACATTTAGGGCAAAGTTCTCTGCCTCACGCCGCTGTTAGCGGAGTAAATGATGAAACGCCAGCGCCAACACGTTTCCAATACTCTGGCTGCTCGCTGACAGCGGGATCGAGGTTCACGGACTGTGCCAAGAGGAGGGTCGAGGTTCGCGGACTGTGCCAAGAGGAGGGTCGAGGTTCGCGGACTGTGCCAAGAGGAGGGTCGAGGTTCACGGACTGTGCCAACAGGAGGGTCGAGGTTCACGGACTGTGCCAACAGGAGGGTCGAGGTTCGCTGACTGTGCCAACAGGAGGGTCGAGGTTCGCTGACTGTGCCAACAGGAGGGTCGAGGTTCGCGGACTGTGCCAACAGGAGGGTCGAGGTTCGCCGACTGTGCCAACAGGAGGGTCGAGGTTCGCGGACTGTGCCAACAGGAGGGTCGAGGTTCGCGGACTGTGCCAACAGGAGGGTCGAGGTTCGCTGACTGTGCCAACAGGAGGGTCGAGGTTCGCGGACTGTGCCAACAGGAGGGTCGAAGTTCGCGGACTGTGCCAACAGGAGGGTCGAGGTTTGCGGACTGTGCCAACAGGAGGGTCGAGGTTCACGGACTGTGCCAACAGGAGGGTCGAGGTTCGCGGACTGTGCCAAGAGGAGGGTCGAGGTTCGCGGACTGTGCCAAGAGGAGGGTCGAGGTTCACGGACTGTGCCAACAGGAGGGTCGAGGTTCGCGGACTGTGCCAACAGGAGGGTCGAGGTTCACGGACTGTGCCAAGAGGAGGGTCGAGGTTCGCGGACTGTGCCAACAGGAGGGTCGAGGTTCGCGGACTGTGCCAACAGGAGGGTCGAGGTTCGCGGACTGTGCCAACAGGAGGGTCGAGGTTCGCGGACTGTGCCAAGAGGAGGGTCGAGGTTCGTGGACTGTGCCAACAGGAGGGTCGAGGTTCGCGGACTGTGCCAACAGGAGGGTCAAGGTTCGCGGACTGTGCCAACAGGAGGGTCGAGGTTCGCGGACTGTGCCAAGAGGAGGGTCGAGGTTCACGGACTGTGCCAACAGGAGGGTCGAGGTTCGCGGACTGTGCCAACAGGAGGGTCGAGGTTCACGGACTGTGCCAAGAGGAGGGTCGAGGTTCGCGGACTGTGCCAACAGGAGGGTCGAGGTTCGAGGACTGTGCCAAGAGGAGGGTCGAGGTTCGCGGACTGTGCCAACAGGAGGGTCGAGGTTCGCGGACTGTGCCAACAGGAGGGTCGAGCTTCGCGGACTGTGCCAACAGGAGGGTCGAGGTTCGCGGACTGTGCCAAGAGGAGTGTGCAAATGAATCTCAATGACCCTGTCATTCCAGCTGAGCTTCTCACAAATGTGCACGTTCAAAGCTCATTAACGATGTTTATGACAGGTTTCAGCCAAACCCAGGACAGGAGCACCGCATAAATTTGCACTCTCTCTGCGGTATGTTCAATATTCACAAGGATTTGCACTGGCTTGACTTTGATCCAGAGGAGTATCAACTGTCACTTTCCCTTTCTACACAATTAAAGAGCCCAAGAAACCTCAGTTGTTTTCTTTACATTTTGAAAAGAGCTGAAGTGTGTTGCCTGTTGGCAAACTGCTGGCAGTGACTGAGGAACACAGTTTGGGCAATCAACCTTTAACCCTTTAACTGATGGGACATTCAGCAAAATTCCAGTTCTCAAGCTGCGTATTAATAAAAATTGTCTTTTAGCTCACGCACATTGTGGTGTCGACATCTGCAATAATGAAGCCACTGATACGCAGGACTAACCTTATATTTTAATATTTAATCTAAATGACAAAAATAAACACACAAGCAAGTTTAATTAAATATAAATGATCCAACATCTGTCTTCCCTTTTCCATGTTTTGTTTCAGGCTTCGATTATTTTAGACTAGGCCAAGCCACTCTGCACGATCGACCAGCCAACCTGCTTTCTATTATTTTTCTATTTGATATTTAGTCTAGACTAATCTTTATATACTAACCATTTTCCTTTTAAAAATAAATATTGAATCCTTCACTTGTCTTTCTCCCCGCTCAGCTCTCAGCATCCATTTTGGTGGTGGAAGCAATCTCCCAAAAATTGGGGTGTAAATTGGCTAAGAAAGAATTGCAGAGGCCAGTCAGTTACAAAACTGACAATCTGACGATTGATTTAATCATTTTAGAACACATGGAAGCAGATGGTGACACCTGTCACTTGGGCCCGATCACACACAGAAAATAGTCTTCAGTCTGCTCAGAACTAAATACTGCGTCTGTGCCTGGAAGGAAAGAAGGGGATGTCACCCTTTGGGTGATTGAAATTGGACTCGTAGTTGCTTCACTCTCAGTTGCAAAAGCAGCTGAAACTGATGAATTAATATTTTTCTGGTAAATTTGGGTAGGATCCTGAGCATTGTCCCCCAAAAAGCGATGGGTTTTATGGGGATGTGGAATGGTTAGCACCAGTTAAAAAAAATACTTGTGTTGTTGGGAACGAGTTGGATGAACCTTTTGTCCAGAATGGAATTGTGAGGCTAGAAGGAAAAAAAATAAGGCAAATAGAAGCCAAAAGGTTCGCTGTAATTCTGGAACTTTGCTTGATTTAGCTTCAGGTAAGGGAGAAACCTGCTATGATATTTCCTCTGAGTGTGTTATAGAATATTTGTCCAGGGTCTTTCCAAATATTCAGCCAGCAGTGGGGAACTGCCCAAGGGGAGAGGGGAATGGCAAGATTCTAAGGTGCCTATTACCAAACTATTCATGGTGACGGACTTGATTTCAGGATTAAGAATGAGAACCAAAAGGAAAACTAGATAAAGTATTTCACAATAATTGGTTGAAGAATATGCTTCATTGTAAATAATAAAAATATAAGGGTCTCTGGGTGGAGTGTCCTTTAGAGGATAGGCACGACTCGATGGGCCAAATGGCCTCCTTCTGACCTGGATTCTATGGCCGCGATTCTCCCAAAAAGGAGCAGGTCCCCTAGCGAGAGCGTTTAGCCGCGATTCCCAGTACTCGCAGTGACGGGAAACACGTGGCTATTCAATGCGACTCACTTTGAATAAGGATCATTCTGCACAGTGGGAGCTCCGTTCACCAGACCTGCCCAATGTAGCGAGAGATTGAATAGCGTCCCGATCTCTGAGGCCCCCAAAGCGATCGACGACCTCCTATTCCCCCACCACAAATGCACTTTGGGAGGGTCGCTGGCCCCCCGCACACCCCCCCTCCCACCACCCACGCAGAGTACCCCCGGCCCTATCGTGCACGGGCAAAAATGCCACCTTGGCACGTTGGCAGTGGCACCTGGATACCAGCCTGAAATTGTCATGGTGCCAAGCTGGCATTTTCTGCATCGATGCGATTGGGCTGAGGGCCCTGCCGGGTGTTGGAGGATGTGCGGAGCGGTGGGGCTGGGACCCTCCCAAAGTGCGTTGGGGCCATGGGGCCAGGGCGTGGGGGGAGGGGGGTCGGTGGTCTCAAAGATCGGGACGCCATTTTTAAATTTCTCGCTGCAGGTTTCTCGTTGTATTGGGGATTCCGGTGAGCGGAGCTCCTCAGTGCAAAAAACGGGACTGTGCGCGACCTCGGCTGCACGTTCGCGCTGAGGCCCCTGATCTCACACGGGTGGCGTTTTATAGCCATGTGTTTCTCGGCACTGCATGTCTGGATCTATGGATTACTAGTCCAGAGTACTTCATGCTTAGTGTTCTGTCATTAGTGACAGCAGAGAAGTGGGGATGGAATCCACATCTACAAGGAAGTGATGATGGGAGATTGCAGTGATGTGAATTTTCAAGATAAAGAGAGGAATGCAGATTGGGAAGTGTGGGTTTACATTGAAACATGCTGTCCCTGTTTGTGCCTAATTGGTTTCCAGTCTTTCAAATACCACAGTAAATGATTCTTTCCTGTTATATTTTTTAGGAGCTGCCTCGCAAAGATGCCATTGAGGTACCTGCCTCACAGACTGGCACTTTATCCGAACTGTCTGCTGTGGGCTCCTTGACAAAGCTCAGTAGTAGTCCCAGTGCGGTCAGCACTCTCAAGAGGCCGAACACTCTGAGTAGACATTCCAGTGCTGCTGGTTTCCCAGTGGCTAGCTCTGGAACATGGGGATACAGCAAAGGGTACAGAGCCTCTCCAGTGTACAGTACCACCAGCTCGGAAAGCTACGAGGGTCCTGAGGTGGAGGAGATCACACAGCTGCTCCTTGACGTGGCGAGGTTTGCTGAAACGGTGGAGAAACTGAAGGACATTGTGCTGGAAGGTAAGTGGAAATCTTCAGAAATTGTACTAGTGCCATGAATGTCAGGCCTCGGCAATAGGCAACAATGATGTATATAATGAAGTTAGAGGCCGAAAGCTGAAGATAAACTCACTTTCTACCGCACAATGACACTTTAAACTACTTAGCAGGATTAGATTTTTGATTCTTGAATTTTAATAAGAAAAATTATCAGTGCTCAACATCTACAATGAGTACATCTGCTAAGAAGTGTGGGGGAAGTCAGCAAAGTGCCTATTTGCTGGAGTTAGTTCCATGATCTTTATAAACACGCTGTGGGTAATTCTGACTTTGTAAGATAGTGTATAATAGGCAAGGTCGAGGGGTTGGGAGTAGGAGCAGGGTTGAGGGAGGATGGGGATGATTCTCGTTACCAGAATCACGCTTCCACCTGCTTCTGTACTCGACCTGCTGACCTGCCCCCGTTTGGCAACATACCTGCTTATGAAAGTCAACTAAGATTTCAATTCCAATTGAAATCTCCCAAATTAATTCCCATGATATTTAGCGGGAAATTATTGTGGAGTAATAGTGGAACTGATGCCCCAGGACCATTCACTGAATCTCAAACCCTAACTAAATGAAATCATTTTCAAGCACGTCTTCCTTTACACATTGACGTCACGGTTCCCCAGACATCTGCTCATTACTCATCTTCTTACGCTATCAAGAATTGTGGTTTGCTTCAAAACTCTCCCTTCTCCAACTATCCTTCAGCTAGAAAGGCATGTCAATCCAGCTGGAAGTGTAAATGTGCTGTATTGTCATAAAGCAGCCCCTAATTTTGTTCTTGTTCTTACTTTCTTTGTGGTATTTGAACTCATTCATTCAGTGTGTCGCTAAGCAACAGAATCTCCCTATCATGAATTAACAGTTCTCAAATACTATTGGTATATAGTCGACCCTAATGTCATCTGGAGGTCTTGTGGTGCAGTGGGTGGTGTCTCTGCCTCTGGGCCGGAGCTCTGGGTTCGAGTCCCACCCCCGGGCTTGACGGCCGAGAAAGATGCGTTCATCACGTGGCCAAACAAACCGAGTGTCAACCTGCAAATCCTTCCAAACACGCCAATGGATGACAGTAAACATGGATGTGACCCCTGGTCAGCCATGCTTGATGTGGAGTGGCACCTGTTAGCCCCTGGCAACAGACTAGCAATCTGTTCTGGGAATTACTAGCTATGGAAACGGGCAAACATTTTCCTTGATGCGCCACAAGATGTGAGTAGATCATTAATGTTCTGGAAGAAGGTACTGAAGGCACTGTTGCTAAGTTTGCAGATGATACAAAGATCTGTAGAGGGACAGGTAGTATTGAGGAAGCAAGGGGGCTGCAGAAGGACTTGGACAAGCTAGGAGAGTGGGCAATGAAGTGGCAGATGAAATACAATGTGGAAAAGTGTGAGGTTATGCACTTTGGAAGGAGGAATGGAGGCATAGACTATTTTCTAATTGGGAAAATGCTTAGGAAATCAGAAGCACAAAGGGACTTGGGAGTCCTTCCTTGTTCACGATTCTCTTAAGGTTAACGTGCAGGTTCAGTCGGCAGTTAGGAAGGCAAATGCAATGTTAGCATTCATGTCAAGAGGGCTAGAATACAAGACCAGGGATGTACTTCTGAGGCTGTATAAGGCTCTGGTCTGACCCCATTTGGAGCGTTGTGAGCAGTTTTGGGCCCCGTATCTAAGGAAGGATGTGCTGGCCTTGGAAAGGGTCCAGAGGAGGTTCACAAGAATGATCCCTGGAATGAAGAGCTTGTCGTATGAGGAACGGTTGAGGACTCTGGGTCTGTACTCGTTGGAGTTTAGAAGGATGAGGGGGGATCTTATTGAAACTTACAGGATACTGCGAGGCCTGGATAGAGTGGACATGGAGAGGATGTTTCCACTTGTAGGAAAAACTAGAACCAGAGGACACAATCTCAGATTAAAGGGTCGATCGTTTAAAACAGAGATGAGGAGGAATTTCTTCAGCCAGAGGGTGGTGAATCTGTGGAACTCTTTGCCGCAGAAGGCTGTGGAGGCCAAATCACTGAGTGTCTTTAAGACAGAGATAGATAGGTTCTTGATTAATAAGGGGATCAGGGGTTATGGGGAGAAGGCAGGAGAATGGGGATGAGAAGATATCAGCCATGATTGAATGGCGGAGCAGACTCGATGGGCCGAGTGGCCTAATTCTGCTCCTATGTCTTATGGAATGGAATGTCATCCAGAGGTGAATTTAGAGAGTGGCTCGTATAGAGGCTACCCTTGACTACAAAGTGTACTTCAGTATAAATGAAATGTACTGTCTGGTTTCCTCAATGGAGTGGGCTTTATGAACCCAGTGGAATGCAGCTCTCTATTCCTTCTCTCTCCTTCGTTTCCTCCAAATTGCCCTGGAGATTGTGGAAAGTAAGATGCTGAATAAAATATGTTCCTACATAAAGAATACAATTTTTACATTCTCACCACTTTTAATGTTCAGAGTATTCAGGTTCCATGTCTCTGTTACAATTTATGTCTCCCTCAAACAGTGAGATTAATATGCAAATGATGGTGGAGGCATATATTTGGATAGTTAGAGTCCAGGTCCTAGCTTGTACTATAGTTGGTTACGTTTTGCATTAGGCATAAAAACAAATATAATATGATTTGTAGCATGTAGTTAACTTCAATAAAACTAATTGCTAGTTTCATATGGTTTGAAGAATAATTAATAGTCTACTGTCGAGTGGCTTTCTGCTTCAAATTTGATAGCATGACTTGCATCTACAGAAGCTAATGATGAAAACTAATCCTGTGTATAACTAATCCTGTGTATAACTAATCCTGTGTATAACTAATCCTGTGTATAACTAATCCTGTGTATAACTAATCCTGTGTATAACTACAGTGTAAATATAGAAAAATATTTGCCTAGTTTATTTTATTTTTGAGAGAAGAATCCAAGGGTCCCCAAAAAGGTCCTACAAAGGAAAGATGGGAGGCCTGGCCCTCTCAGACCTACCATACTACCACTGGGCGGCTGGAGTGGAAAGAGTGAGGGTATTGAGCCAGAAGGAGAATGGGTGAGGATGAGGCGAGGTCCTGCATTGGGACATCTCTCTGAGCCCTAGTTACAACCGCTCTCCAATCCCCGCCAGCCAAACACTCAAAGCCCAGTGGTGTTAGCCATGCTCCGGACATGGAGCCGATTGAGGCAATCCCGCGGCCTGACCGAAATGTCCACCACGGCCCCCATCTGCAACAATCACAGGTTCACGCCAGCCACAATGGACACCACCTTTAAAAGGTGGAAACCGGATGAGAGGACATTGACCGTTTGTGACTTTTGCACAAATGATAAACTAGTGACCCTCGAAGAACTGACGGTGAGGTTCCCGATAGTGGGTGGGTTCACAACCAGGGGTCACAGTCTGAGGATTCAGGGTAAACCATTTCGGACAGAGATGAGGAGACATTTCTTCACTCAAAGAGTGGTGAGCCTGTGGAATTCATTCCCACAGGAAGTAGTTGATGCTAAAACATTGAATATATTCGAGAGGCGGCTGGATATAGCACTTGGGGAGAATGGGATCAAAGGCTATGGGGAGAAAGCAGGATTAGGCTATTGAGTTGGATGATCAGCCATGTTGGTGACGAATGGCGGAGCAGGCTCGAAGGGCCAAAAGGCCTCCTCCTGCTCCTATCTTCTATGTATCTATATAACTGCCCAAAGGAAACGAGCTACTGCACATACAGATCAAAAATTTCCTACGTAGGGAAATGACGACATACCCATGGATGGTGGGACACTCACTGGTAGAGGAGCTGTTGGACGCGGGCAACTTAGGGAGGGGAAACTGCAGGGACCTCTTTTTTTTTTTTAATAAACATTTTATTGAAGTATTTTTGGTATAGTAACAACAGCCAAATAAACAATATACATGAAACCATAAACATAGTGCAAAAGCCATTTACCTTTCATACAGGTCCCACCCTTATTACCCCCCTACTCTAGTCTAAACTACCCCCCCCCCCCCCCACCCCCCAGTCCGCTGACAATTAATTTCCCGCAAAGAAGTTGACGAACGGTTGCCACCTCCGGGCGAACCCTAACAGTGACCCTCTCAAGGCGAACTTGATTTTCTCCAAACAGAGAAAGCTAGCCATGTCCGATAGCCAGGTCTCCGACTTCGGGGGCTTTGAGTCCCTCCAAGCTAATAGTATCTGTCTTCGGGCTACCAGGGGAGCAAAGGCCAGAACGTCTGCCTCTTTCTCCTCCTGGATTCCCGGGTCCTCCGGCACCCCGAAAATCGCCACCTCTGGACTCAGCGCCACCCTTGTTTTTAACACCGTGGACATGATGTCCGCAAACCCCTGCCAGAATCCCCTCAGCTTTGGACATGTCCAGAACACGTGGACATGGTTCGCCCGCCCTCCCGCACATTTTGCGCACCTGTCCTCCACCCCAAAGAACCTGCTCTGCAGGGACCTCTATGGGCGACTGTTGGGAGGCGACACGCATCCCGCTGGATGAGACCAGGGAAAAGTGGGAGGAGGAATTAGGGATAGAATTAGGATGGGGACTCTGGATCGAAGCACTGAACGGGACAAACTCCACCTCCACAGGCACAAGGCTAAGTCCAAGGTTGTGGGGGTGTGAGGGTGGAGCCATGCCCAAAAGTGGCGGTCTTCGGGGTCTCAGACCAGCCGGAACTATTCATCTGGAGGAGGGCGGACGCGATAGCCTTTGCCTCCCTCGCCACCCGCCGAAGAATCCTGTTTGGCTGGCGATCGGCAGCACCACCCACAGCTGCAGCCTGGCTGCCCGACCTGTCAGAATTCCTCCAACTGGAGAAAATAAAATTCACCATCCGTGTGGGTCGGAAGAGGGCTCCTCAGGACGTGCAGGCGATCACCAACTTGTTCCAAGACCTGTTCGTAGCCAGCAGCCAATAGAGCAGGAAGGGGGGGGGGGGGGGTGCACAGACGCGCCACAAAAACATAAAGGAAAGAGTGGGGTGGATGGGGGAGGAAGGGGAGCAAAGGGGCAGGGGGAGAGGAGGGGGCGTGGGGCAGAAACCGGTGAGGCAGAAGGTGAGGTGGCAGAGCCACGGAGGAGGCGCCTGAAAACAGGGCCAGAGGGAGGCAGATCACAACACAGCTCATATACACGTGTCAGACTCGGGGTGGGGGGGGGAGTAATCAAACCCCACCCCTGATGGAAATTTGTAAAAATAGAACTTTGACTTGGCGATGATAACCATGTGCCATAAAACATGAAAACCAATTTTAAAATTTTTTTTTAAACAAAATTGGTTCTGAGAATACTTTGTCAGATGGTTAATGCCTCACTCCTTAAGAGACATTGTTTAAATCCGCACAAAGTGCATGTTTCAGGCAGCAACACAGTTACAGGAGAGGCAAGCCCTCGTAGCTAAGAACATTTTCAAAATTGGTCTGATCTTAGTTGCCAAAGTAAGATTTTTAAAGCAGAATTATTTCTCTTAAAACCATGGTGGCTCCCAAAGATAATAAAAGTGAGAATTTTCTGCTGTAAAAAAGATTCTGAGGTGGTTTCTGGCATCTTCAGTCCATCCCTTAAATAATGTTTTTCTACTTGTGACAACGTCAACTTGCACAATGGTGACCTTCAGTTTCCTTTTAGCAAATGGTGCGGTTTGCCACAATGAAACAGGAAATTCTTCTTTATTCGCTCAGTCTGTTAGCTGTACAAAAACCAGTTTTCAACCTAAATGTTCTCAAGCTCTGACAGATATTTCCAATATTCTAGATCACGGTGTAACCGGAGTATTTTGGCCAGGAATCTGCGACTAGGGAAGGCGAGATTATGTTCGGCAAGGACAAGGGTGCCAGGCGATGATATTCTTGGAGGAGAATTGTTTTCATTCAGATAGTTGAGACTTAAAATGTATTGATTTTTGATTGGCTTTTATTGGTGCACTTTTGCACCAGGTGTGATGGGGTGCAGCATGGCGAGGTGAGCTCTCTGCGAAGTGTGAGAGTACAATGTGAAATGAGTTCAACCTGCTTCCCGTTGTGCGATTGCCAGCTGCACAATTGGGGACTTCCTAAATCTGACGGTGAAGTCAGTGAGTGAGGAGAGAGGAATGGCCGGTGTGAGAATTGGGCGTGTCTGCAGTGCAGGGAACTTTGCTGCGATTGAGCCTTAGGTATACTGTTGGGGGTGGATTGGAGACAGCAAGTTAAGATGTACTTAACAAGGGCAGCACGGTAGCACAGTGATTTGCACTATTGCTTCATGGCGCCAGGGTCGCAGGTTCGATTCCCCGCTGGGTCACTGTCTGTGCGGAGTCTGCACGTTCTCCCCGTGTGTGCGTGGGTTTCCTCCGGATGCTCCGGTTTCCTTCCACAGTCCAAAGATGTGCAGGTTAGGTGGATTGGCCGCGCTAAATTGCCCTTAGTGTCCCAAAAGGTTAGGTGGGGTTACTGGGTTGTGGGGATAGGGGGAGGTGTGGGTTTAGGTGGGTTGTGGGGATAGGGTGGAGGCGTGGGTTTAGGTGGGTTGTGGGGATAGGGTGGAGGTGTGGGTTTAGGTGGGTTGTGGGGATAGGGTGGAGGCGTGGGTTTAGGTGGGTCGTGGGGATAGGGGGAGGTGTGGGTTTAGGTGGGTTGTGGGGATAGGGGGAGGTGTGGGTTTAGGTGGGTTGTGGGGATAGGGTGGAGGTGTGGGTTTAGGTGGGTTGGTCTTTTCGGTGCAGACTCGATGGGCCAAATGGCCTCGTTCTGCTCTGTAAATTCTATGTCTATTTAAGATAAACTTCAGGTGGAGGTTGGAAGGCAGGCAGACAATTTCAGCATCATCAACTTTCAGAGAACAGGGGCGGGATTCTCCTTTCGCGGGACTAAGTCCACACGCTGGCGGGAAAACCGGCGCGAACCACTCCGGCGTCAACAGCTCCCGAAAGTGTGGAATTCTGCGCACTTCCGGGGGCTAGGTGGACGCCGGAGCGGTTGGCGCCGATGGGACTGATAGAGTTCGCGCATGCGCCGAAGGGTCGGCGTGATGTCGCGCATGCACAGACCGGCCGGCGTATTCTGCCGCATGCGCAGGGGGGTCTTCTCCGCGCCGGCCTTGGCGGAGCCCTACAGGGGCCGGCGCGGAAGGAAGGAGTGCCCCCACGGCACAGACCCACCCGCAGGTCGGTGGGCCCCGATCGCGGACCAGGCCACCGTGGGGTCGGATCCCCCCACACCCTGCCGAGGATCGCCCCAGCCGACTTACCTGCCAGGTCCCGCCGTGTGGGACCGTGTGTCTAACCCACGCTGGCGGGACTGGCCAAAAATGGACAGCCGCTCGGCCCAACAGGGCCTGGAGAATTGCCGGGGAGGCCGATGGCAACGACCCCCGACCGGCGCGGCATGAACCCCGCCCCCGCCCGAAAACCGGCGCCGGAGAATACGGCAGCCGGCGTGGGGGCAGCAGGGTGGGATTCGCGCCACCCCCCGAGGATTCTCCGACACGGCGGGGGGTCGGAGAATCCCGCTGCAGGCATGTCCCGCATTGGGAACTTGAACATTTAAAGCTATATTTTTGATCAAACTTCAACAACGGTCAAACTGGCAAATATCAATTACTCTTGTTGAGTGATTTAACATCACTAGTGTTTGCTGGGCCACACCTTGGCTGGCATCTACACAGAGACTGCAGATTAAATGGAATCATTTGGTTGAGTTTTCCCGGCTGGATCAGAATCCTGAAATCTGCCGCAATTCCAGGTCGCGATCCCAGAAATGACCATGCTGGGATGTCGCTCGCGATCTTCCTCGAAGTGGCCAGTGAAGAAGCTGCCTACAGGAGCCACATTTAATGAATGTTGTCAGGCAGATAAGGTCGTATCTGAGGGCCCACATTGGCATCTGGCCAGCAGCCCCCACCAGGGGAGGTTGGCATTGCTAAGGCAGGGATGAGACTGCAAGGAGACCGAAAGCTGGAGCTGCGGGGTGTTACATATTACTTTCATTCATTCATGGACTATGAGCCCAGTTTTTTTATTGCCCATCCCTAATTGCCCTTGAGAAGATTGTAGTGGGCTGCCTTCTGGAACTGCTGCAGTCCATATGGCATTGGTACCTCCACAATGCTGGACGGGGAGGAGTTCCAGCATTTTGACACAATGATAATGGTGAAATAGGGATGAAATTTGTGCCCCTCCCCACTCACTTGTGGTGTGTTTGACAGAAGGGGGCATTTAATCAGTCGGAGGGTGGTGGGACCTCCACTTTCCTTCCTCCACCCTGATTATGTCCAGGACCAGCAAACCCGTGGGCGCCCTTCCACCCTGCCGCCAATTGAGGCCCTTTAGTGGGCAACTAATGCCAGTGGCGGCTGGGGGCGAGTTTACAATGTGTGGGGAGCATGAGAAGCAAACAGCAAACCCTTGCAGGGTCCCGGGGAGGGGGCTCGCAACTTCAAAGGCACTCAGTGCCATGACCAAGCGACCCAGTGTTGGGAATGGGGGCTGAAAGCCACTCGTCCTACCCCTGTTGCTGACACCCTCACTCGGCTTCCCCACGAAACCCCCCCACCTGCCATCACTCACCTAGCCCTTGCATACAATACCTATCCTTGAGTGTGTGTAGTACTGGCAGCAGCCACTGCCTCCAGGTGGCACCGCTGAGTACAGAAGATGAAAGCAAAGCTGAAGTGAGTTGTTGGGATGGCATTCCCGTTAGAATTAATTAAATATCACTGTCCGTGTGGAGTTTCCACATTCTCCCTGTGTTTGCGTGGGTTTCGCCCCCACAACCCAAAAGATACGCAGGGTAGGTGGATTGGCCGCGCTAAATTGCCCCTTAAATGGAAAAAATGAATTGGATACTCTAAATTTATTTTAAAAATGAATTAATTGAATAAACACAGGTAGATAAGATATTGACAGATGATATTTATATGGAGGCTTTTGGAAAACCTGTTACTGAGTTCTCATTTGCCATCAAGTTGCTGTAGCTTTTTAATTAACACCCATTTTGTGTAACCTATGGCAACTATTTCCTTTCTCGGATGAGGCTGCACACTCCCATGAGTCATCCAGTCACTGGACGTTGTGGCATCTGTGCCCTATCTAAGCAGTTTGGTTTTAGATGTTACTTCCTGTTGCCACTGTTATCATACGGCAGAACAACAACTGTTACTTAAATGTTCCACGTTGCTCTGCAAATTCCTTCAAACCCCTGCCATGAATCGACTGCACGATTGCAGAGACTGAAGTAGCATGAATGATGGAAAGATGTTTCCTGGAACCTGTGTGAAACTCCCAGATCTTCTCATTATTTGTTAATTGCTATAAACTGCCAAAGATCCCTGCTGTGAAGCTGTTTTGTAATTTTATCCTGCATTGTTTACACCTCCTCTTCTCAAGGTACTGTGTATTGCTGCCCTATGCATATCAGGCACCTCTCGAGTTCCCCTGGAGTTGGACCAGCTTTATATATGGACAGAAACAATGAGAATCAACAGACCCTTATGTTCAGAGATGTCAACAGAGCTGACCTCAATCTAGTTCTGACTGGCATTCCTCCGGACATGGGAATAGATTCCAGATGCTTTTGAGTGGAGCTGTGATAGGTGGGAAAGGAGAGCCAGCCATTCCACCAGTTCCCCATCACCTAGTGCTGTACCCAGATTTAAAGTTCCAGGGTCGGCCACCGACCCCACGTCCATCCTCAGTTAAATCGGAAATGGGCAGGTTGGAGGCAAGCTTGGATTGGGAAACAGATGTTTGAGACTTTGGGAGAGATTGTGCCCTGTGTATTTTTATTGCAACTCGATTGTCTGAAAATCTGATTATTAGCAGAATAGATGCTAGTTGGTCCCATCTGAAAAGTATGTAACATAAAGTTTGAATGTGTGGGATTCGTTTTAGAAAAAATTAAATCAATAAAACTAAACGGTTGTGAAAATATGAGAAGGCGGGATGAAGGAAATTATCTATATATTTACTCACTCAATGTCTTTTTGTGCATGTTTGTAGTTTAAGATTTATTTTTAAAATGATAAAATTTGTCCTGATGCTGTAATACGTTTATTAGAATACATTTGTGACTCTACAATATCACATTGTGTCAACTGAAAACATACAACAAACTCAACAAACTGCCTACGGCAAAGATGCCCCATTTCCCAGAGCTGACTCAGCCTCACAGTTAGGGCCAGTGAGTTGCTGCTTCTTAAACAACAAATGCTCAAACCTGCCTCAAAATACTGCCAATGGTCCCAAGTTAAATTTAAGGTGAATGGTGGAAGATATAGGAGGGATATCAGAGGTAGGTTCTTTACCCAGAGAGTAGTGGGGGCATGGAATGCACTGCCTGTGGAAGTAGTTGAGTCGGAAACATTAGGGACCTTCAAGCAGCTATTGGATAGGTACATGGATTACGGTAAAATTATATAGTGTAGATTTATTTGTTCTTAAGGGCAGCACGGTAGCATTGTGGATAGCACAATTGCTTCACAGCTCCATGGTCCCAGGTTCGATTCCGGCTTGGGTCATTGTCTGTGCGGAGTCTGCACGTCCTCCCCGTGTCTGCGTGGGTTTCCTCCGGGTGCTCCGGTTTCCTCCCACAGTCCAAAGATGTGCAGGTTAGGTGAATTGGCCAATGATAAATTGCCCTTAATGTCCAAAATTGCCCTTGTTGTTGGGTGGAGGTGTTGAGTTTGGGTAGGGTGCTCTTTCCAGGAGCCGGTGCAGACTCAAAGGGCCGAATGGCCTCCTTCTGCACTGTAAATTCAATGATAATCTATGATTAATCTAGGACAAAGGTTCGGCACAACATCGTGGGCCGAAGGGCCTGTTCTGTGCTGTATTTTTCTATGTTCTATGTACTCCTTAAAATAAACGATGGATGTCAAACTGCACACTTTCAATTTTTAACTACAACCTTTAACCAGGTTAAAACCCAATCTTCAACTGTTCAAAAATCCTAGATGTAAACCGAAATTGCTTATCTCTGCTGGCATGAGCCATTCCACCAAGTAACAGGTTGAGTACAGAGTAGGGGTCACAGTTTACACAATGTGATGAATACATTACTTTTAAACAAATAATTCAGAGTACCAATTATTTTATTTCCCAATTAAGAGGCAATTTAGCGTGGCCAATCCACCTACCCTGCACATCTTTGGGTTGTGGGGGTGAGACCCACACAGACTCGGGGAGAAAATGCAAACTCCACACGGACAGTGACCCAGAGCCGGGATCGATCCCGGGTCCTCAGCACCGTGATGCAGCAGTGCTAGACACTGTACCACCGTGCTGCCCATGATGAATACATTAAGAAGTTTGCATGAAATGTTCTATGTTCTATGTTTAACCGAAGCATTCAAATAAAATCAAAATAAATTGAACAAAAAGCATAGAAAAATGATTATGGTCCTTTATTGCTAATTATTTAAATGGACGCTGCCATAAGACATTCGGGCTAAATTACATAGTCCCCAAAAATGGGTGTGGAGATTGCAATTGGCTATTAACCAATGCCGGTTAAGTATAATTCCATGAGTTCTGTGTACTTCTGTCGAAGGCTTTTCCCGCCTCCTCCTCCTCGCTGTTTGAGAAACTCGTCTTACTCTGCCTGGCCTCTGCCCATTCTCCCAGTCCAAGAGAATGCCTACTGCTGGTACATCCATGCCTTGGGGCAACTGGTTTGTGTAGAAGCCTTGAGCTCCTTCAGTATTTGCCACACCATTCCCAGCAGCCATTTGCCACTTGAAGAAACAAACACTTGTCATGTTGTAGTCAAAAGAAGATAATCAGCAAATAACCTGTAAGTAGTTGATGATCCCATTAAACCGTATTGGTGGGAATTCCCCTCACTGCTGAACACATCTTCCACTGTGTGGGTTTAAGAGAGGTTGTTGTCTAGAGTGTTGAGTTCCAAAATGGTAGTAAATCGGCATTATCCGCTCTGCATCCTTCCAGTGGGTGTTCACTGTTTGCTTGCTAATGTCTACACCAACATGTCATCCAGTGAGATTCGCCTCACGTGTGTGTGCGTGCCGCTGACACCAGTTTAGAGTTCTAAGAGCATTCGGAAAGCACTGCTAAGAGAGAATCTGAGAAGCTCAATTCCCAGCCCTATCTCTTCAATTTTATCGACTTTGTTTGCACTGAGTGCTGAATTTGGTGCATTTGAGTGCTATAGTGAGAGTTTGGTGACTGAGGCAGTATAAGGGTTCATTTTTATCTAAAGTCTAGTCTTTCTTTTATTTAGTTAATTAACTTAAAAGTTGCTGCTTGGTTTAGAAGAAGATGAATTTTCAATCAGCTTTAAACAAAGGTTCAGTAAAGCGTTTGATAAGGTTCCCCACGGTAGGCTACTGCAGAAAATACGGAAGCATGGGATTCAGGGAGATTTAGCAGTTTGGATCAGAAATTGGCTAGCTGGAAGAAGACAAAGGGTGGTGGTTGATGGGAAATGTTCAGACTGGAGTCCAGTTACTAGTGGTGTACCACAAGGATCTGTTTTGGGGCCACTGCTGTTTGTCATTTTTATAAATGACCTGGAGGAGGGCGTAGAAGGATGGGTGAGTAAATTTGCAGATGACACTAAAGTCGGTGGAGTTGTGGACAGTGCGGAAGGATGTTACAAGTTACAGAGGGACATAGATAAGCTGCAGCGCTGGGCTGAGAGGTGGCAAATGTCGTTTAATGCAGAAAAATGTGAGGTGATTCATTTTGGAAGGAATAACAGGAAGACAGAGTACTGGGTTAATGGTAAGATTCTTGGCAGTGTGGATGAGCAGAGCGATCTCGGTGTCCATGTACATAGATCCCTGAAGGTTGCCACCCAGGTTGAGAGGGTTGTTAAGAAGGCGGACGGTGTGTTAGCTTTTATTGGTAGAGGGATTGAGTTTCGGAGCCATGAGGTCATGTTGCAGCTGTTCAAAACTCTGGTGCGGCTGCATTTGGAGTATTGCGTGCAATTCTGGTCGCCACATTATAGGAAGGATGTGGAAGCATTGGAAACAGTGCAGAGGAGATTTACCAGAATGTTCTCCAGAATCCCCGCGAACGGGCCCCGCCGCCCTGACGTCGGCACGCGATTCTCCGCGATTCTCTCCTTGTGTTCAAATCTCTTCATGGCCTCACCCCTCCCAATTTCTGAGATCAGCCCTGCTCCCCTTCAAGAGCTCTGCATTGCTCCAACACAGTCCAACACAGGTATCCTGCACCGTCTCAATTTCCTTCGGCTCTACACTTTGGAATGTTTCCTTAATTTTTTCCGCCTCTCTAGCTCTCTCTTATATGACAGTCTTGGTCACATATATCTCTTTGCATGACTCAGTATCAAATTCTGATAACTCACCTGTAAGATGCCTTGGGACATTTTAATATATTGAAGTCACTGTATAATTGGAAGTTGTTGTTGCTATGTGCATATGTTGCATCTCCACACCTAGTGTTGGTGTGTGGCTTGATTGTAATGACTGACTTCAACTCATCACTAAAATGCTCTATTTTATGGTATAAAAGTCACCAGAAGAGTTCAAAGTTGATAAGGAGGAAATGTTGGATAGATTGTTGGTACTGAAAGTTGACATGGCCTGGTATGGAGGGAAGATCTTATGAGGAAAGGCTGAGGGACTTGAGGTTGTTTTCGTTAGAGAGAAGAAGGTTAAGAGGTGACTTAATTGAGGCATACAAGATGATCAGAGGATTGGATAGGGTGGACAATGAGAGCCTTTTTCCTCGGATGGTGATGCCTAGCACGAGGGGACATAGAATCATAGAATATTCAGTACAGAAGGAGGCCATTCGGCCCATCGAGTCTGCACCTGCTCTTGGAAAGAGCACCTTACCCAAGGTCCACACCTCCAGCATATCCCCATAACCCAGTAACCCCACCCAACACTAAGGGCAATTCTGGACACTATGGGCAATTTAGCATGGCCAATCCACCTAACCCGCACATCTTTGGACTGTGAGAGGAAACCGGAGCACCCGGGGGAAACCCACGCACACACGGGGAGAACGTGCAGACTCCGCACAGACAGTGACACAAGCTGGGAATCGAACCCTGGACCCTGGACTGTGAAGCAATTGTGCTATCCACAATGCTACCGTGACATAGCTTTAAATTGAGGGGAGATAGATATAGGACAGATGTCAGAGGTAGGTTCTTTACTCAGAGAGTAGTAAGGGCATGGAATGCCCTGCCTGCAACAGTAGTGGATTCACCAACACTAAGGGCATTCAAATGGTCATTGGATAGACATATAGACGATAAGGGAATAGTGTAGATGGGCTTTAGAGTGGTTTCACAGGTCGACGCAACATCGAGGGCCGAAGGGCCTGTACTGCGCTGTAATGTTCTATGTTCTATGTTCTACTTGTAGGTACTTGCAGCTGGAGCTTGTTAATTAGTTAATTGGATTAGGCCAGTTTTCAGAGGCTAGATTTACAGTATAAAAGTGATCCACCTACAGTGTAGACTTTGTTTGCTCTGAGTGCTGAATTTGGTTCATTTGAGTGCTATAGTGAGAGTTTGGTGACTGAAGGAGTCCTGAATTTGGTGCATTTGAGTGCTATGGTGAGAGTTTGGTGACTGAGGGAGTGCTGAATTTGGTTCATTTGAGTGCTATAGTGAGAGTTTGGTGACTGAGGGAGTGCTGAATTTGGTTCATTTGAGTGCTATGGTGAGAGTTTGGTGACTGAAGGAGTCCTGAATTTGGTGCATTTGAGTGCTATAGTGAGAGTTTGGTGACTGAGGGAGTGCTGAATTTGGTGCATTTGAGTGCTATAGTGAGAGTTTAGTGACTGAGGGAGTGCTGAATTTGGTGCATTTGAGTCGTATAGTGAGAGTTTGGTGACTGAGGGAGTTAGGTGAGGAGGGAGTAAGGTGCTCCTTTCATTTTGTTTCCTACATTTCCGCAAAGAGCGAGAAGGGAGCCAGGAGTTTACAGAGAGTGCAGCTGACTGGGAGCAGAGTCGGAGGGCGGAGATCCAGTTGGTCCACAGGGCAGCTATATTCTGTAAGGTAAGAGGGGAGGGAGGCTATGCCAGTTGCATGCTCCTCCTGTAGGATGTGGGTGGCGAGGGATACCACCGGTGTCCCCGCTGACTATACCTGCGGGAAGTGCACCCAACTCCAGCTCCTCAGAGACCGTGTTAGGGAACTGGAGCTGAAGCTGGATGAACTTCGGATCATCCGGGAGGCAGAGGGGGTGATAGAGAAGAGTTACAGGGAGATAACCACACCCAAGGTACAGGACAAGAGTAGCTGGGTTACAGTCAGGGGAAAGAAAACAAACAGGCAGACAGTGCAGGGATCCCTCGTGGCCGTTCCCCTTCAAAACAAGTATACCGTTTTGGATGCTGTTGGGGGGGATGAAGGCCCTAGCGGCCAGGTCTCTGGCACTGAGTCTGGCTCTGGGGCTCAGAAGGGAAGGGGGGAGAATAGAAATGCAATAGTTGTAGGAGATTCAATGGTTAGGGGAATAGATAGGAGATTCTGTGGTCGCGAGCAAGACTCCCGGAAGGTAGGGAGGGTGGTAAAAGAGGTGGGGGGGGGGGTGGCATTGTTAATTAGAGATAGTATAACAGCTGCAGAAAGGCAGTTCGAGGAGTATACTACTGAGGTAGTATGGGTTGAAGTCAGAAATAGGAAAGGAGCAGTCACCTTGTTGGGAGTTTTCTATAGGCCCCCAATAGTAGCAGAGATGTGGAGGAACAGATTGGGAAACAGATTTTGGAAAGGTGCAGAAGTCACAGGGTAGTAGTCATGGGTGACTTCAACTTCCCAAACATTGAGTGGAAACTCTTTCGATCAAATAGTTTGGATGGGGTAGTGTTTGTGCAGTGTGTCCAGGATGCTTTACTAACACAGTATGTAGATTGCCCGACCAGAGGGGAGGCCATATTGGATTTAGTACTTGGTAATGAACCAGGGCAAGTGATAGATTTGTTAGTGGGGGAGCATTTTGGAGATAGTGACCACAATTCTGTGACTTTCACTTTAGTAATGGAGAGGGATAGGTATGTGCAACAGGGCAAGGTTTACAATTGGGGGAAGGGTAAATACGATGTTGTCAGACAAGAATTGAAGTGGATAAGTTGGGAACATAGGCTGTCAGGGAAGGACACAAGTGAAATGTGGAACTTGTTCAAGGAACAGGTACTAGGTGTCCTTGATATGTATGTCCCTGTCAGGCAGGGAAGCGATGGTCGAGTGAGGGAACCATGGTTGACAAGAGAGGTTGAATGTCTTGTTAAGAGGAAGAAGGAGACTTATGTAAGGCTGAGGAAACAAATTTCAGACAGGGCGCTGGAGGGATACAAGATAGCCAAGAGGGAACTGAAGAAAGGGATTAGGAGAGCTAAGAGAGGGCATGAACAATCTTTGGTGGGTAGGATCAAGGAAAACCCCAAGGCCTTTTACACATAGGTGAGAAATATGAGAATGACTAGAGCGAGGGTAGGTCCGATCAAGGACAGTAGCGGGAGATTGTGTATTGAGTCTGAAGAGATAGGAGAGGTCTTGAACGAGTACTTTTCTTCTGTATTTACAAATGAGAGGGGCCATATTGTTGGAGAGGACAGTGTGAAACAGACTGGTAAGCTCGAGGAAATACTTGTTAGGAAGGAAGATGTGTTGGGCATTTTGAAAAACTTGAGGATAGACAAGTCCCCCGGGCCTGACGGGATATATCCAAGGATTCTATGGAAAGCAAGAGATGAAATTGCAGAGCCGTTGGCAATGATCTTTTCGTCCTCACTGTCAACAGGGGTGATACCAGGGGATTGGAGAGTGGCGAATGTCGTGCCCCTGTTCAAAAAAGGGACTAGGGATAACCCTGGGAATTACAGGCCAGTTAGTCTTACTTCGGTGGTCGGCAAAGTGATGGAAAGGGTACTGAAGGATAGGATTTCTGAGCATCTGGAAAGACACTGCTTGATTAGGGATAGTCAGCACGGATTTGTGAGGAGTAGGTCTTGCCTTACAAGTCTTATTGAATTCTTTGAGGAACAACAAAGAACAAAGAACAAAGAAATGTACAGCACAGGAACAGGCCCTTCGGCCCTCCAAGCCCGTGCCGACCATGCTGCCCGACTAAACTACAATCTTCTACACTTCCTGGGTCCGTATCCTTCTATTCCCATCCTATTCATATATTTGTCAAGATGCCCCTTAAATGTCCCTATCGTCCCTGCTTCCACTACCTCCTCCGGTAGCGAGTTCCAGGCACCCACTACCCTCTGCGTAAAAAACTTGCCTCGTACATCTACTCTAAACCTTGCCCCTCTCACCTTAAACCTATGCCCCCTCGTAATTGACCCCTCTACCCTGGGGAAAAGCCTCTGACTATCCACTCTGTCTATGCCCCTTATAATTTTATCTACCTCTATCAGGTCTCCCCTCAACCTCCTTCGTTCTAGTGAGAACAAACCAAGTTTATTCAATTGCTCCTCATAGCTAATGCCCTCCATACCAGGCAACATTCTGATAAATCTCTTCTGCACCCTCTCTAAAGCCTCAACATCCTTCTGGTAGTGTGGCGACCAGAATTGAACACTATACTCCAAGTGTGGCCTAACTAAGGTTCTATACAGCTGCAACATGACTTGCCAATTCTTAGACTCAATGCCCCGGCCAATGAAGGCAAGCATGCCGTATGCCTTCTTGACTACCTTCTCCACCTGTGTTGCCCCTTTCAATGACCTGTGGACCTGTACTCCTAGATCTCTTTGACTTTCAATACTCTTGAGGGTTCTACCATTCACTGTATATTCCCTACCTGCATTAGACCTTCCAAAATGCATTACCTCACATTTGTCCGGATTAAACTCCATCTGCCATCTCTCCGCCCAAGTCTCCAGACAAGCTAAATCCTCTGTATCCTCCGACAGTCCTCATCGCTATCCGCAATTCCACCAACCTTTGTGTCGTCTGCAAACTTACTAATCAGACCAGTTACATTTTCCTCCAAATCATTTATATATACTACAAACAGCAAAGGTCCCAGCACTGATCCCTGTGGAACACCACTGGTCACAGCCCTCCAATTAGAAAAGCATCCCTCCATTGCTACTCTCTGCCTTCTATGGCCTAGCCAGTTCTGTATCCACCTTGCCAGCTCACCCCTGATCCCGTGTGACTTCACCTTTTGTACTAGTCTACCATGAGGGACCTTGTCAAAGGCCTTACTGAAGTCCATATAGACAACATCTACTGCCCTACCTGCATCAATCATCTTTGTGACCTCCTCGAAAAACTCTATCAAGTTAGTGAGACACGACCTCCCCTTCACAAAACCGTGCTGCCTCTCACTAATACGTCCATTTGCTTCCAAATGGGAGTAGATCCTGTCTCGAAGAATTCTCTCCAGTAATTTCCCTACCACTGAAGTAAGGCTCACCGGCCTGTAGTTCCCGGGATTATCCTTGCTACCCTTCTTAAACAGAGGAACAACATTGGCTATTCTCCAGTCCTCCGGGACATCCCCTGAAGACAGCGAGGATCCAAAGATTTCTGTCAAGGCCTCAGCAATTTCCTCTCCAGCCTCCTTCAGTATTCTGGGGTAGATCCCATCAGGCCCTGGGGACTTATCTACCTTAATATTTTTTAAGACACCCAACACCTCATCTTTTTGGATCACAATGTGACCCAGGCTATCTACACCCCCTTCTCCAGACTCAACATCTACCAATTCCTTCTCTTTGGTGAATACTGATGCAAAGTAGTCATTTAGTACCTCGCCCATTTCCTCTGGCTCCACACATAGATTCCCTTGCCTATCCTTCAGTGGGCCAACCCTTTCCCTGGCTACCCTCTTGCTTTTATTGTACGTGTAAAAAAGGAGGTGACCAAGCATGTGGATGAAGGTAAAGCAGTGGATGTAGTGTCCATGGATTTTAGTAGGTTTCCCATGGTAGGCTTATGCAGAAAGTAAGGAGGCATGGGATAGTGGGAAATTTGGCCAGTTGGATAACGAACTGGCCAACCGATAGAAGTCAGAGAGTGGTGGTGAATGGCAAATATTCAGCCTGGATCCCAGTTACCAGTGGCGTACCGCAGGAATCAGTTCTGGGTCCTCTGCTGTTTGTGATTTTCATTAATGACTTGGATGAGGGAGTTGAAGGGTGGGTCAGTAAATTTGCAGACGATACGAAGGTTGGTGAAGTTGTGGATAGTGAGGAGGGCTGTTGTCGGCTGCAAAGAGACATAGATAGGATGCAGAGCTGGGCTGAGAAGTGGCAGATGGAGTTTAACCCTGAAAAGTGTGAGGTTGTCCATTTTGGAAGGACAAATATGAATGCAGAATACAGGGTTAACAGTAGGGTTCTTGGCAATGTGGAGGAGCAGAGAGATCTTGGGGTCTATGTTCATACATCTTTGAAAGTTGCCACTCAAGTGGATAGAGCTGTGAAGAAGGCCTATGGTGTGCTAGCGTTCATTAACAGAGGGATTGAATTTAAGAGCCATGAGGTGATGATGCAGCTGTACAAAACCTTGGTAAGGCCACATTTGGAATACTGTGTACAGTTCTGGTCGCCTCATTTTAGGAAGGATGTGGAAGCTTTGGAAAAGGTGCAAAGAAGATTTACCAGGGTGTTGCCTGGAATGGAGAGTAGGTCTTACGAGGAAAGGTTGAGGGTGCTAGGCCTTTTCTCATTAGAATGGAGAAGGATGAGGGGCGACTTGATAGAGGTTTATAAGATGATCAGGGGAATAGATAGAGTAGACAGTCAGAGACTTTTTCCCCGGGTGGAACAAACCATTACAAGGGGACATAAATTTAAGGTGAATGGTGGAAGATATAGGGGGGATGTCAGAGGTAGGATCTTTACCCAGAGAGTAGTGGGGGCATGGAATGCACTGCCTGTGGAAGTAGTTGAGTCGGAAACATTAGGGACCTTCAAGCAGCTATTGGATAGGTACATGGGTGCGGTAGAATGATATAGTGTAGATTAATTTGTTCTTAAGGGCAGCACAGTAGCATTGTGGATAGCACAATTGCTTCACAGCTCCAGGGTCCCAAGTTCGATTCCGGCTTGGGTCACTGTCTGTGCGGAGTCTGCACATCCTCCCCGTGTGTGCGTGGGTTTCCTCCGGGTGCTCCGGTTTCCTCCCACAGTCCAAAGATGTGCAGGTTAGGTGGATTGGCCATGATAAATTGCCCTTAGTGTCCAAAATTGCCCTTAGTGTTGGGTGGGGTTACTGGGTTATGGGGATAGGGTGGAGGTGTTGACATTGGTTGGGGTGCTCTTTCCAGGAGCTGGTGCAGACTCGATGGGCCGAATGGCCTCCTTCTGCACTGTAAATTCAATGATAATCTATGATTAATCTAGGACAAAGGTTCGGCACAACATCGTGGGCTGAAGGGCCTGTTCTGTGCTGTATTTTTCTGTGTTCTGTGTGTACAATCCTTTTCATTGGGAAAGTCACAGGTTTTTGTTCAAACAGAAAAGAGTTGCAGACTTCAGCAGAATCACAGAACTGTCCATTCAGTCAATGAAAGGGAATTTGAAATTATTATCCCTGAAATATCCAGACATCAACTGGTCACAAGAATAGAGAGAGTGTGAAGAACGGTGCTGCTGTAGATCGAAGAGCCGTCACCATCTTTCCTCAACAATGTTGTGGTGGTGTGAAGCAAATGGAAAATTAAAAAATCCTGATGATAACTAGAAAAGTCTTCAAGTTCTTTTAAAAGTATATATATATATATAGTTGGATCTGGGTTTACCCAATTTCTGGGTGTCAAATGGGGCAACCACGACATTTTGTGCTTTATAATGCAGGATTTCCTGAAATATACCCCATTCTAAATTTCCCTCAGGTACAATTCCATGTAGCTGCCTTAAAAATTCATTCGTCCCTTTGTATGTGAAGAAAAAGAACAAAAACGTCTGCATTCCTATAGGGCCTTCCACAGTCCCAATGTGTCCCAGATCACTTTATCGCCAATCAGTTACCTTATTAGTATCATTACTGTCATCATACAGGGAAATACAGCAGCCAGCTCACAGGTAACAAAGGCCCCACAAACACCCATGGTGTAAATGGGAACTGAACCTGATTTTAATGACATTGGTTAAAAGGTGAATATTGGCGAGGCCACCCTGTTCAGAAATGCTGTGTGATCTTCTACATCACAGACAGGGCCTGATTTGAATGCGCTAATAGTATTTTAGCACTTCCTCAGAAATTAGTCAAAAGTGAGGTGGGGTTTGCTAGTTTTTCATATTCTGCAGCAATGGTCCAGTAAACCTGTCTGATCTTTCTGAGGGACCGGTCACAATCTTTCATGTTGCAAAAAATATATTTTATTGATTAAAAATCTGGAAGAACATTACAAACATTTCAAAAAGGCCATCACAGAAAGTGCAATAATATTCAGGTTCTCTACAGATGACATGTTGCACTCTGAGGTGCTTCAATACAGTCAAAGGAACATTACAGACCTTTCAAAATGGTACAGAAAGTACAACAGTATTTAAGTTGTCTATATCATCATGGTGCACACTGATATATTTCAATACAATTGTGATACATATTCACCCTTTCTTCATTCAATATGAGTCACACAGCCCAAAGGGATTTTATACAATTCCCCTCGCCTCAGTTCACTGTGACTGAAAGGCCTTGGACCGCCATATCCCCCCATTGTGCCTCTGCGATGGCTGCCCCGAGCTTTAGTGCCTCTCCCAGCACATAGTCCTGGGCTTGGGAATGTGCCCACCTGCAACACTCCGTCGGGGACAAGTCGGAAGACCAACAAATTTTGGGCCGACCAAGGAGCGTCTCTCACCAGGCCGATGGTCTCCAGCACCGTCTGCAGCTCACCAGTGTCATGGCAATGAGCCCTGAGCACCTTTTCAGGAGATCCTCTCCCCATTTCAGCAAGCTCTGTAACGACACTGCCCATTTCACATCCACAGGCAGGCACTAACGCTGACTTACCCCGAACAATACTCCAGGACACGCTGGTGTGATGTAGAAAATGATAGCTGGGAGTTAATACAAAAATTGTTTCTCAACTCAAGGTGGTGGTAGCACGTTGGCGCAGTGGTTAGCACTGCTGCCTCACGGCGCTGTGGTCCCAGGTTCGATCCCGGCTCTGGGTCACTGTCCGTGTGGAGTTTGCACATTCTCCCTGGACGAGATTCTCCGACCCCCCGTCGGGTAGGAGAATCGCCGGGGGCTGGCGTGAATCCCGCCCTCGCCGGTTGCCGAATTCTCCGGCACCGGATATTCGGCGGGGGCGGGAATCGCACCGCGCCGGTTGGCGGCCCCCCCCCCCCCGCGATTCCCCAGCCCGGATGGGCCGCTAAAATGCCTGTCCCGCCGGCGTAGATTAAACCACCTACCTTACCGGCGGGACAAGGTGGCGCGGGCGGGCTCTGGGGTCCTGGGCGGGGGCGCGGGGCGATCTGGCCCCGGGGGGTGCCCCCACGGTGGCCTGGCCCGCGATTGGGGCCCACCGATCCGCGGGCGGGCCTGTGCCATGGGGCACTCTTTCCATTCCGCCTTCGCCACGGTCTCCACCATGGCGGAGGCGGAAGGGACTCCCTCCACTGCGCATGCGCGGGAATGCCGTCAGCGGCCACTAACGCTCCCGCGCATGCGCCGCCCGGAGATGTCATTTCCGCGCCAGCTGGCGGGGCACCAAAGGCCTTTTCCGCCAGCTGGCGGAGCGGACATTCGTCCAACGCCGGCCTAGCTCCTTAAGGTTGGGGCTCGGCCCCCAAAGATGCGGAGCGTTCCGCACCTTTGGGGCGGCGCGATGCCCGACTGATTTGCGCCGTTTTGGGCGCCAGTCGGCGGACATCGCGCCGATACCGGAGAATTTCACCCAGGGTGTCTGCGTGGGATTCACCCCCACAACCCAAAGATGTGCAGGGGAGGTGGATTGGCCGCGCTAAATTGCCCCAGAATTGGGAAAAAGAATTGGGTACTCTAAATTTAAATAAAAACCTAAAGGTTCAGACACTGGTTTTAAGATACTAACTTTTAGAGCTTAAAAGGCCAGCTGTTGCCCTTATTGAGGTTATATTCCCGGATATCTATTACACTCTGTCAAAAGGAGTTGCTTGATTTAATGTCGAATTTATTTTTAAAAAATATTTGAATAAAATTTTACATTTTATACACTGTACAACCGTTGAAGGTAAATGTGACTGTTACAATTTACAGATTATTATTTTTTGGTATTCCTCCCAGCCTTCTTTCGCTGTTTTGGGTCGTTATATGTGGGAAATGCCCTCCTTCTTCCGCTCCCCCCCTCCCCGTCACTTGGCCTCCCCCCTCTTCCTGTCCCCTCTCCCTGTCCTGTTGTCAGCCTGCCTCTGAAGGTTCTCTTTCTTGTCCCCTTGTGTTGGGCCCTCTGGTCTCTGTGTGGGACGCTTTCTGGCCTCCCTCTTGTTTCCTCTGGCCTCTTCCTCCTCTTCCCCCCTCCCCCCCCCCCCACCCAATTTCTGTCTGTTCCCTGTGGTCCCGTTGGCTAATGTTGAATTTTAAAACATTTCTTTGAAGCATGTCAGCTTTTTTTCCTTCAGATTTACATTCAGATTCAGCAAGTTCATTCTCGATAATAATTCTTTTTTTTAATTAAATAATTTTTATTGAGGTTTTCACAAAATTTCAACAACAGAATGAAAAAGGAACCCAATAAAATTAAATTCAGAACAAAATAAAACAACCGCGTGCCCCCCCCCCCCCCCAACCGGGTTGCTGCTGCTGACCATTGTCTACCGTTCTGCCAGGAAGTCCAAGAACGGTTGCCACCGCCTGAAGAACCCTGGCACCGATCCCCTAAAGGCGAATTTCACCCTCTCCAATTTAATGAACCCCGCCATATCGTTGATCCAGTATTCCACGCTTGGGGGCTTCGCATCCTTCCACTGAAGAAGAATCCTCCGCCGGGCTACCAGGGACACAAAGGCCAGAATACCGGCCTCTTTCGCCTCCTGCACTCCCGGCTCCCCTGCAACCCCAAATATTGCGAGCCCCCAGCCCGGTTTGACCCTGGATCCTACCACTCTCGACACCGTCCTCGCTACGCCCTTCCAAAATTCCTCCAGCGCTGGGCATGCCCAGATCATATGGGTGTGATTTGCTGGGCTCCCTGAGCACCTAACACACCTGTCCTCACCCCCAAAGAACCGGCTCATCCTTGTTCCGGTCATGTGTGCTCTGTGCAGCACCTTAAACTGTATGAGGCTGAGCCTCGCGCACAAAGAGGAAGAGTTTACCCTCCCAAGGGCATCTGCCCATGTCCCCTCCTCGATCTCCTCTCCCAACTCCTCCACCCACTTACCTTTCAACTTCACCACCGAGGCCTCCTCCTCCTGCATCACCTGGTAAGTTTCCGAGACCTCCCCCCCCCCCCCCCCCCCCGCCCCCCGAGAGCACCCTGTCCTGTACCGTGCGTGGCAGCAGCCGCGGGAATTCCACCACTTGCCGCCTGGCAAACGCCCTTACCTGTAAATATCTAAAGGTGTTCCCCGGTGGGGAGCCCGTACCTCTCCTCCAGCTCACCCAGGCTCGCGAACTTCCCGTCCACAAACATGTCCCCCCAACCTTCTTATCCCTGCCCTGTGGCACCCCGAAAACCCTCCATCTATTCTCCCTGGGACAAACCGGTGGTTCCCCCGTATCGGGGTCCACACCGAGGCCCCCACTTCCCCCCTGTGCCGCCTCCACTGCCCCCAGATTTTGAGGGCAGCCGCCACCACCGGGCTCGTGGTATACCTCATTGGAGGGAGAGGCAGCGGCGCCGTTGCCAGCGCCTCCAGACTCGTACCCTCACAAGACGCCGTCCCCAGCCTCTTCCAAACAGCCCCCTCCCCCTCCATCACCCACTTGCGCACCATCACCGCATTGGCGGCCCAGTAGTACCCACAGAGGTTGGGCAGTGCCAGCCCCTCCGCATCCCTACTCCGCTCCAGGAACACCCTTCTCACCCTCGGAGTCCCTCGCGCCCACACAAACCCCGTTATGCTCCTGCTGACCCGCCTAAAGAAGTCCTTTGGGATAAAAATGGGGAGGCACTGGAACAGGAACAAAAACATTGGGAGCACCGTCATCTTGACTGACTGCACCCTACCTGCCTGGGACAGCGGCAACGTGTCCCACCTCTTAAACTCCTCCTCCACTTGCTCCACCAGCCTCGTGAAATTAAGTCTTTGCAGGGCCCCCCAGCTCCTGGCCACCTGGACCCCCAAATACCTGAAGCTCCTCTCCGCCCTTTTTAGTGGGAGCTCGCCAATCCCCCTCTCCTGGTCCCCTGGGTGAACCACGAACAGCTCACTCTTCCCCATGTTGAGCTTGTACCCTGAGAAATCCCCGAACTCCCTGAGGATCCTCATTACCTCCGGCATTCCCCCCACCGGGTCCGCCACATATAGCAGCAAGTCATCCGCATAGAGCGACACCCTATGCTCCTCCCCACCCCGCACCAACCCCCTCCAGTTCCTCGACTCCCTCAGTGCCATAGCCAGGGGTTCAATCGCCAGTGCGAAGAGCAGGGGGGACAGGAGACACCCCTGCCTCGTCCCTCGATGCAACCAAAAGTACTCAAACCTCCTCGTGGCCACACTCGCCATCGGGACCTCGTACAACAGCCTAACCCACCTGACAAACCCCTCCCCAAACCCGAACCTCTTCAGCACCTCCCACAAGTACCCCCACTCTACCCTATCGAAGGCCTTCTCAGCGCCCATCGCCGCCACTATCTCCGCCTCCCCCTCCCTCACCAGCATCATAATAACGTTCAGGAGCCTCCGCACATTTGCGTTCAACTGCCTCCCCTTCACGAACCCCGTCTGGTCTTCATGGATCACCTGCGGCACCCAGTCCTCAATTCTCGTGGCTAAGACCTTCGCCAGCACATTGGCATCTACGTTTAGCAACGAAATCGGCCTGTAAGACCCACACTGCAGGGGATCCTTGTCCCGCTTCAGGATCAAGGAGATCAGTGCCCGGGACATCATCGGGGGCAAAGCCCCCCCCTCCCTTGCCTCATTGAAGGTCCTAACTAGCAACGGGCCGAACAGGTCCACATATTTCTTGTAGAATTCGACTGGGAAACCGTCCGGCCTCGGTGCCTTCCCCGCCTGCATGCTCCCTATCCCTTTGGCCTGCTCCTCCAGCCCAATCGGGGCCCCCAATCCCACTACCAGTCCCTCCTCCACCTTCGGAAACCTCAATTGGTCCAGAAAGTGGCCCATCCCTCCCTCCTCCAGTGGGGGCTCGGACCGATACAGTTCCTCATAAAAGTCCCTGAAGACCCCATTGATGCCCACCCCACTCCGCACCACACTCCCTCCCCTGTCCTTAACTCCCCCGATCTCCCTAGCTGCGTCCCGCTTCCGAAGCTGATGCGCCAGCATCCGGCTTACCTCTTCCCCATACTCGTAGACCGTCCCCTGGGCCTTCCTCCACTGCACCTCCGCCTTCCTGGTGGTCACCAGGTCAAATTTGGCCTGGAGGCTGCACCTCTCCCTCAACAGTCCCTCCTCCAGCACCTCCGCATACCTCCTGTCTACCCTCACCATCTCCCCCACCAGCCTCTCCTGTGGTCTCTCCTCTCCTTGTGGGCCCTAATGGAGATCAGTTCTCCCCTAACCACCGCCTTCAGCGCCTCCCAGACCATCCCCACTCGGACCTCCTCGTTATCATTGGCCTCCAGGTATCTCTCCATGCTTCCTCAGACCCGCTCACTCACCTCCTCGTCCGCCAACAGCCCCACCTCCAAGCACCACAATGGGCGCTGGTCCCTCTCCTCCCCCAGCTCTAGGTCTACCCAATGCGGGGCGTGATCCGAAATGGCCATCGCCGAGTACTCGGTATCCTCTACTCTCGCTATCAGCCCCCTACTCATAATAAAAAGGTCGATCCGGGAATAAGCTTTATGAACATGTGAGAAGAATGAAAATTCCCCAGCCCCCAGCCTTGCAAATCTCCAAGGGTCCACCCCTCCCATCTGGTCCATAAACCCCCTCAGCACTTTAGCCGCCGCCGTCTTCCTACCCATCCTAGACCTGGAGCGATCCAGTGCCAGATCCAACACCGTGTTAAAGTCCCCCCCCCCCATTTATCAGGCCCCCCTCTTCCAAGTCCGGGATCCGACCCAACATGCGCCGCATAAAACCCGCATTGTCCCAGTTCGGAGCGTACACGTTGACCAGCACCACCCTCTCCCCTTGCAGCTTCCCACTTACCATTACGTACCTGCCGCCATTGTCTGTCACTCGACGCCTCGAACGACACCCTCTTTCCCACCAAGATCGCCACCCCCCAATTTTTGGCATCCAGCCCCGAGTGAAACACCTGACCTACCCACCCCTTCCTCAGTCTTACCTGGTCTGCCACCTTCAGGTGTGTCTCCTGGAGCATGACCACATCCACCTTCAGCCCCTTCAGGTGCGCGAACACCCGGGCCCGCTTAACCGGCCCGTTCAGTCCCCTTCAGTGCCGGCCCGTTCAGTGCCATTACAGGTTATCAGCTGGATCAGGGGGCTACCCGCCCCCCTCCCCCGCCGACTAGCCATAACCCCTCCTCGGCCAGCCACGCGCCCGCACCCCACACTCGGCCCGTTCCCCACGGCGGCAGACCCCCGTCCCAACCCCCTCTACCCGCTCCAGCTCCCCTTGACCATACCAGCAGCAACCCGGTTCCCCCTCCCCCAACCCCTCCCCCCTCCAAGAGCCCACCCGACAGACCCAACCAAAACAGTGCCCAACCCACCCTAATCACCCACACCGAACCAAAAAGAAATAAGAGCAAAGAACCCCCCCTCAAAATGTAACACCCCAACAGCAATCCCCGACCACCCATCCCGACCCTCAGTTTGTGTCCAGCCTCTCGGCCTGAACAAAGGCCCACGCCTCCTCCGGAGACTCAAAATAATGGTGCCGGTCCTTGTAGGTAACCCACAGACACGCCGGCTGCAACATGCCAAACTTCACCCCCTTCCTGTGCAGCACCGCCTTCGCCCGATTGTACCCGGCCCTCTTCTTCGCCACCTCCGCACTCCAGTCCTGGTATATTTGAACCTCCGTGTTCTCCCACCTGCTGCTCCTCTCTTTCTTGGCCCATCTGAGCACACACTCCCGATCAGCGAACCGATGAAACTGCACCAGCACTGCCCGCGGCGGCACGTTAGCCTTGGGCCTCCTCGCCAGCACTCTATCGGCCCCTTCCAGCTCCAGGGGCCCCTGGAAGGACCCCGCTCCCATCAGCAAGTTTAACATGGTGACCACATAGGCCCCCACGTCCGACCCCTCCAGCCCCTCCGGGAGGCCCAGGATCCACCTCGACCGATTCTCCATCTCCTCGAACCGTTCCTGCCATTTCTTGTGGAGCGCCTCGTGCACCTCCACCTTTACCGCTAGGCCCAAGATCTCGTCCTCGTTGTCAGAGATCTTTTGTCGGACCTCGCGGATCGCCACCCTCTGGGCCGTCTGGGTCTCCAGCAGCTTGTCGATAGAAGCCTTCATCGGCTCCAGCAGGTCCGCTTTGATCTCCCTGAAGCAGCGCTGGATAACCTCCTGCTGCTCCTGCGCCCACTGCATCCACGCTGCCTGGTCCCCGCCCGCCGCCATCTTGCTCTTCTTCCCTCGCAGCTTCTTTGGGTTCACCACCACTTTTTTAGTCGCCCCGTTCCTGGTCCAAGCCATACACTGTCGGGGAACTATTGTACTCTCCTTCCCACACCGGGAAACGTCAAAAAAATGCCGTTGGGGGCCCTGAAAAGAGCCCAAAAGTCCGTTCCAAGCGGGAGCTGCCGAATGTGCGACTTAGCTCCGCATAGCCACAACCGGAACTGTCGATAATAATTCTGTCAATAATTCTGTCATTATTTTATTCTGATCAACTTTGTTTCACATTTTCTTCAATATTTAGATCAAACTAATCCGCTTTCCAAAGAGAAAATTAAATGGTGCAAATCCAGCGATATCATTCGCTGGTTCAGTTAGGATTGGAAAGATGACATGGAATAGTTTGGTTTTTCAGAGTTCATTGTCAGGATATTTGTAACAATGACCGAGGCCAGAATAACCAACAGCAGGAATCTAAAATAAAGACAGAAAATGCTGCAAGTGCTCAGGATGTCTGGCAGCGTCTGTGGAGAGGGAGAAACACTCAGTTAAAAAGCCACATCGATTTTGTTTTATTGCCATGCGTGTAAAACACAAGGGAAGAAAGATCAAGTGTACATTTGGCCCAAAGCACTCCTTGTGATCGTGGTCGAAAATAACAGGTTCCCCATAAACGTACTTAATGTGCTGGTAAAAAATGTTCAGTTTATTAATGGCACAGAGAACATCAAGTGGTGACTCCCCCCTTGCGAGCTGTCTGGTAATGTCGTGGAGAAATCGAACCTCCACGCATCCTGGAGCGGTTCCATAACAAACAGTGGGGTTGCGGCTTTGATCCAGTCTAGTACTGGAGCTCCTAAAAGGCATTGAAGATGGTTTTGAAGTAACTCTTCTCCCCCTCATCTTTGCTATTTGCTCTAAAGTTAGTACGTGACCCTCCCCTTAGCAGGCATGGCTGTGCCAACAAGAAAATTGACATATTTACACAAAGTATCAAAGACATTCATAGGGAGTCTGTAATTTCACTGAGCACAAAGCATGCTGCTTTGACACACACTCATATCGACCTTAACCCTTCGAGTGCCGCAGTGACATTTATTTATCTGAGCTTTGTTGGACTTTGAGACGATTAACAAGTTCTTTCCACAGTGACTTTCTGTTCAGAATGGATATTCTCGTGGGACCCGATCAATTTTTAGTTTTGTTGATCAGATGGACCATTGACCCCCAAAGCCAGATTTCAGGCCATGAAAGCTCTTTTTAGGTAAAGGTGCTCGAGATGCGAGGAGAAAATGGAAGCAGGAAGATTGAAAGAGTTTAGAATGAAATGAAATATAAAAGGCAGTTTCTAATAGGTAGAATGTTAATATTTCAGCTGGAAACAAAATCAAATTAAAGTTTAAAAGTTAGGGAAAAAACAGGGAGCAACTAACTTTATTACTGTAATATTAACATTTTTACTGGGTGTTGGTATATGGGCCGAAAATAAAATAAAATAAAGTAATGTAAGAATATTCCTGAAACTAGCAGTGGTCTAAGGGTTAGAAAGACAGTGATACACAAACAGGAAAATGCGCTGGTTGGTTTGCAGAATTTTGAGAATTTCAGCTACTTCAATGCGAATGGTTCAGCTGCGATTGGTGGGGTCCAGATGGAGAGCGTGATTTAATAGAAGATGTTTCAATGAATAAAATCAGTATTAGTGCATCAGCTTAAAGATGAATCATTGAGATCTTTCTTATCATTGCTCTATTTCACTCCAGCGAACAGACTGGGATTATTGGTTTTCAGATCAGTGCTAGAATAAATGGGGATCCAGCAGTTCTTTGGGCTTTAAGTTGATATTCTTGTTTCAGCAGAGTTTAGGGTGACCATGAGAAACAGAATATTCTGCTATTTATTCACTGACAACAGATCCCCTGTTTTTCTGATTTTGATAACCTTTCCCCCTTGTGTTGAAGCAGGTCCCACATGCTGTGATTGGCAGCGTTTGGCAAGCCCTCCGCACATTTCTATATTCATGTGTCAGCATGGCCGCTCTCGGAATCCATGGCAAATAGACCTGCACCCTGAGGCTGGAGAGGCGGCAAGACACTCAGCTTCCTCTCTCGCCAAGGCTGTGGCTCTCAATGGACCACCCTTTCCAAATGCCAAATCCCCCACCCCCACCCCCACCAATGCCTTTGTGAGCAAGCAACCCCCTCTCGCCCCCTTGCTCCCCTTGCTCAAGATAGCTTCAAAGCAACCCCAACAGGGTTTAATATTTGGGCTTCCTATCTAATGATTCATTGCGTATGAAGTGTGCACTTATGGGCCTCAAGTGGGGACAGGGTGAAAAAGCTGTCTGCTAGCCAATCTGTCTCATACTTAATCCAGACAGACATGGGAACGTGGTGGGGTCACTCCCAGCCAATTAAATTCCCCCCGCCTCCAAACGCAGCCTGGGGGTGGGATTAGATTCCACCCAGAATATTAACTGGCTGTTTAACTGTGAGAGGCATCACATTCCATCCCCACTTTTGCATTTTCACCATGGGTCATTTGATCAGAGATTACTTGAATGTTACACACAGACAGTTGTCATTCAGCAATTCAAATTGGTGCAGTTATTTTCTAATCCACACAGCCACCTCGTCTCAACGTGTTCACTCTCCATTAGCTTTAACCTTCCTCTTTTCCAACTATCAAGTTCCGCTTTTAAAGTACTTATGGTTTCTGCTTCAGTAATGATTTGAGGCAGAGAATTCCACATCCTATGAACCTCCCCTTTAATTCTTTATCTTAAATTTGTGTCCTCACACTTTCCAGCTGAGCCAACCATGCAAATGATATCAGCCACTACCTGTACCTCACCCCCCTCATCCTTTTCAAACCCCCCCCAATAGGTGACCTATAGCTGCAACGTAGGAAGATTTTATTCCCTTCATTCGCCCAACCCAGTGCTTGCTACGGCTGAGATTAGCCGATGCAATTTAGATTGGGGATGAGGCAGGTTTTCTATCTCAGCACCACTCAGACAGGGCTCCAGCCGGTGATACGGTTGACACTGAAACACCAGTGCTGTCCCGAGGAAATTCCCCACCCTAGCCTCCAACACGTTTGACATTTCTAATTTCCCAATGTACAATGAGGTGACATCATATGTTATAAAGATAATTGTTTACAAACTAGAACATAGAACATAGAACATTACAGCACAGTACAGGCCTTTGGCCCTCGATGTTGCGCCGACCTGTGAAACCACTCTAAAGCCCATCTACACTATTCCCTTATCGTCCATATGTTTATCTAATGACCATTTGAATGCCCTTAGTGTTGGCAAGTCTACTACTGTTGCAGGCAGGGCATTCCACACCCTTACTACTCTCTGAGTAAAGAACCTACCTCTGACATCTGTCCTATATCTATCTCCCCTCAATTTAAAGCTATGTCCCCTCGTGCTAGCCATCATCATCCGAGGAAAATGGCTCTCACTGTCCACCCTAACTAGTCCTCTGATCATCTTGTTTGCCTCTATTAAGTCATCTCTTAACCTTCTTCTCTCGAACGAAAACAGCCTCAAGTCCCTCAGCCTTTCCTCATAAGATCTTCCCTCCATACCAGGCAACATCCTGGTAAATCTCCTCTGCACCCTTTCCAATGCTTCCACATCCTTCCTATAATGCGGTGACCAGAATTGCACGCAATACTCCAAATGCGGCCGCACCAGAGTTTTGTACAGCTGCAACATGACCTCATGGCTCAGAAACTCAATCCCTCTACCAATAAAAGCTAACACACCATACGCCTTCTTAACAACCCTCTCAACCTGGGTGGCAACTTTCAGGGATCTATGTACATAAGAACATAAGAACTAGGAGCAGGAGTAGGCCATCTGGCCCCTCGAGCCTGCTCCGCCATTCAATGAGATCATGGCTGATCTTTTGTAGACTCAGCTCCACTTTCCGGCCCGAACACCATCACTCTTAATCCCTTTATTCTTCAAAAAACTATCTATCTTTATCTTAAAAACATTTAGTAAGGAGCCTCAACTGCTTCACTGGGCAAGGAATTCCATAGATTCACAACCCTTTGGGTGAAGAAGTTCCTCCTAAACTCAGTCCTCAATCTACTTCCCCTTATTTTGAGGCTATGCCCCCTAGTTCTGCTTTCACCCGCCAGTGGAAACAACCTGCCCGCATCTATCCTATCTATTCCCTTCATAATCTTATATGTTTCTATAAGATCCCCCCTCATCCTTCTAAATTCCAACGAGTACAGTCCCAGTCTACTCAACCTCTCCTCGTAATCCAACCCCTTCAGCTCTGGGATTAACCTAGTGAATCTTCCCTGCACACCCTCCAGTGCCAGTACGTCCTTTCTCAGGTAAGGAGACCAAAACTGAACACAATACTCCAAGTGTGGCCTCACTAACACCTTATACAAATGCAGCATAACCTCCCTAGTCTTAAACTCCATCCCTCTAGCAATGAAGGACAAAATTCCATTTGCCTTCTTAATCACCTGTTGCACCTGTAAACCAACTTTTTGCGACTCATGCACTAGCACACCCAGTTCTCTCTGCACAGCAGCATGTTTTAATATTTTATCATTTAAATAATAATCCCTTTTGCTGTTATTCCTACCAAAATGGATAACCTCACATTTGTCAACATTGTATTCCATCTGCCAGACCCTAGCCCATTCACTTAAACTATTCAAATCCCTCTGCAGACTTCCAGTATCCTCTGCACTTTTTGCTTTACCACTCATCTTAGTGTCGTCTGCAAACTTGGACACATTGCTCTTGGTCCCCAACTCCAAATCATCTATGTAAATTGTGAACAATTGTGGGCCCAACACTGATCCCTGAGGAACACCACTAGCTACTGATTTCCAACCAGAGAAACACCCATTAATCCCCACTCTTTGCTTTCTATTAATTAACCAATCCTCTATCCATGCTACTACTTTACCTTTAATGCCATGCATCTTTATCTTATGCAGCAACCTTTTGTGTGGCACCTTGTCAAAGGCTTTCTGGAAATCCAGATGTGCCACATCCATTGGCTCCCCGTTATTTATCGCACTCGTAATGTCCTCAAAAAATTCCACTAAATTAGTTAGGCACGTCCTGCCCTTTATGAACCCATGCTGCGTCTGCCCAATGGGACAATTTCCATCCTAATGCCTCGTTATTTCTTCCTTGATGATAGATTCCAGCATCTTCCCTACTACCGAAGTTAAGCTTACCGGCCTATAATTACCAGCTTTCTGCCTACCTCCTTTTTTAAACAGTGGTGTCACGTTTGCTAATTTCCAATCCGCCGGGACCACCCCAGAGTCTAGTGAATTTTGGTAAATTAACACTAGTGCATTTGCAATTTCCCGAGCCATCTCTTTTAGCACTCTGGGATGCATTCCATCAGGGCCAGGAGACTTGTCTACCTTTAGCCCCACTAACTTGCCCATCACTATTGCCCATTCCCGTACCAGCCTCCCCGAACAGGCGCCGGAATGTGGCGACTAGGGGCTTTTCACAGTAACTTCATTTGAAGCCTACTTGTGACAAGCGATTTTCATTTTCATTTTTCACTACTTCCTTAGTGATAACAATCCTCTCAAGGTCCTCACCTGTCATAGCCTCATTTCCATCAGTCACTGGCATGTTATTTGTGTCTTCCACTGTGAAGACCGACCCAAAAAACCTGTTCAGTTCCTCAGCCATTTCCTCATCTCCCATTATTAAATCTCCCTTCTCATCCTCTAAAGGACCAATATTTACCTTAGCCACTCTTTTTTGTTTTATATATTTGTAGAAACTTTTACTATCTGTTTTTATATTCTGAGCAAGTTTACTCTCATAATCTATCTTACTCTTCTTTATAGCTTTTTTAGTAGCTTTCTGGTGCTCCCTAAAGATTTCCCAGTCCTCTAGTCTCCCACTAATCTTTGCCACTTTGTATGCTTTTTCCTTCAATTTGATACTCTCCCTTATTTCCTTAGATATCCACGGTCGATTTTCCCTCTTTCTACCGTCCTTCCTTTTTGTTGGTATAAACCTTTGCTGAGCACTGTGAAAAATTGCTTGGAAGGTTCTCCACTGTTCCTCAACTGTTTCACCAGAAAGTCTTTGCTCCCAGTCTACCGTAGCTAGCTCTTCTCTCATCCCATTGTAATCTCCTTTGTTTAAGCACAAAACACTAGTGTTTGATTTGATTTGTACATGGACACCGAGATCTCTCTGCTCATCCACACTACCAAGACTCTTACCATTAGCCCAGTACTCTGTATTCCTGTTACTCCTTCCAAAATGAATCACCTCACACTTTTCTGCATTAAACGCCATTTGCCACCTCTCAGCCCAGCGCTGCCCTCTGTAACCTGCAACATCCTTCTGCACTGTCCACAACTCCACCGACTTTAGTGTCATCATCAAATTTACTCACCCATCCTTCTACCCCCTCCTCCAGGTCATTTATAAAAATGACAATCAGAGGGCGGCATTTGGCGCAGTGGATAGCACTGGGACTACGGCGCTGAGGACCCGGGTTCGAATCCCGGCCCTGGGTCACTGTCCGTGTGGAGTTTGCACATTCTCCCCATGTCTGCGTGGGTTTCACCCCCACAACCCAAAGATGTGCAGGGTAGATGGATTGCCCACGCTAAAATTGTCCCTTAATTGGAAAAAAAATAATTGGGGACTCTAAAATTTTTTTTTTAAATGACAAATCGCAGTGGCCCTAAACCAGATCCTTGTGGTACACCACTAGTAACTGAACTCCAGGCTGAACATTTCCCATTAACCACCACCCTCTGTCTTCTTACAGCTAGCCAATTTCTGATCCAAACCACTAAATCACCCTCAATCCCATGCCTCTGTATTTTCTGCAATAGCCCACCGTGGGGAACCTTATCAAACGCTTTACTGAAATCCATAAACACCACATCAACTGCTTTACCCTCGTCCACCTGTTTGGTCACCTTCTCAAAGAACTCAATAAAGTTTGTGAGGCATGACCTACTCTTCACAAAACCGTGTTGACTATCCCTAATCAAATTATTCCTTTCCAGATGATTATACATCCTATCTCTTATAAACCTTTCCAAGACTATGCCCACAACAGAAGTAAGGCTCACTGGTCTATAGTTACCGGGGTTGTCTCTACTTCCCTTCTTGAACAAGGGGACAACATTTGCTATCCTCCAGTCTTCTGGCACTATTCCTATGGACAAAGATGACTTAAAGATCAAAGCCAAAGGCTCAGCAATCTCCTCCCTAGCTTCCCAGAGAAACAGGGGACTTATCTATTTTCACACTTTCCAGAATTGCTAACACCTCCTCCTTATGAACCTCAAGCCCTTCCAGTCTATTAGCCTGAATCTCAGTATTCTCCTCGACAACATTGTCTTTTTCCTGTGTGAATACTGACGAAAAATATTCATTTAGTGCCTCTCCTATCTCCTCGGACTCCACGCACAACTTCCCACCACTGTCCTTGACTGGCCCTACTCTTACCCTAGTCATTCTTTTATTCCTGACAAACCTATAGAAAGCTTTAGGGTTTTCCTTGATCCTACCTGCCAAAGACTTCTCATGTCCTCTCCTGGTTCTTCGTAGCTCTCTCTCTGGGTCCTTCCTGGCTAACTTGCGCCCTAACTGAACCTTCACGTCTCATCTTGACATAAGCCTCCTTCTTCCTCTTGACAAGTGATTCAACTACTTTAGTAAAACACGGTTCTCTCACTCAACCACTTCCTCCCTGCCTGACAGGTACATACTTATCAAGCACACGCAATAGCTGTTCCTTGAACAAGCTCCACATTTCCATTGTGCCCACCCCCTGCAGTTTTCCTCTCCATCCGATGCATCCTAAGTCTTGCCTAATCGCATCATAATTGCCTTTCCCCCAGCTATAATTCTTGCCCTGCGGTATATACCTACCCCTTTCCATCACTAAAGTAAACGTAACCGAATTGTGGTCACTATCACCAAAGTGCTCACCTATCTCCAAATCTAACACCTGTCCTGGTTCATTACCCAGTACCAAATCCAATATGGCCTTGCCTCTCGTTGGCCTATCTACATACTGTGTCAGGAAACCCTCCTGCACACATTGGACAAAAACTGACCCATCCAAAGTACTCAAACTATAGCGTTTCCAGTCAATATTTGGAAAGTTAATGTCCCCTATAACAATTACCCTGTTACTTTCGCACCTATCCAGAATCATCTTTGCAATCCTTTCCTCCGCATCTCTGGAACTTTTCGGAGGCCTATAGAAAACTCCCAACAGGGTGACCTCTCCTTTCCTGTTTCTAACCTCAGCCCATACTACCTCAGTAGACGAGTCCTCATCCTTTCTGCCACCGTAATACTGTCCTTGACTAACAATGCCACCCCTCCCCCTCTTTTACCACCTTCCCTGAGCTTACTGAAATAGCTAAACCCTGGCACCTGCAACAACCATTCCTGTCCCTGCTTTATCCATGTCTCCAAAATGGGCACAACATCGAAGTCCCAGGTACCAACCCATGCTGTAAGTTCACCCACCTTATTCCGGATGATCCTGGCGTTGAAGTAGACACACTTCAAACCATCTTCCTGTCTGCCGGTACACTCCTGTGACCTTGAAACCTTACTCATGACCTCACTACTCTCAACCTCCTGTATACTGGAGCTACAATTCAGGTTCCCACCCGCCTGCTGAATTAGGTTAAACCCTCCCGAAGAGCATTAGCAAATTTCCCCCCCAGGATATTGGTACCCCTCTGGTTCAGGTCTAGACCATCCCGTTTGTAGAGTTCCCATCTACCCCAGAATGAGCCCCAATTATCCAGAAATCTGAAACCCTCCCTCCTGCACCATCCCTGTTGCCTCGTGTTCAACTGCTCTCTCTCCCTATTCCTCATCTTGCTAGCACGTGGCACGGGTAACAACCCAGAGATAATAATTCTGTTTGTTCTAGCTCTAAGATTCCACCCAATCTCCCTGAATACCTGCCTTACATCCCCATCCCTTTTCCGACCTATGTCGTTTGTGCCTATGTGGACCACGACTTGGGGCTGCACCCCTCCCTCTTAAGAATCCCGAAAACACGATTCGAGACATCACGGACCCTGGCACCTGGGAGGCAACACACCAACCGCGAGTCTCTCTCGTTCCCACAGAATCTCCTATCTATCCCCCTAACTATGGAGCCCCCAATAACTAATGCTCTACTCCTCTCCTCCCTTCCCTTCTGAGCAACAGGGACAGACTATGCGCCAGAGACCTGTACCCCATGGCTTACCCCTGGTAAGTCGCTGTCCCCACCAGTATCCAAAGCGGTATACTTGTTACTAAGGGGAACGACCACAGGGGATCCCTGTACTGACTGCTTCCTCCCAGCCCCTCTCACTGTCACCCATCTATCTTCATTCTTCGGGGTAACTACAGCCCTGAAGCTTCTAACTATGACCAGCTCTGCTTCCCGAATGATCCGAAGTTAATCCAGCTCCAGCTCGAGTTACCTAACATGGTTTTTGAGGAGGTGGAGATGGATGCACTTCCCACAGGTGAAATCAGCAGGGATACTGACTCACTCATCTCTTTGCATAACAAATGTGCCAAAGTTATCAATTCATTTACAAACAATGGGGTCTAAAACGTTACCATGTTTAGGATGGGTGTGAAAAACAGCAGCACGGTGGCACAGTGGGTTAGCACAGCGGGCAAAGTCCCAGGTCCGATATCGGCTCTCGGTCTCTATCTGTGTGGAGATTGCAAATTCTCCCCGTGTTTGTGTGGATTTCGCCCCAACAACCCAAAAATGTGCAGGCTAGGTGGAATGGTCCGCTAAATTGCCCCTCAATTGGAAAAAATGAATTGGGTACTCTAAAAAAAATTTTTAAAGGATGGGTGTGAAATGTTAACGTGTTTAGGATGGGGAAATGTTACCGTGTTTAGGATGGGTGTGAAATGTTCCCGTGTTTAGGATGGGTGTGAAATGTTACCGTGTTTAAGATGGTGAAATGTTACCGTGTTTAGGATGGGTGTGAAATGTTACTGTGTTTAGGATGGGGAAATGTTACCGTGTTTGGGATGGGTGTGAAATGTTACCGTGTTTAGGATGGGGAAATGTTACCGTGTTTAGGATGGGGAATGTTACCGTGTTTAGGATGGGTGTGAAATGTTACCGTGTTTAGGATGGGTGTGAAATGTTACCGTGTTTAGGATGGGGAAATGTTACCGTGTTTAGGATGGGGAATGTTACCGTGTTTAGGATGGGTGTGAAATGTTACCGTGTTTAGGATGGGGAAATGTTACCGTGTTTAGGATGGGGAATGTTACCGTGTTTAGGATGGGTGTGAAATGTTACCGTGTTTAGGATGGGGAAATGTTACCGTGTTTAGGATGGGGAATGTTACCGTGTTTAGGATGGGTGTGAAATGTTACCGTGTTTAGGATGGGGAAATGTTACCGTGTTTGGGATGGGTGTGAAGTGTTACCGTGTTTGGGATGGGTGTGAAGTGTTACCGTGTTTAGGATGGGTGTGAAGTGTTACCGTGTTTAGGATGGGTGTGAAATGTTACCGTGTTTAGGATGGGGAATGTTACCGTGTTTAGGATGGGTGTGAAATGTTCCCGTGTTTAGGATGGGTGTGAAATGTTACCGTGTTTAAGATGGTGAAATGTTACCGTGTTTAGGATGGGTGTGAAATGTTACCGTGTTTAGGATGGGTGTGAAATGTTACCGTGTTTAGGATGGGGAAATGTTACCGTGTTTGGGATGGGTGTGAAATGTTACCGTGTTTAGGATGGGGAAATGTTACCGTGTTTAGGATGGGGAATGTTACCGTGTTTAGGATGGGTGTGAAATGTTACCGTGTTTAGGATGGGGAAATGTTACCGTGTTTAGGATGGGGAATGTGACCGTGTTTAGGATGGGTGTGAAATGTGACCGTGTTGAGGATGGGTGTGAAGTGTTACCGTGTTTAGGATGGGTGTGAAATGTTACCGTGTTTAGGATGGGGAAATGTTACCGTGTTTAGGATGGGTGTGAAATGTTACCGTGTTTGGGATGGGGAAATGTTACCGTGTTTAGGATGGGGAATGTTACCATGTTTAGGATGGGTGTGAAATGTTACCGTGTTTAGGATGGGTGTGAAGTGTTACCGTGTTTAGGATGGGTGTGAAATGTTACCGTGTTTAGGATGGGTGTGAAATGTTACCGTGTTCAGGATGGGTGTGAAGTGTTACTGTGTTCGGGATGGGTGTGAAGTGTTACCGTGTTCAGGATGGGGAATGTTACCGTGTTTAGGATGGGTGTGAAGTGTTACCGTGTTTAGGATGGGTGTGAAATGTTACCGTGTTTAGGATGGGTGTGAGGTGTTACCGTGTTTAGGATGGGTGTGAAGTGTTACTGTGTTCGGGATGGGTGTGAAGTGTTACCGTGTTCAGGATGGGGAATGTTACCGTGTTTAGGATGGGGAAATGTTACCGTGTTTAGGATGGGGAAATGTTATCGTGTTTGGGAGGGGTGTGGAATGTTACCGTGTTTGGGATGGGTGTGAAATGTTACCGTGTTTGGGATGGGTGTGAAATGTTACCGTGTTTAGGATGGGGAAATGTTATCGTGTTTAGGATGGGTGTGAAATGTTACCGTGTTTAGGATGTGTATGAAATGTTACCGTGTTTGGGATGGGTGTGAAATGTTACCGTGTTTAGGATGGGGAATGTTACCGTGTTTAGGATGGGTGTGAAATGTTACCGTGTTTAGGATGGGGAAATGTTACCGTGTTTAGGATGGGGAAATGTTACCGTGTTTAGGATGGGTGTGAAATGTTACTGTGTTTGGGATGGGTGAGAAATGTTACCGTGTTTAGGATGGGTGTGAAATGTTACCGTGTTAGGATGGGGAAATGTTACCGTGTTTAGGATGGGGAATGTTACCGTGTTTGGGATGGGGAAATGTTACCATGTTTAGGATGGGTGTGAAATGTTACCGTGTTTAGGATGGGTGTGAAATGTTACCGTGTTTAGGGTGGGTGTGAAATGTTACCGTGTTTAGGATGGGTGTGAAATGTTACCGGGTTTAGGATTGGGAAATGTAACCGTGTTTAGGATTGGGAAATGTAACCGTGTTTAGGATGGGTGTGAAATGTTACCGTGTTTAGGATGGGGAAATGTTACCGTGTTTAGGATGGGGAATGTTACCGTGTTTAGGATGGGTGTGAAATGTTACCGTGTTTAGGATGGGGAAATGTTACCGTGTTTAGGATGGGGAATGTTACCGTGTTTAGGATGGGTGTGAAATGTTACCGTGTTTAGGATGGGGAAATGTTACTGTGTTTGGGATGGGTGTGAAGTGTTACCGTGTTTGGGATGGGTGTGAAGTGTTACCGTGTTTAGGATGGGTGTGAAGTGTTACCGTGTTTAGGATGGGTGTGAAATGTTACCGTGATTAGGATGGGGAATGTTACCGTGTTTAGGATGGGTGTGAAATGTTCCCGTGTTTAGGATGGGTGTGAAATGTTACCGTGTTTAAGATGGTGAAATGTTACCGTGTTTAGGATGGGTGTGAAATGTTACCGTGTTTAGGATGGGTGTGAAATGTTACCGTGTTTAGGATGGGGAAATGTTACCGTGTTTGGGATGGGTGTGAAATGTTACCGTGTTTAGGATGGGGAAATGTTACCGTGTTTAGGATGGGGAATGTTACCGTGTTTAGGATGGGTGTGAAATGTTACCGTGTTTAGGATGGGGAAATGTTACCGTGTTTAGGATGGGGAATGTGATCGTGTTTAGGATGGGTGTGAAATGTGACCGTGTTGAGGATGGGTGTGAAGTGTTACCGTGTTTAGGATGGGTGTGAAATGTTACCGTGTTTAGGATGGGGAAATGTTACCGTGTTTAGGATGGGTGTGAAATATTACCGTGTTTGGGATGGGGAAATGTTACCGTGTTTAGGATGGGGAATGTTACCATGTTTAGGATGGGTGTGAAATGTGACCGTGTTTAGGATGGGTGTGAAGTGTTACCGTGTTTAGGATGGGTGTGAAATGTTACCGTGTTTAGGATGGGTGTGAAATGTTACCGTGTTCAGGATGGGGAATGTTACCGTGTTTAGGATGGGTGTGAAGTGTTACCGTGTTTAGGATGGGTGTGAAGTGTTACCGTGTTCAGGATGGGGAATGTTACCGTGTTTAGGATGGGAAAATGTTACCGTGTTTGGGATGGGTGTGAAATGTTACCGTGTTTAGGATGGGTGTGAAATGTTACTGTGTTTAGGATGGGTGTGAAATGTTACCGTGTTTGGGATGGGTGTGAAATGTTACCGTGTTTGGTATGGGGAAATGTTACCGTGTTTAGGATGGGTGTGAAATGTTACCGTGTTTAGGATGGGTGTGAAATGTTACCGTGTTTAGGATGGGGAATGTTACCGTGTTTAGGATGGGTGTGAAATGTTACCGTGTTTAGGATGGGGAATGTTACCGTGTTTAGGATGGGTGTGAAATGTTACCGTGTTTCGGATGGGGAAATGTTACCGTGTTTAGGATGGGTGTGAAATGTTACCGTGTTTAGGATGGGTGTGAAATGTTACCGTGTTTAGGATGGGTGTGAAATGTTACCGTGTTTAGGATGGGTGTGAAGTGTTACCGTGTTTAGGATGGGTGTGAAGTGTTATCGTGTTTAGGATGGGGAATGTTACCGTGTTTAGGATGGGTGTGAAATGTTACCGTGTTTAGGATGGGTGTGAAGTGTTACCGTGTTTATGATGGGGAATGTTACCGTGTTTAGGATGGGTGTGAAGTGTTACCGTGTTTAGGATGGGTGTGAAATGTTACCGTGTTTAGGATGGGTGTGAGGTGTTACCGTGTTTAGGATGGGTGTGAAATGTTACCGTGTTTAGGATGGGTGTGAAGTGTTACTGTGTTCGGGATGGGTGTGAAGTGTTACCGTGTTCAGGATGGGGAATGTTACCGTGTTTAGGATGGGGAAATGTTACCGTGTTTAGGATGGGGAAATGTTATCGTGTTTGGGAGGGGTGTGGAATGTTACCGTGTTTGGGATGGGTGTGAAATGTTACCGTGTTTGGGATGGGTGTGAAATGTTACCGTGTTTAGGATGGGGAAATGTTATCGTGTTTAGGATGGGTGTGAAATGTTACCGTGTTTAGGATGTGTATGAAATGTTACCATGTTTGGGATGGGTGTGAAATGTTACCGTGTTTAGGATGGGTGTGAAATGTTACCGTGTTTAGGATGGGGAAATGTTACCGTGTTTAGGATGGGGAAATGTTACCGTGTTTAGGATGGGGAAATATTACCGTTTTTAGGATGGGTGTGAAGTGTTACCGTGTTTAGGATGGGTGTGAAATGTTACCGTGTTTAGGATGGGGAAATGTTACCGTGTTTAGGATGGGTGTGAAATGTTACTGTGTTTGGGATGGGTGTGAAATGTTACCGTGTTTAGGATGGGTGTGAAATGTTACCGTGTTAGGATGGGGAAATGTTACCGTGTTTAGGATGGGGAATGTTACCGTGTTTAGGATGGGGAAATGTTACCATGTTTAGGATGGGTGTGAAATGTTACCGTGTTTAGGATGGGTGTGAAATGTTACCGTGTTTAGGATGGGTGTGAAATGTTACCGTGTTTAGGATGGGTGTGAAATGTTACCGGGTTTAGGATTGGGAAATGTAACCGTGTTTAGGATTGGGAAATGTAACCGTGTTTAGGAAGGGTGTGAAATGTTACTGTGTTTAGGATGGGGAAATGTTACCGTGTTTAGGATGGGTGTGAAATGGTACCGTGTTTAGGATGGGTGTGAAATGTTACCGTGTTTAGGATGGGGAAATGTTACGGTGTTTAGGATGGGTGTGAAATGTTACCGTGTTTGGGATGGGTGTGAAATGTTACCGTGTTTGGGATGGGGAAATGTTACCGTGTTTAGGATGGTGAAATGTTACCGTGTTTGGGATGGGGAAATGTTATCGTGTTTGGGATGGGTGTGAAGTGTTACCGTGCTTAGGATGGGGAATGTTACCGTGTTTGGGATGGGTGTGGAATGTTACCGTGTTTGGGATGGGTGTGAAATGTTACCATGTTTAGGATGGGAAAATGTTACCGTGTTTGGGATGGGTGTGAAATGTTACCGTGTTTAGGATGGGAAAATGTTACCGTGTTTAGGATGGGGAAATGTTACCGTGTTTAGGATGGGGAAATGTTAGGATCGAGAAATGTTATCATGTTTAGTATGGGTGTGAAATGGTCAGTACATAGAACAATACAGCGCAGTACAGGCCCTTCGGCCCACGATGTTGCACCGAAACAAAAGCCATCTAACCTACAATATACCATTATCATCCATATGTTTATCCAATAAACTTTTAAATGCCCTCAATGTTGGCGAGTTCACTACTGTAGCAGGTAGGGCATTCCACGGCCTCACTACTCTTTGCGTAAAGAACCTACCCCTGACCTCTGTCCTATATCTATTACCCCTCAGTTTAAGGCTATGTCCCCTCGTGCTAGCCATTTCCATCCGCGGGAGAAGGCTCTCACTGTCCACCCTATCTAACCCTCTGATCATTTTGTATGCCTCTATTAAGTCTCCTCTTAACCTTCTTCTCTCTAACGAAAACAACCTCAAGTCCATCAGCCTTTCCTCATAAGATTTTCCCTCCATACCAGGCAACATCCTGGTAAATCTCCTCTGCACCCGTTCCAAAGCCTCCACGTCCTTCCTATAATGCGGTGACCAGAACTGTACGCAATACTCCAAATGCGGCCGTACCAGAGTTCTGTACAGCTGCAACATGACCTCCTGACTCCGGAACTCAATCCCTCTACCAATAAAGGCCAACACTCCATAGGCCTTCTTCACCACCCTATCAACCTGGGTGGCAACTTTCAGGGATCTATGTACATGGACACCTAGATCCCTCTGCTCATCCACACTTTCAAGAACTTTTCCATTAGCCAAATATTCCACATTCCTGTTATTCCTTCCAAAGTGAATCACCTCACACTTCTCTACATTAAACTCCATTTGCCACCTCTCAGCCCAGCACTGCAGCTTATCTATATCCCTCTGTAACCTGCTACTTCCTTCCACACGATCGACAACACCACCGACTTTAGTATCGTCTGCAAATTTACTCACCCACCCTTCTGCGCCTTCCTCTAGGTCATTGATAAAAATGACAAACAGCAACGGCCCCAGAACAGATCCTTGTGGTACTCCACTTGTGACAGAACTCCATTCTGAACATTTCCCATCAACCACCACCCTCTGTCTTCTTTCAGCTAGCCAATTTCTGATCCACATCTCTAAATCACCCTCAATCCCGAGCCTCCGTATTTTCTGCAATAGCCTACCGTGGGGAACCTTATCAAACGCTTTGCTGAAATCCATATACACCACATCAACTGCTCTACCCTCGTCTACCTGTTCAGTCACCTTCTCAAAGAACTCGATAAGGTTTGTGAGGCATGACCTACCCTTCACAAAGCCATGCTGACTATCCCTGATCATATTATTCCTATCTAGATGATTATAAACCTTGTCTCTTATAATCCCCTCCAAGACTTTACCCACTACAGACGTGAGGCTCACCGGTCTATAGCTGCCGGGGTTGTCTCTGCTCCCCTTTTTGAACAAAGGGACCACATTTGCTATCCTCCAGTCCTCTGGCACTATTCCTGTATCCAATGATGACATAAAAATCAAAACCAATGGTCCAGCAATCTCTTCCCTGGCCTCCCAGAGAATCCTAGGATAAATCCCATCAGGTCCCGGGGACTTATCTATTTTCAGCCTGTCCAGAATTGCCAACACCTCTTCCCTACGTACCTCAATGCCATCTAATCTATTAGCCTGGGTCTCAGCATTCTCCTCCACAACATTATCTTTTTCCTGAGTGAATGGTGCAAAGGTATTAAAGTTGTCTATATCGATCATGTTGCACTCTGAGGTGCTTCAATACTATTGTGACGCACTGATTCACCATAAGTCGTATAGCCCAAAGTGGGTGTATACAATTCCCAGCACATCAGTTCGCTATGGCTGAAAAGTCTTCGAGAATGACCTTCCCGGATTGTGTCTCTGCGGTGGCTGCCGCAAGCTTTAGTGCGTTACTCAGCACATGGTCCTGGTCTTTGGAACGTGCCAGTCTGAAGCACTCAACCGGGACAACTCTTTGCACTGGAACACTATGATGGACACCAATTCAGTCGAGATGCTGAGCAGTAGTGAACCGATGCTTTAATAGACTAAAAGTGTGCCAACCTGTAGCTCCTCCCACACTGCAAGACTGCCCCAGATCGACGGGCTTTATACCTCCTCAGAGGGGCGGAGCCACAGGCAGAGCCAACAGCAGCACCAAGAACAACATTCCAACAGTACAACAGCAACAACCAATAACAGAACAGCAATAACAGTACAGGTTCATAGCTCCTTGAAGGTGGAGTCGCAGGTGGACAGGGTGGTGAAGAAGGCATTCGGCATGCTTGGTTTCATTGGTCAGAACATTGAATACAGGAGTTGGGACGTCTTGTTGAAGTTGTACAAGACATTGGTACGGCCACACTTGGAATACTGTGTGCAGTTCTGGTCACCCTATTATAGGAAGGATATTATTAAACTGGAAAGAGTGCAGAAAAGATTTACTGGGATGTTGCTGGGACTTGATGGTTTGAGTTATAAGGAGAGGCTGGATAGACTGGGACTTTTTTCCTTGGAGCGTAGGAGGCTTAGGGGTGATCTTATAGAGGTCTATAAAATAATGAGGGGCATAGATAAGGTAGATAGTCAACATCTTTTCCCAAAGGTAGGGGAGTCTAAAACTAGAGGGCATAGGTTTAAGGTGAGAGGGGAGAGATTCAGAAGGGCCCAGAGGGGCAATTTCTTCACTCAGAGGGTAGTGAGTGTCTGGAATGGGCTGCCAGAGGTAGTAGTAGAGGCGGGTACAATTGTGTCTTTTAAAAAGCATTTAGATAGTTACATGGGTAAGATGGGTATAGAGGGTTATGGGCCAAGTGCGGGCAACTGGGACTAGCTTAATGGTAAAAACTGGGCGGCATGGACTGGTTGGGCCGAAGGGCCTGTTTCCATGCTGTAAACTTCTATGATTCTATGATTCTAATAAGAGTAAGTATATACAACAGTGGAGATAATGATAGTACTAGAACAGTAGAACAATAGTGAACATATATAGTGTTATGAAATGGGTTATGAGACATAAGAGGCAGTTTAGCACAGGGCTAAATCGCTGGCTTTGATAGCAGACCAGCAGCACGGTTCAACTCCCGTAAAAACCTCCCCGAACAGGTGCCGGAATGTGGCGACTAGGGGCTTTTCACAGTAACTTCATTTGAAGCCTACTTGGCACAATAAGCGAGTTTCATTTCATTTCATTTTCATGTTATCGTGTTTAGGATGGGGAAATGTTACCGTGTTTAGGATGGGTGTGAAATGTTAACGTGTTTAGTATGGGTGTGAAATGTTATCGTGTTTAGGATGGGGAAATGTTACCGTGTTTAGGATGGGTGTGAAGTGTTACAATGTTTAGGATGGGTGTGAAATGTTACCGTGTGTAGGATGGGTGTGAAATGTTACCGTGTTTGGGATGGGGAAATGTTACCGTGTTTAGGATGGGTGTGAAATGTTACCGTGTTTAGGATGGGGAAATGTTACCATGTTTAGGATGGGTGTGAAATGTTACCGTGTTTAGGATGGGTGTGAAATGTTACCGTGTTTTGGATGGGTGTGAAATGTTACCGTGATCAGGATGGGTGTGAAATGTTACCGTATTTAGGATGGGTGTGAAATGTTATCGTGTTTAGGATGGGTGTGAAATGTTACCGTGTTTGGGATGGGTGTGAAATGTTACTGTGTTCAGGATGGGTGTGAAATGTTACCATGTTTGGGATCGGTGTGAAATGTTACCGTGTTTAGGATGGGTGTGAAATGTTACCGTGTTTAGGATGGGTGTGAAGTGTTACCGTGTTTAGGATGGGTGTGAAATGTTACCGTGTTTAGGATGGGTGTGAAATGTTACCGTGTTTAGGATGGGCGTGAAGTGTTGCCGTGTTTAGGATGGGTGTGAAGACTTCCGGGTGCGGCGATGACCAGCTGAGTCGCACGTTTCGGCAGCTCCCTGTGAAACGGACTTTTGGGCTCTTGATAGGAGCCCCAACGGCAATTTTGATGGCTAAAAACACCGTGCGGTAAACCAGAAGGGAATCCCCCCTGGATACGGATGGAAAAAGGAGGAGAGAGTGGCCAGATTGCAGTGGATCCTTTAGAACAGCGGCAAGGAAGGCAAGCAAAAACCAAGATGGCGTCGGAAGGTGGCAGTTTAATATGGGGCCCTGAACAACAAGAGTTCTTGAAATGCTGTGTGGAAGAGATAAAAAAGGAAATGAAGAAAGAGCTGTTGGCCCCGATACTACAGGCGATCGAAGGGCTAAAGGAGGAACAAAAGACCCAGGAGTGGGAGCTTCGGGTCGTGAAGGCAAAGGCAGCCGAGAATGAGGACGATATACAGGGCCTGGTGGTGAAGACGGAGACGCAGGAGGCACATCAGAAACGATGTGTGGAAAGGTTGGAGGCACTGGAAAACAACGCAAGGAGGAACAACCTGAGGATTCTTGGTCTTCCTGAAGGTGTGGAGGGAGCGGACGTCGGGGCATATGTGAGCACGATGCTGCACTCGTTAATGGGAGCGGAGGCCCCGGCGGGTCCGTTGGAGGTGGAGGGAGCATACCGAGTGATGGCGCGAGGACCGAGAGCAGGAGAAATTCCCAGAGCCATAGTGGTGAGATTCCTCCGTTTTAAGGATAGAGAAATGGTCCTTAGATGGGCGAAGAAAACTCGGAGCAGTAAATGGGAGAACGCGGTGATCCGCGTTTATCAAGACTGGAGTGCGGAGGTGGCGAGAAGGAGGGCGAGCTTTAATCGGGCCAAGGCGGTGCTTCATAAAAAGAAGATAAAATTTGGAATGCTGCAACCGGCAAGACTGTGGGTCACATATCGAGGGAGGCACCACTACTTTGAGACGGCGGATGAAGCGTGGACTTTTATTGTGGAAGAAAAACTGGAATGAGCGGGTTATTAAAAAGAACGTTCGAACAAAGTGGTGGGGCGAATGTGGGGGGCAAAGAGGGGTTTTATGTACTAATCCTGCGATGTGGTAACTTTTCTCTCTCCCACAGGTGGTGATGGGGGGAGGAGGGGAGGTGGAGGAGATGGGGCGTTGGCCATTGGGGGCGGGGCCAAGGGAGAAGCGCGGGCTTGGTTCCCGCGCTATGATAATCATGGCGGGAATAGAGAAGCAGGAAGGAGGGGGCGTCGCACGGTGCGAGCCAAGGTCACGGGGGGAAGCCGAGGTCAGCCAGAGTTTGCTGACTTCTGGGAGCAACATGGGGGGAGTAATTACGCTAGCGGGGGGGGGTGGGAGGGGGGAATTACTGGGTTGCTGCTGCTGGGGAGAGGGGGGAGCTGGTATGGGAGAGGATGGGCGGGGGGGCACCGCCTGGGGGAGATACAGCTGCGTGGGAACTGGGTGAGGAGCTGGAAAAAGGTGATGGCTAATAGACAAGGGGGGGAGTAGGAAGCCCCCCAACTCGGCTGATCACGTGGAACGTGAGAGGGCTGAACGGGCCGATAAAGAGGGCACGGGTACTCGCACACCTTAAGAAACTTAAGGCAGATGTGGTTATGTTACAGTAAACGCACCTGAAACTGATAGACCAGGTTAGGCTACGCAAAGGATGGGTGGGGCAGGTGTTCCATTCGGGGCTAGATGCGAAAAACAGGGGGGTGGCTATATTAGTGGGGAAGCGGGTAATGTTCGAGGCAAAGACTATAGTGGCGGATAACAGGGGCAGATACGTGATGGTGAGTGGCAAACTACAGGGGGAGACGGTGGTTTTGGTAAACGTATATGCCCCGAACTGGGATGATGCCAATTTTATGAGGCGGATGCTAGGACGCATTCCGGACCTAGAGATGGGAAAGCTGATAATGGGGGGAGATTTTAATACGGTGTTGGAACCAGGGCTGGATAGGTCGAAGTCCAGGACTGGAAGGAGGCCGGCAGCAGCCAAGGTGCTTAAAGATTTTATGGAGCAGATGGGAGGTGTAGACCCGTGGAGATTTAGCAGACCTAGGAGTAAGGAGTTCTCGTTTTTCTCCTATGTCCATAAAGTCTACTCGCGAATAGACTTTTTTGTGCTGGGTAGGGCATTGATCCCGAAGGTGAGGGGAACGGAGTATACGGCTATAGCCATTTCGGATCACGCTCCACACTGGGTGGACTTGGAGATAGGGGAGGAAACAGGAGGGCGCCCACCCTGGAGAATGGACATGGGACTAATGGCAGATGAGGGGGTGTGTCTAAGGGTGAGGGGGTGCATTGAAAAGTACTTGGAACTCAATGATAATGGGGAGGTCCAGGTGGGAGTGGTCTGGGAGGCGTTGAAGGCGGTGGTTAGAGGGGAGCTGATATCAAGAAGGGCACATAAAGGGAAGCAGGAGAGTAAGGAACGGGAGCGGTTGCTGCAAGAACTTTTGAGGGTGGACAGACAATATGCGGAAGCACCGGAGGAGGGACTGTACAGGGAAAGGCAAAGGCTACATGTAGAATTTGACTTGCTGACTACAGGCACTGCAGAGGCACAATGGAGGAAGGCACAGGGTGTACAGTACGAATATGGGGAGAAGGCGAGCAGGTTGCTGGCACACCAATTGAGGAAAAGGGGAGCAGCGAGGGAAATAGGGGGAGTGAGGGATGAGGAAGGAGAGATGGAGCGGGGAGCGGGGAGAGTGAATGGAGTGTTCCAGACATTTTATAAAAAATTATATGAAGCTCAACCCCCGGATGGGAGGGAGAGAATGATGGGCTTCTTGGATCGGCTGGAATTTCCCAAGGTGGAAGAGCAGGAAAGGGTGGGACTGGGAGCACAGATCGAGGTAGAAGAAGTGGTGAAAGGAATTAGGAGCATGCAGGCGGGAAAGGCCCCGGGACCGGATGGATTCCCAGTCGAATTCTATAGAAAATATGTGGACTTGCTCGCCCCGGTACTGACGAGGACCTTTAATGAGGCAAAGGAAAGGGGACAACTGCCCCCGACTATGTCTGAAGCAACGATATCGCTTCTCTTAAAGAAGGAAAAGGACCCGCTACAATGCGGGTCCTATAGACCTATTTCCCTCCTAAATGTAGATGCCAAGGTCCTGGCCAAGGTAATGGCAATGAGAATAGAGGAATGTGTCCCGGGGGTGGTCCACGAGGACCAAACTGGGTTTGTGAAGGGGAGACAGCTGAACACGAATATACGGAGGTTGTTAGGGGTAATGATGATGGCCCCACCAGAGGGAGAAGCGGAGATAGTAGTGGCGATGGATGTCGAGAAAGCATTTGATAGAGTGGAGTGGGATTATTTGTGGGAGGTGTTGAGGAGATTTGGTTTTGGAGAGGGGTATGTTAGATGGGTGCAGCTGTTGTATAGGGCCCCAGTGGCGAGCGTGGTCACGAATGGACGGGGATCTGCATATTTTCGGCTCCATAGAGGGACAAGGCAGGGATGCCCTCTGTCCCCATTATTGTTTGCACTGGCGATTGAGCCCCTGGCGATAGCGTTGAGGGGTTCCAAGAAGTGGAGGGGAGTACTTAGGGGAGGAGAAGAGCACCGGGTATCTTTGTATGCGGACGATTTGCTACTATACGTGGCGGACCCGGCGGAGGGGATGCCAGAAATAATGCGGATACTTGGGGAGTTTGGGGATTTTTCAGGGTATAAATTGAACATAGGGAAAAGTGAGTTGTTTGTGGTGCATCCAGGGGAGCAGAGTAGAGAAATAGAGGACCTACCGCTGAGGAAGGTAACAAGGGACTTTCGTTACCTGGGGATCCAGATAGCTAAGAATTGGGGCACATTGCATAGGTTAAATTTAACGCGGTTGGTGGAACAGATGGAGGAGGATTTCAAGAGATGGGATATGGTATCCCTGTCAATGGCAGGGAGGGTGCAGGCGGTTAAGATGGTGGTCCTCCCGAGATTCCTCTTTGTGTTTCAGTGCCTCCCGGTGGTGATCACGAAGGCTTTTTTTAAAAGGATTGAAAAGAGCATCATGGGTTTTGTGTGGGCCGGGAAGACCCCGAGAGTGAGGAAGGGATTCTTACAGCGTAGCAGGGATAGGGGGGGCGCTGGCACTACCGAGCCTAAGTGAGTATTATTGGGCCGCTAATATTTCAATGGTGAGTAAGTGGATGGGAGAGGAGGAGGGAGCGGCGTGGAAGAAATTAGAGAGGGCGTCCTGTAGGGGGACTAGCCTACAGGCTATGGTGACAGCTCCATTGCCGTTCTCACCGAGGAACTACACCACAAGCCCGGTGGTGGTGGCTGCACTGAAGATTTGGGGACAGTGGAGACGGCATAGGGGAAAGACTGGAGCCTTGGGGGGGTCCCCGATAAGAAACAACCATAGGTTTGCCCCGGGGGGAATGGATGGGGGATATGGAATGTGGCAAAGAGCAGGAATAACGCAACTGAAAGATCTGTTTGTGGATGGGAAGTTCGCGAGTCTGGGAGCGCTGACCGAGAAATATGGGTTGCCCCAAGGGAATGCATTCAGGTATATGCAACTGAGGGCTTTTGCGAGGCAACAGGTGAGGGAATTCCCGCAGCTCCCGACACAAGAGGTGCAGGACAGAGTGATCTCAAAGACATGGGTGGGGGATGGTAAGGTGTCAGATATATATAGGGAAATGAGGGACGAAGGGGAGACTATGGTAGATGAACTAAAAGGGAAATGGGAAGAAGAGCTGGGGGAGGAGATCGAGGAGGGGCTGTGGGCAGATGCCCTAAGCAGGGTAAACTCATCGTCCTCGTGTGCCAGGCTAAGCCTGATTCAGTTTAAGGTATTACACAGGGCACATATGACTGGAGCACGGCTCAGTAAATTTTTTGGGGTGGAGGATAGGTGTGCGAGGTGCTCGAGAAGCCCAGCGAATCATACCCATATGTTTTGGTCATGCCCAGCACTACAGAGGTTTTGGATGGGGGTGACAAAGGTGCTTTCAAAAGTAGTAGGAGTCCGGGTCGAACCAAGCTGGGGGTTGGCTATATTTGGGGTTGCACAAGAGCCGGGAGTGCAGGAGGCGAGAGAGGCCGATGTTTTGGCCTTTGCGTCCCTAGTAGCCCGGCGCAGGATATTGCTAATGTGGAAAGAAGCCAAGCCCCCGGGGGTGGAGACCTGGATAAATGACATGGCGGGGTTTATAAAGCTAGAGCGGATTAAGTTCGTCCTAAGGGGGTCGGCTCAAGGGTTCACCAGGCGGTGGCAACCGTTCGTCAACTACCTCGCAGAAAGATAGACGGAATGGGAAAAAGAAGGCAGCAGCAGCAGCCCAGGATCGGGGGGCGGGGGGGCGGGGGAGGAACCAGAAGGACTCTCAGGGTTGTTAATATATACTGTATAGTATGTATAGGTCGTTGCGACAGATAATTATATATTGGACTGTTAAATTATATTTTTGGAGAGTGTTACTTGTGACAAGGCAGTTGCCAATTAGGGCTAGTTTCCATTTTTGTTATTTATTATTTATTCATTTTTTGTTTATAAAATAGGTCATTGTTATTTGTGTTGTTATAATATTGTGTAAAGAATGCACAATGTACTGTGTTGGTTGACCAAAAATTTTCAATAAAATATTTAATAAAAAAAAAATAGGATGGGTGTGAAATGATACCGTGTTTAGGATGGGTGTGAAGTGTTGCCGTGTTTAGGATGGGTGTGAAATGTAACCGTGTTAGGATGGGGAATGTTACCGTGTTTGGGATGGGGAAATGTTACTGTGTTTAGGATGGGAAAATGTTACTGTGTTTAGGATGGGTGTGAAGTGTTGCCGTGTTTGGGATGGGTGTGAAATGTTACCGTGTTTAGGATGGGTGTGAAATGTTACCGTGTTTAGGATGGGTGTGAAGTGTTACCGTGTTTAGGATGGGTGTGAAATGTTACCGTGTTTAGGATGGGTGTGGAGTGTTACCGTGTTTAGGATGGGTGTGAAATGTTACCGTGTTTGGGATGGGTGTGAAATGTTACATTGTTAGGATGGGGAAATGTTACCGTGTTTAGGATGGGGAAATGTTATCGTGTTTAGGATGGGTGTGAAATGTTACCGTGTTCAGGATGGGTGTGAAATGTTACCGTGTTCAGGATGGGTGTGAAATGTTACCGTGTTTAGGATGGGTGTGAAATGTTACCGTGTTTGGGATGGGTGTGAAATGTTACCGTGTTCAGGATGGGTGTGAAATGTTACCGTGTTTAGGGTGGGTGTGAAATGTTACCGTGTTTAGGATGGGTGTGAAATGTTACCGTGTTTGGGATGGGTATGAAATGTTAACGTGTTTGGGATGGGTGTGGAATGTTACCGTGTTTGGGATGGGTGTGAAATGTTACCGTGTTTAGGATGGGGAAATGTTACCGTGTTTGGGATGGGGAAATGTGACCGTGTTTAGGATGGGTGTGAACTGTTACCGTGTTTAGGATGGGTGTGAAATGTTACCGTGTTTGGTATGGGTGTGAAATGTTACCGTGTTTGGGATGGGTGTGAAATGTTACCGTGTTTGGGATGGTTGTGAAATGTTACCGTGTTTAGGATGGGTGTGAAATGTTACCGTGTTTAGGATGGGTATGAAATGTTACCGTGTTTAGGATGGGTGTGAAATGTTACCGTGTTTGGGATGGGTGTGGAATGTTACCGTGTTTAGGATGGGTGTGATATGTGACCGTGTGTGGGATGGGCGTGAAATGTTGCCGTGTTTAGGATGGGGAAATGTTACCGTGTTTGGGGTGGGTGTGAAATGTTACCGCGTTTAGGATGGGGAAATGTTACCATGTTTCGGATGGGTGTGGAATGTTACCGTGTTTAGGATGGGGAATGTTACCGTGTTTAGGATGGGTGTGAAATGTTACCGCGTTTAGGATGGGGAAATGTTACCATGTTTCGGATGGGTGTGGAATGTTACCGTGTTTAGGATGGGGAATGTTAACGTGTTTGGGATGGGTGTGAAATGTTACCGTGTTTATGGTGGGTATGAAATGTTACCGTGTTTAGGATGGGTATGAAATGTTACCGTGTTTAGGATGGGTTTGAAATGTTACCGTGTTTAGGATGGGGAAACGTTACCGTGTTTAGGTTGGGTATGAAATGTTACCGTGTTTAGGATGGGTGTGAAATGTTACCGTGTTTAGGATGGGTGTGAAATGTTACCGTGTTTAGGATGGGGAAATGTGACCGTGTTTAGCATGGGTGTGGAATGTTACCGTGTTTAGGATGGGTGTGAAATGTTACCGTGTTTGGGATGGGTGTGAAATGTTACAGTGTTTGGGATAGGTGTGAAATGTTACCGTGTTTAGGATGGGTGTGAAGTGTTACCGTGTTTAGGATGGGTGTGAAATGTTACCGTGTTTAGGATGGGTGTGAAATGTTACCGTGTTTAGGATGGGTGTGAAGTGTTACCGTGTTTAGGATGGGTGTGGAATGTTTCCGTGTTTAGGATGGGTGTGAAGTGTTACCGTGTTAGGATGGGAAAATGTTACTGTGTTTGGGATGGGTGTTAAATGTTACCGTGTTTAGGATGGGTGTGAAATGTTAACGTGTTTGGGATGGGTGTGGCATGTTACCGTGTTTGGGATGGGTATGAAATGTTAACGTGTTTGGGATGGGTGTGGAATGTTACCGTGTTTGGGATGGGGAAATGTTAACGTGTTTGGGATGGGTGTGGAATGTTACCGTGTTTGGGATGGGTGTGAAATGTTACCGTGTTTAGGATGGGGAAATGTTACCGTGTTTGGGATGGGTGTGAAATGTTACCGTGTTTAGGATGGGTGTGAAATGTTAACGTGTTTGGGATGGGTGTGGCATGTTACCGTGTTTGGGATGGGTATGAAATGTTAACGTGTTTGGGATGGGTGTGGAATGTTACCGTGTTTGGGACGGGTGTGAAATGTTACCGTGTTTAGGATGGGGAAATGTTACCGTGTTTGGGATCGGGAAATGTGACCGTGTTTAGGATGGGTGTGAAATGTTACCGTGTTTGGTATGGGTGTGAAATGTTACCGTGTTTGGGATGGGTGTGAAATGTTACCGTGTTTGGGATGGTTGTGAAATGTTACCGTGTTTAGGATGGGTGTGAAATGTTACCGTGTTTAGGATGGGTATGAAATGTTACCGTGTTTAGGATGGGTGTGAAATGTTACCGTGTTTAGGATGGGTGTGAAATGTTAACGTGTTTGGGATGGGTGTGGAATGTTACCGTGTTCAGGATGGGTGTGATATGTGACCGTGTGTGGGATGGGCGTGAAATGTTAACGTGTTTAGGATGGGGAAATGTTACCATGTTTAGGATGGGGAAATGTTACCGTGTTTGGGATGGGTGTGAAATGTTACCGTGTTTGGGGTGGGTGTGAAATGTTACCGCGTTTAGGATGGGGAAATGTTACCGTGTTTAGGATGGGTGTGAAATGTTACCGTGTTTAGGATGGGTTTGAAATGTTACCGTGTTGAGGATGGGTGTGAAATGTTACCGTGTTTAGGGTGGGTGTGAAATGTTACCGTGTTTAGGATGGGTGTGAAATGTTACCGTGTTTGAGATGGGGAAATGTGACCGTGTTTAGGATGGGTGTGAAATGTTACCGTGTTTAGGATGGGTGTGAAATGTTACCGTGTTTAGGATGGGTGTGAAATGTTACCGTGTTTGAGATGGGGAAATGTGACCGTGTTTAGGATGGGTGTGAAATGTTACCGTGTTTAGGATGGGTGTGAAATGTTACCGGGTGTAGGATGGGTGTGAAATGTTACCGTGTTTGGGATGGGTGTGAAATTTTACCGTGTTTAGGTTGGGTGTGAAATGTTACCGTGTTTAGGATGGGTGTGAAATGTTACCGTGTTTAGGATAGGTGTGAAATGTTAACGTGTTTAGGATGGGTGTGAAATGTTACCGTGTTTAGGATGGGGAAATGTTACCGTGTTTAGGATGGGTGTGAAGTGTTAACATGTTTAGGATGGCGAAATGTTACTGTGTTTAGGATGGGTGTGAAATGTTACCGTGATTGGGATGGGTATGAAATGTTAACGTGTTTGGGATGGTTGTTGAATGTTTCCGTGTTTGGGATGGGTGTGAAATGTTACCGTGTTTGGGATGGGTGTGAAATGTTAACGCGTTTGGGATGGGTGTGAAATGTTACCGTGTTTGGGATGGGTGTGAAATGTTAACGTGTTTAGGATGGGGAAATGTTACCGTGTTTGGGATGGGTGTGAAATGTTAACGTGTTTGGGATGGGTGTGAAATGTTACCGTGTTTGGGATGGGTGTGAAATGTTAACGTGTTTAGGATGGGGAAATGTTACCGTGTTTAGGATGGGTGTGAAATGTTACCGTGTTTGGGATGGGGAAATGTGACCGTGTTTAGGATGGGTGTGGAATGTTACCGTGTTTGGGATGGGTATGAAATGTGACCGTGATTAGGATGGGGTAATGTTATCGTGTTTAGGATGGGTGTGAAATGTTACCGTGTTTGGGATGGGTGTGGAATGTTACCGTGTTTGGGATGGGTATGAAATGTTACCGTGTTTAGGATGGGGAAATGTGACCGTGTTTAGGATGGGTGTGAAATGTTACCGTGTTTGGGATGGGTGTGGAATGTTACCGTGTTTGGGATGGGTATGAAATGTTACCGTGTTTAGGATGGGGAAATGTTATCGTGTTTAGGATGTGTATGAAATGTTACCGTGTTTAGGATGGGGAAATGTTCCCGTGTTTAGGGTGTGTATGAAATGTTACCGTGTTTAGGTTGGGTATGAAATGTTAACGTGTTTGGGATGGGTGTGGAATGTTACCGTGTTTAGGATGGGGAAATGTTACCGTGTTTAGGATGGGGAAATGTTCCCATGTTTAGGATGGGTGTGAAATGTTACTGTGTTTAGGATGGGTGTGAAATGTTACCGTGTTTAGGATGGGTGTGAAATGTTACCGTGTTTAGGATGGGTGTGAAATGTTACCGTGTTTAGGATGGGTGTGAAATGTTACCGTGTTTGGGATAGGTGTGAAATGTTACCGTGTTTGGGATGGGGAAATGTTACCGTGTTTAGGATGGGTGTGAAATGTTACCGTGTTTAGGATGGGTGTGAAATGTTACCGTGTTTGGGATGGGGAAATGTTACCGTGTTTAGGATGGGTGTGAAATGTTACCGTGTTTAGGATGGGTGTGAAATGTTACCGTGTTTAGGATGGGTGTGAAATGTTACCGTGTTTAGGATGGGTGTGAAATGTTACCGTGTTTGGGATGGGGAAATGTTACCGTGTTTAGGATGGGTGTGAAATGTTACCGTGTTTAGGATGGGTGTGAAATGTTACCGTGTTTAGGATGGGGAAACGTTACCGTGTTTAGGATGGGGAAATGTTACCGTGTTTAGGATGGGTGTGAAATGTTACCGTGTTTAGCATGGGTGTGAAATGTTACCGTGTTTAGCATGGGGAAATGTTACCGTGTTTAGGATGGGTGTGAAATGTTACCGTGTTTAGGATGGGGAAATGTTACCGTGTTTGGGATGGGTGTGAAATGTTACCGTGTTTGGGATAGGTGTGAAATGTTACCGTGTTTGGGATGGGTGTGAAATGTTACCGTGTTTGGGATGGGTCTGAAATGTTACCGTGTTTGGGATAGGTGTGAAATGTTACTGTGTTTGGGATGGGTGTGAAATGTTACCGTGTTTAGCATGGGGAAATGTTACCGTGGTTAGGATGGGTGTGAAATGTTACCGTGTTTAGGATGGGGAAATGTTACCGTGTTTGGGATGGGTGTGAAATGTTACCGTGTTTGGGATGGGGAAATGTTACCGTGTTTGGGATGGGTGTGGAATGTTACCGTGTTTGGGATGGGTATGAAATGTTACCGTGTTTAGGATGGGGTAATGTTATCGTGTTTAGGATGGGTGTGAAATGTTACCGTGTTTGGGATGGGTGTGGAATGTTACCGTGTTTGGGATGGGTATGAAATGTTACCGTGTTTAGGATGGGGAAATGTGACCGTGTTTAGGATGGGTGTGAAATGTTACCGTGTTTGGGATGGGTGTGGAATGTTACCGTGTTTGGGATGGGTATGAAATGTTACCGTGTTTAGGATGGGGAAATGTTCCCGTGTTTAGGATGGGTAATGTTACCGTGTTTAGGTTGGGTATGAAATGTTACCGTGTTTGGTATGGGTGTGAAATGTTACCGTGTTTAGGATGTGTGTGAAATGTTCCCGTGTTTAGGATGTGTATGAAATGTTACCGTGTTTAGGATGGGGAAATGGTACCGTGTTTGGGATGGGTGTGAAATGTTACCGTGTTTAGGATGGGGAAATGTTACCGTGTTTAGGATGGGGAAATGTTACCATGTTTGGGATGGGGAAATGTTCCCGTGTTTAGGATGGGTGTGAAATGTTACCGTGTTTAGGATGGGTGTGAAATGTTACCGTGTTTAGGATGGGGAAATGGTACTGTGTTTAGGATGGGGAAATGTTACCGTGTTTAGGATGGGTGTGAAATGTTACCGTGTTTAGCATGGGTGTGAAATGTTACCGTGTTTAGCATGGGGAAATGTTACCGTGTTTAGGATGGCTGTGAAATGTTCCCGTGTTTAGGATGGGGAAATATTACCGTGTTTGGGATCGGTGTGAAATGTTACCGTGTTTGGGATGGGTGTGAAATGTTACCGTGTTTGGGATAGGTGTGAAATGTTACCGTGTTTGGGATCGGTCTGAAATGTTACCGTGTTTGGGATAGGTGTGAAATGTTACCGTGTTTGGGATCGGTGTGAAATGTTACCGTGTTTGGGATAGGTGTGAAATGTTACCGCGTTTGGTATGCGTGTGAAATGTTACCGTGTTTAAGACTCTGGGCAATTTCAATCTTCATGGTTAAATTTTTTTTTAAAGATCTGCAATTTGTGTTGATGAATAGATCAAATAGAGTTCATTATCATTGAAGTTGATGACTGAAGATTCCCATCAAACATGCCCTAAAATCTGTAACATTAATCACAACATCAGAATAAGAAACTTTCTCCCCCATAGGGAGCAGCACGGTGGAGTAGTGGTTAGCACTGCTGCCTCACGCCGCCCATCCCAGCCCCGGGTCACTGTCCGTCTGGAGTCTGCACGTTCTCCCCGTGACTGGGGGGGTTTCCTCCGGGTGCTCTGGTTTCCTCCCACAGTCCAAAGAAGTGCAGGTTAGGCGGATTGGCCGCGATAAATTGTCCCTTAATGTCCAAAATGTTGGTGTGGTTACTGGGTTACGGGAATGGGGTGGAGACGTGGGCTCTTTCCAAGGGCTGGTGTAGACTCAATGGGCCGAATGGCCTCCTTCTGCACTGTAAATTCTTTGAAATGAGCTTTGTCATCTCATCCAAGATAAATTGATGTTCTCTTTAGATTCTTGGAAATTGCCTTTCTTCAGCAATACTCATTCTGTATGAACAAGTGACTATTAACTTGAATGAATCAAACCAAACTAATTACAGGGATGTACTGTCCTCCAAAAATTCCACTGATAACTGCTAAATGAGTCAGTACTTTGACTAAAATATCAACGAATTTCATGCAAACTTCTTAATGTATTCATCATGGGCAGCACGGTGGTACAGTGTCTAGCACTGCTGCATCACGGTGCTGAGGACCCGGGATCGATCCCGGCTCTGGGTCACTGTCCGTGTGGAGTTTGCATATTCTCCCCGAGTCTGTGTGGGTCTCACCCCCACAACCCAAAGATGTGCAAGCTAGGTGGATTGGCCACGCTAAATTGCCTCTTAATTGGGAAATAAAATAATTGGTACTCTGAATTATTTGTTTAAAAGTAATGTATTCATCACATTGTGTAAACTGTGACCCCTACTCTGTACTCAACCTGTTACTTGGTGGAATGGCTCATGCCAGCAGAGATAAGCAATCTCGGTTTACATCTAGGATTTTTGAACAGTTGAAGATTGGGTGTTAACCTGGTTAAAGGTTGTAGTTAAAAATTGAAAGTGTGCAGTTTGACATCCATCGTTTATTTTAAGGAGTACATAGAACATAGAACATAGCAAAATACAGCACAGAACAGGCCCTTCGGCCCACGATGTTGTGCCGAACCTTTGTCCTAGATGAATCATAGATTATCATTGAATTTACAGTGCAGAAGGAGGCCATTCGGCCCATTGAGTCTGCACCAGCTCTTGGAAAGAGCACCCTACCCAAAGTCAACACCAAGGGCAATTTTGGACACTAAGGGCAATTTATCATGGCCAATCCACCTAACCCGCACATCTTTGGACTGTGGGAGGAAACCGGAGCACCCGGAGGAAACCCACGCAGACACGGGGAGGATGTGCAGACTCCGCACAGACAGTGACCCAAGCCGGAATCGAACCTGGGACCCTGGAGCTGTAAAGCAATTGTGCTATCCACAATGCTACCGTGCTGCCCTTAAGAACAAATAAATCTACACTATATCATTTTACCGTAATCCATGTACCTATCCAATAGCTGCTTGAAGGTCCCTAATGTTTCCGACTCAACTACTTCCACAGGCAGTGCATTCCATGCCCCCACTACTCTCTGGGTAAAGAACCTACCTCTGACATCCCCCCTATATCTTCCACCATTCACCTTAAATTTATATCCCCTTGTAATGGTTTGTTCCACCCGGGGGAAAAGTCTCAGACTGTCTACTCTATCTATTCCCCTGATCATCTTATAAACCTCTATCAAGTCGCCCCTCATCCTTCTCCGTTCGAATGAGAAAAGGCCTAGCACCCTCAACCTTTCCTCGTAAGACCTGCTCTCCATTCCAGGCAACATCCTGGTAAATCTCCTTTGCACCTTTTCCAAAGCTTCCACATCCTTCCTAAAATGAGGCGACCAGAACTGTACACAGTACTCCAAATGTGGCCTTACCAAAGTTTTGTACAGCTGCATCATCACCTCGCGGCTCTGAAATTCAATCCCTCTGTTAATGAACGCGAGCACACCATAGGCCTTCTTCACAGCTCTATCCACTTGAGTGGCAACTTTCAAAGATGTATGAACATAGACCCCAAGATCTCTCTGCTCCTCCACATTGCCAAGAACTCTACCGTTAACCCTGTATTCCGCATTCATATTTGTCCTTCCAAAATGGACAATCTCACACTTTTCAGGGTTAAACTCCATCTGCCACTTCTCAGCCCAGCTCTGCTTCCTATCACACAACTCCACCAATCTTCGTATCGTCTGCAAATTTACTGACCCACCCTTCAACTCCCTCACCCAAGTCATTAATGAAAATCACAAACAGCAGAGGACCCAGAACTGATCCCTGCGGTATGCCACTGGTAACTGGGATCCAGGCTGAATATTCGCCATCCACCACCACTCTCTGACTTCTGTCGGTTAGCCGATTCATTATCCAACTGGCCAAATTTCCCACTATCCCATGCCTCCTTACCTTCTGCAGAAGCCTACCATGGGGAACCTTATCAAATACCTTACTAAAATCCATGTACACTTCATCCACTGCATTACCTTCATCCACATGCTTGGTCACCTCCTCAAAGAATTCAATAAGACTTGTAAGGCAAGACCTACCCCTCACAAATCCGTGCTGACTATCCCTAATCAAGCAGTGTCTTTCCAGGTGCTCAGAAATCCTATCCTTCAGTACCCTTTTCATGACTTTGCCTACCACCGAAGTAAGACTAACTGGCCTGTAATTCCCAGGGTTATCCCTATTCCCTTTTTTGAACAGGGGCACGACATTCGCCACTCTTCAATCCCCTGGTACCACCCCTGTTGACAGTGAGGACGAAAAGATCATTGCCAACGGCTCTGCAATTTCATCTCTTGCTTCCCATAGAATCTTTGGATATATCCCATCAGGCCTGGGGAACAACACATCTTCCTTCCTCACAAGTATTTCCTCGAGCTTACCAGTCTGTTTCACACTGTCCTCTCCAACAATATGGCCCCTCTCATTTGTAAATACAGAAGAAAAGTACTCGTTCAAGACCTCTTCTATCTCTTCAGACTCAATACACAATCTCCCGCTACTGTCCTTGATCGGACCTACCCTGGCTTTAGTCATTCTCATATTTCTCACATATGTGTAAAAGGCCTTGGGGTTTTCCTTGATCCTACCCGCCAAAGATTGTTCATGCCCTCTCTTAGCTCTCCTAATCCCTTTCTTCAGTTCCCTCCTGGCTATCTTGTATCCCTCCAACGCCCTGTCTGAACCTTGTTTCCTCAACCTTACATAAGTCTCCTTTTTCCTCTTAACAAGACATTCAACCTCTCTTGTCAACCATGGTTCCCTCACTCGACCATCTCTTCCCTGCCTGACAGGGACATACATATCAAGGACACGTAGTACCTGTTCCTTGAACAAGTTCCACATTTCACTTGTGTCCTTCCCTGCCAGCCTATGTTCTCAACTTATGCACTTCAGTTCTTGTCTGACAACATCGGGTATTTACCCTTCCCCCAATTGTAAACCTTGCCCTGTTGCACGTACCTATCCCTCTCCATTCCAGCCTAACTCCCTAAACTCATTTAAAGTGAAAGTCACAGAATTGTGGTCACTATCTCCAAAATGCTCCCCCACTAACAAATCTATCACTTGCCCTGGTTTATTACCAAGTACTAAATCCAATATTGGCCCTCCTCTGGTCGGCCAATCTACATACTGTGTTAGAAAAGCTCCCTGGACACACTGCACAAACACCACCCCATCCAAACTATTTGATCTAAAGAGTTTCCACTCAATGTTTGGGAAGTTAAAGTCACCCATGACTACTACCCTGTGACTTCTGCACCTTTCCAAAATCTGGTTCGCAATCTGTTCCTCCACATCTCTGCTACTATTGGGGGGCCTATAGAAAACTCCTAACAAGGTGACTGCTCCTTTCCTAATTCTGACTTCAACCCGTACTACCTCAGTAGGCTGATACTCCTCGAACTGCCTTTCTGCAGCTGTTATACTATCTCTAATTAACAATGCCACCCCCCCCACCTCTTTTACCACCCTCCCTAATCTTATTGAAACATCTATAACCAGGGACCTCCAACAACCATTTCTGCCCCTCTTCTATCCAAGTTTCCATGATGGCCACCACATCGTAGTCCCAAGTACCGATCCATGCCTTAAGTTCACCCACCTTATTCCTGATGCTTTTTGCGTTGAAGTATACACACTTCAACCCATCTCCGTGCCTGCAAGTACTCTCCTTTGTCAGTGTTCCCTTCCCCACTGCCTCACTACACGCTTTGGCGTCCTGAATATCGGCTACCTTCGTTGCTGGACTACAAATCCGGTTCCCATTCCCCTACCAAATTAGTTTAAACCCTCCCGAAGAGTACTAGAAAACCTCCCTCCCAGGATATTGGTGCCCCTCTGGTTCAGGTGCAACCCGTCCTGCTTGTACAGGTCCCACCTTCCCCAGAATGCGCTCCAATTATCCAAATACCTGAAGCCCTCCCTCCTACACCATTCCTGCAGCCACGTGTTCAGCTGCACTCTCTCCTTATTCCTAGCCTCGCTATCACGTGGCACCGGCAACAAACCAGAGATGACAACTCTGTCTGTCCTGGCTTTTAACTACCAGCCTAACTCCCTAAACTCGTTTATTACCTCCACACCCCATTCCCTACCTACGTCGTTGGTACCAATGTGCACCACGACTTCTGGCTGCTCCCCATCCCCCTAAAGGATCCTGAAGACACGATCCGAGACATCCCTGGCCCTGGCACCCGGGAGGCAACATACCTTCCGGGAATCTCGCTCGCGACCACAGAATCTCCTATCTATTCCCCTAACCATTGAATCTCCTACAACTATTGCTTTTCTATTCTCCCCCCTTCCCTTCTGAGCCCCAGAGCCAGACTCAGTGCCAGAGACCTGGCCGCTAGGGTCTTCCCCCGGTAGGTGATCCCCCCCAACAGCATCCAAAACGGTATACTTGTTTTGAACGGGAACGGCCACGAGGGATCCCTGCACTGTCTGCCTGGTTTTTTTTTCTCCCCTGACTGTAACCCAGCTATTCTTGTCCTGTACCTTGGGTGTGGTTATCTCCCTGTAACTCTTCTCAATCACTCACTCTGCCTCCCGGATGATCCGAAGTTCATCCAACTTCAGCTCCAGTTCCCTAACACGGTCTTTGAGGAGCTGGAGTTGGGTGCACTTCCCGCAGGTATAGTCAGCGGGGACACCGGTGGTATCCCTCACCACCCACATCCTACAGGAGGAGCATGTGACTGGCCTAGCCTCCATCCCCTCTTACCTTACAGAATATAGCTGCCCTGTGGACCAACTGGATCTCCGCCCTCCGACTCTGCTCCCAGTCAGCTGCACTCTCTGTAAACTCCTGGCTCTCTTCTCACTCTTTGCGGAAATGTAGGAAACAAAATGAAAGGAGCACCTTACTCCCTCCTCACCTAACTCCCTCAGTCACCAAACTCTCACTATAGCACTCAAATGCACCAAATTCAGCACTCCCTCAGTCACTAAACTCTCACTATAGCACTCAAATGCACCAAATTCAGCACTCCCTCAGTCACCAAACTCTCACTATAGCACTCAAATTCAGCACTCAGTGCAAGCGAAATCTGCACTGTAGGGGATCACTTTTATACTGTGAATCTAGCCTCTGAAAACTGGCCTCATCCAATTAACTAATTAACAAGCTCCAGCTGCAAGTGCCTACAAGTAGAAGCTTTGTTTAAAGCTGATTGAAAATTCAACTTCTTCAAAACCAAACAGCAACTTTTAAGTTAATTAACTAAATAAAAGAAAGACTAGACTTTGGATAAAAATGAAGCCTTATACTGCCTCAGTCTCCAAACTCTCACTATAGCACTCAAATGCACAAAATTCAGCACTCAGTGCAAACAAAGTGTAGTGTGCTAATGATTCAAGAAATGAATTGGTTTGTGTTTCTTTTTTTAAATATTTAGAGTGTCCAATTCATTTTTTCCAATGACGGGGCAATTTAGCGGGGTCAATCCACCTACCCTGCACATCTTTGGGTTGTGGGGGCGAAACCCACGCAGACACGGGGAGAATGTGCAAACTCCACACGGACAGTGACCCAGAGCTGGGATCGAACCTGGGACCTCGGCGCCGTGAGGCAGCAGTGCTAACCACTGCGCCACCGTGCTGCCCTTGGTTTGTCTTTCAGTGAGTCACATGCGGGTTCTATATTCAGATGATTTAATAAATAATCTTTCTTGGCTTTTTGGCAAAGAGCAAGCATCAAATCAAGCCCAAGATTAGGTGCAAAGCCTTGATATGTCAGCCTTGATATGTCAGCCTTGTGCCTCTTCTGTGGGACCATGAATTGGGTTCCATTGGGTTTGGATTGTTTTTTGGAGCAAGCAATGAGATGGATTAAAAGCTTGCCCCGTCCAATCATTTCAAACACTGCTGAGAATTCAGAACGAGAATCAGCATCATTAAAGCTGCTAATGGTCCCAAATAAAGGGAAGAGAGATGATAACAGAGCAGACAGTGTTGTTCGCCGACAAAATAACCCAGAAAAATGGACGCGACTGCGGGAGGAACCGGTTAGTAAATGTTCTTCTGACAGGTTGTGTTTGGTTGTTTACTTCAGCTGTCCGTATTTTGGCATCTTTCTTCATTTGGTATCACTGCGCTGAAGCAAAACTGTGAACTGGGAGAGTCTGGTCAACGTGACAACATTTCCTGTTTCTGCACTATTTTTGCAAGCACCATTTCCTGTTTACCCTCTTGTAGAGGGTTTGCACGCTGGCAGTCGCCAACGCACAGATAAGCATTTATGGTGAAGAATATTCTGAAAGAAGCTTCACTGAAAACTAATTATCATTCAGTAAAGTTCAATCAATTCATTTCACACCGAATAAAGTAAAATTATCAATGCTAAGGCATTAATTTAGCTGGTGCTAATCTAAACAGGAAGTCACTCCCTTCCTTTCTAAATTTTAATTCTAGTATTGTTTTACAGTGCGACTAGAGAGTTGAGAGTCACGCGCTACCAAATGCAACCATGTCCCATCTGCCACAGGTGTAGTTTTTCTGTACAGATATGCACTCAGCGTGGGTTTAATTTCTAAGAAAGCTTTCTTGCCGTCACTCCAATAAATGTCAAAGAGACAGGGTCAGGCCTCTGAGTCTGATTTAAACAGGTCATGATGGTGTTCGAATGCAACACGAGGAGTGAATACATTACTTTACCAGAGAATGTTACCACGGTGTGAGATTGGCAGCTCAGCAAATTATGTCTTACGTTTAACACAAGTGGTATTGTCACTGGACTAGTATTCCAGAGACTCAGGGTTATGCTTTGGGAAACCCGGTTCGAATCCCACCACAGCTGGATCCACCATCCAAACCACAATCCGTTGCCCAGGGGCACTAGAGCTGCTGCCCCAGTGCTCGGAGGAGGTGGGTGGGTGGTGGGGGAAACTCCAGGGGAGGACCTGGTCGGTGGGCTGGATGCCATCAGTGGGGGGTTGCCTGTGGCCCGGGGTGGCGGGGGGAGGGGGGGAGGTGAGGGGCTCAGCACCCGTGGGTCCTACAGACCATCCCCCAGATTGTGTGCACCCATAAGGGGCAGCTACATTGCTGCCCGCGTACCATCGGAAACCTTCAGGGTAGAGTCCTGTCCATGGTAATACGGTGCAGGTCATCCTAACTCCCTTTGACTGTGAGCAGCCTCTGGCTGCACAGCTGAAGCCTATTGCTCATAGGGAATTGGCATTGTAGTTATGTGGGCACTTGACAGCTCTCAAGTGAATTCTCGTGGGTACATGTGCCATGTCTCAGATGAGTTTTATTGCCGAGCATTCCAATCAAACTGTGAGGCCTGGGCACTGAATCCTGGAAGCGTCATTACCACAGAGGCAGCAGCCAACAACCAAACAGTCTGGAGCTGGGCCTCAGCACTGGGGATATTCCCGTGACCAGAGGGTGAGTGCGTGGACCAGGGGTGGGCACCTGAGCTCGGCCCCCCCGAATGTTTCCGGCAGGGGTCTGGTGTCACGGGACCCCTGCAGTGGTGGGGGGTGAGTGGGGATTCCCCAGCACAACCGGCTCGGTGGATGGAGAGAGAATGTGGGGTACATAAGGGTGGGGGAGGTTTGGGCACTTTGAGGTCCCGGAGTGGAAGCCATAACTGATCGGCAGTCTCTCACCTTCTCTAATTCCTTACAGATATAACAATCGGGAAGTCGGCGCCGCAGTGCCAGCCCTTGCGGCCAGACGCTGGAGAAGGTGTCGGCAGCATCGACATAGCCTCGAAACGGCACCCCGTGTGCAGGGGGTAATTGGGGCAGGCATGTCACCTGGCGCACCCTGGGTCACCAGGGAGTGCCCTTCATTAGCCGGAAGGGGTTCCACCCACTGTACGACCACCACCTCCGGATCATGCACGTGTGTACACACTTCCCAGGAAGTGTGCACAACAGCTACATCCTGGGACTTCAGAGATCCCCAGTGTCTTTGAGGACCACCCAGGAAGACGGGTTGGCTCTTTGGGGTTAAGACCATACCACCATAAGACATCGGAGCAGAATTAGGCCACTCGGCCCATTGAGTCTGCTCCGTCATTCAATCATGGCTGATATGTTTCTCATCCCCATTCTCCTGCCTTCTTCCCATAACCCTTGATCCCCTTATTAATCCCGCTGAGGTCCTGGCTGATGACGGCAGTTTGGAAGCCCGAAGCAGAGACCGGCTATGACGTGGCCCAAGCTGCCACCTGGGTTGTCATTGAGCGTTGCATCGAACTGCAGAAATTCTGATACCGGGACCGCTTTGGTGACGCCCTGCAGTACGCCCACCCGAAGGGTCTCCCACTTTGTGGTGGTCTGCTGTGCCCTCCACAACCTGGCACAGCAGCAGGGTGATGTGGAGGAGGAGATGGGGCATGCCCGTGGCCTTTGGGACTCCTCCAATCGGCTATGCACTCGCCAGAGTGTTGCCGACAACCCCTCCTGAATCTCACGGCCGTGGCCCAGCGTCTGCATCAGCTCCGGGGTGACCTTGTCCAGATATTCGCCATCTGACTGGGACCCAGCTGAGTCCTGGGATCCAGCAGAGCTCCGACTGCTGACTTCCTGGATGTTCCTGCCTCCACCTGATGTACATCAGTAATCGTACCATGCTCACCAGATTGTGCCCCAGGAGCCTGTCCACTAGTGCGGACCACTGTTGTGTGTGTCTCTGCACTGGCGGACGGTGGGGTGACAGCTGTGACACATCGATGGTGGCATCCTCGGAGCTCTCCTCCGGGGGGGGGGGGGGTCCTGTATAGCCCGGCCCCATCAGATGGAGGTCCTGCAAGAGAATGGACATGTGGTCAGTGAGAGGGGAAGATCATTTTATCCAACATGCACAACTCACTTGAGACAGGTCAGGGAATCGTGAACAAGGACTCCCAAGTCCCTTTGTGCTTCTGATTATCGAAGCATTTTCCCATTTAGAAAATAGTCTATGCCTCCATTCCTCCTTCCAAAGTGAATAACCTCCCACTTTTCCACATTGTATTCAGTCTTCCACATTCTCCCCATGTCTGCGTGGGTTTCGCCCCCACAACTGAAAGATGCGCAGGTTAGGTGGATTGGCCACGCTAAATGGACCCTTAATTAAAATTTTTAAAAATTAAATAAATAATTTTATGTTAACATTCTACCAGTCATGAGTTATTATGGAAAGAAATTTTACTTTCTTTTAAAATTCAATTAACAACCGATAAACAGATTCAGACATGCATTCCACGATAGGGACGGGATTCTCCGACCCCCCCCGCTGGGTCGGAGAATCGGCAGGGGGGGCGGCGTGAATCCATCCCCGGGCAGCTGCTGAATTCTCTGACGCAGGGGATGTGGCGGGGGCGGGAATCGCGCCACGCTGGTCGGCGGCCGCTGGCAGTGGCCCCCCCCCGGCGATTCTCCGGCCCGCAATGGGCCGAGTGGCCGCCCGTTTTCGGCCGGTCCCGCCGGCGTAAATTACAACAGGTACTTATCGGCGGGACCTGGCTCCGCGGTGGGCTCTGAGGTCCTCGGGGGGGCACAGGGGGGGATCTGGCCCCGGGAGGTGACCCCACGGTGGCCTGGCCCGCGATCGGGGCCCACCGATCCGCGGGCGGGCCTGTGCCGTGGGGGCACTCTATTCCTCTGCGTCGGCTGCTGTCAGCCTCCGCCATGGCTGACGCAGAGATGAACACCCCCTGCGCATGCGCTGGGATGACGCCAGCACGCACTAGCGCTCCCGCGCATGCTCCAACTCGCACTGGCCGGCAGAAGCCCTTCGCCGCCTGTTGGCGTGGTGCCAAGCCCGTTCCGTGCCGGCTGGCGCAGCGCAAACGACTCCGGCCTGGCCCCTGAAGGTGCGGACGGTTCTGCACCTCTGTGGCCTCCCGACACCGGAGTGGCTCGCCGCTCCTTCAGGCCAGAGTTGCCCACCTGCCGATGCCCGCAGAATCCCGCCCATATATTTCTGAATTTGTGACATTGCTCAAAATTAGTTTATGGTGATGCTTCATTTAATCAGAATATAACAGTGGGAAAATCCTGCAATTTACTTTAACATTCAAGAACATTGACGAACCATTCAGGGCCACTGGCCTTTACTGGAACAGGATACACTGAACAGGAAAAAAAACATACAGAGGACAAATTTTGAGTAAAAGGCAGAGCTGTGCCCACCATCACTGATACTAAATCTCCATTGTTTAATTTCTATTGATGGAAAATCGTGGGTAGCGTCCTTGAGATTTCTCCTGTTGCCTGGTGGGATGAAGCAGTTCCACGTTGGCCGGGTGGAAAATTGGCCATCAGGTTGTGTCTGATGTATGTGGAAAATAGGAAGAGTTGGATGGGGAGTGTGAATTGCTAAACGTGTCACACGGTCACTTTAAAAACAAACTCCAACCTACGCAGACGTCACAGCTTCATCAATCCATTCACAACAGACATGTTCAAATGGGGATGAGCTTTCCTTCCTGTGCTTGTACTGCGCGGGGAAATGGCAGCAAAATGGCACTCAATATCGGTGCTCACTTGGAGAGCCGCCTCAGATACGATGGGCCGAATGGTCTCCTTCTGCACCGCAACAATAGTGTGATTCTGTGGGATTAAGGACATTGGTGCTCAATGTGATTTCATCGAGTTAGTAAGCTTTATTTTCTCTTCTCTTTTAAATAACTTGACTCCACATTATTTGTGTATTTGAAGAGATTTGCCGAGTTGTGGGGGTTTGAGACTCAGTTTATCGAGTGTTTTGCAGTCAGTGCCGGCATGGTGGGCTGAGTGGGTCTCTGTAAGATCCCGTTATTTAATGATTGCCCGTAGGTGGCTTAGGTCACAGTGTTTGGGACAGGACGAAGGATTAACACACAGGACAATTTCAATACAGAATTCCCCAATATTCCAGTCTACTCTTGTTTGTGTCAGATTGTCCTTATAATGGCTGGGAAGTTTATAATGCAGCTAAAACTAATTGTCCATCAGCAAAGATACAGCAAGTTATCTGAAAATAAAAGCAAAATACAGCAGATGCTGAAAATCTGAAATAAAAACTGAGAGTGCTGGAAAGACCCAGCAATTCTGGCAGTGCCTGTGGAAAGAGAAACAGGGATAATGAGCGGGATTCTCCGCTCCGCCAGCCGCGTGTTCCTGGGTGGCACTCCTTCACCGGCAGCGAGATTCGCCGTTAGCCAGCTGCGGGTTCCTGGGTGGCACGCCCTCACCGGCAGCGAGATTCTCTGCTCTGCCAGCCGCGTGTTCCTGGGTGGCACGCCCTCACCAGCAGCGAGATTCGCCGTTAGCCAGCTGTGGGTTCCTGGGTGGCACGCCCTCACCGGCAGCGGGATTCTCCGTTAGCCAGCCGCGGGTTCCTGGGTTGCGTGCCCTCACCGGCAGCAAGATTCTCCACTCCGCCAGCCGCGGGTTCCTGGGTGGCACGCCCTCACCAGCAGCGGGATTCTCCGCTCTGCCAGCCGCGGGTTCCTGGGTGGCACGCCCTCACCAGCAGCGGGATTCTCCGCTCTGCCAGCCGTGGGTTCCTGGGCAACGTGCCCTCACCGGCAGCGGGATTCTCCGCTCCGCCAGCCGCGGGTTCCTGGGCAACGTGCCCTCACCGGCAGCGAGATTCTCCGCTCCGACAGCCGCGTGTTCCTGGGTGGCACTCCTTCACCGGCAGCGGGATTCTCCGCTCCGCCAGCCGTGTGTTCCTGGGCGATGTGCCCTCACCAGCAGCGAGATTCGCCGTTAGCCAGCTGCGGGTTCCTGGGTGGCACGCCCCCACCGGCAGCGGGATTCTCCGCTCCGCCAGCCGCGGGTTCCTGGGCGACGTGCCCTCACCGGCAGTGGGATTCTCCGCTCCGCCAGCCGCGGGTTCCTGGGCAACGTGCCCTCACCGGCAGCGGGATTCTCCAGCCCTGCCATCTGCCAACGGAATTTCCCATTGTGGCCACCCCACGCGCTGGGAAACCCGTGGGCGTGGGTGCACAGTCAGCGCAACGGAGAATCCCGCCGGCGGAGAATCCCGCTGAATGTTTTGACTCCGATGTCTCTTCTTCACTTTGAAGAGTTTCAGGTGCTGCGAGACCTGCTGAGTTTTCCAGAATTTTCTATTTTTACAACAAATGATCCTGTTCGGTTACAAGGTTTGTTGACAATTGTAATATTTCAGAATACTGAAAGAAACTAAGAAGCAGGAACTAAATGTAACTTATAGCGGAGGGCAGGAAACTAATGCCCTGAAAAGTTATACAAATGAAAAGAAGGGGTCAGGCTTCCTCCACCTATCCGTTCATATCTTCCAATCAGAGATTTACGGCCATCAGGAATCACTGATGGAACGGTGTCAACGTTACTGAAACATATCGAACCATAGACATCGGAGAAGGAAGCTATTGAGCCAGTCTGAACCGGCCCTTGGAAAGAGCAACCTTCTTAAGCCCAGGCCCCCACCCTATCCCACCTAACCTTTTGGACACGAAGGGGCAATTTATCATGGCCAATCCATCACCTAACCTGCACGTCTTTGGACTGTGGGAGGAAAGCGGAGCACCCGGAGGAAACCCACGCACACACGGGGGGAACGTGCAGATTCCACAGACAGTCACCCGAGGCTGGAATTGAACCCGCGACCCTGGAGCTGGGAGGCAGCAGTGCTAACCACTGTGTCACCCATACGTATGTTAACATAACCTAACACAGGAGCTCTTAGGACAGCACGTTGGCGCAGTGGTTAGCACTGCTGCCTCACGGCATTGAGATCCCAGGTTCGATCCCGGCTCTGGGTCACTGTCCGTGTGGAGTTTGCACATTCTCCCCGTGTTTGCGTGGGTTTCATCCCCACAACCCAAAGATGTGCAGGGTAGGTGGATTGGCCACACTAAATTGCCCCTTAATTGGAAAAAAAAATTTGGTACTCTAGATTTATTTAAAAAAAGAGATGATCCCCATAAAACTAATGGCGGGGATTGGTAGGTCTCGCGCCTGAAGTCAACGGACCATTGGCTGAGCTGAGGGACCTTGTCAGTAGTTTACCAAAACTGACTCATACGAAATATGGACAGCTGGCGTAAGTTGAATTGGAACTGATCTGGAAAGAGAGTGGGAGGAAAACTGGCAAAAGTATTTTTTTTAAATGCAGCGCACCATGGCACAACGCGGGCAATAAAATAGGGAGATCCTGCTCCCCGCTCCTGGGATCTACCCAGCTTGGAATGCCTCGCGGAATCTTACTCTGTAATGTCCCAGCAAGCTGGCCCAACAAGTGATGTCCATAAATGTATAGACATCAACCCACCTTCCCTGGACCTGCCAAACCAGAAGTGGAAACATGGCAACAATTTTCTTTTTATAAATTTAGAGTACCCAATTTATTTTTTCCAATTAATGGGCAATTTAGCGCGGCTAATCCACCTACCCTGCACATCTTTGGGTTGTGGGGGTGAAACCCACACAGACACGGGGAGAAAATGCAAACTCCACACGGACAGTGACCCAGAGCCAGGATCGAACCTGGGACCTCGGCGCTGTGAGGCAGAAGTGCTAACCACTGCGCCACTGTGCTGCCCTAAAAACATGGCAACAATACCAATTTTCTGGCATTCCTCCGATGCCATTCAAACATTTTTCCCTGAGCGTCTTCACTGAGAGAAACTGCAGATAAGGTATTGTTATTTTTTAGAAATGAAGATAAACAATCTGCTGTATTATGAGCTGCTTTGCTGGAGTTAGCACATTGTTGGGCGGAGTAGAGGGGTTTTACTTCGTCTTTGACCATCCGAGATCTAATCTGGGATTGCTAGTTGCTCACATGGGGTTCCCAAAATGGGTAAGGGTTGGTGAAATATTATTGAACTGTTAGTGAAATATTATTGAACTGGGCTGTTATTAGATTTTAAGGAAATATCCTTCAAGAACAAACTGGAACAATTGTTCAGTAACTACATCTATGCATGATGTGGAGATGCTGGCGTTGGACAGGGGTGAGAACAGTAAGAAGTCCTACAACAGCAGGTTAAAGTCCAACAAGATTGTTTTGAATCACTAGCTTTCGGAGCATTGCTCCTTCCTCAGGTGAATGAAGAGGTGGGTTCCAGATACATATATAGACAAAGTCAAAGATGCAAGACGATACTCTGAATGCGAGTCTTTGCAGGTAATTAAGTCTTTACAGGTCCAGAGGGAGCAACTGGAGAGAGGGATAATCACAGGTCAAAGAGGTGTGAATTGTCTCAAGCCAGGACAGCTGGTAGGATTTTGCAAGCCCAGGCCAGATGGTGGGGGGGGGTGAATGTAATGCGACATGAATCCCAGGTCCCGGTTGAGGCCGCACTCATGTGTGCGGAACTTGGCTATAAGTTTCTGCTCGGCGATTCTGCGTTGTCGCGCGTCCTGAAGGCCGCCTTGGAGAATGCTTACCCGAAGATCAGAGGCTGAATGCCCTTGACTGCTAAAGTGTTCTCCGATTGGCAGGGAACATTCCTGCCTGGCGATTGTCGCACGATGCCCGTTCATCCGTTGTCGCAGCGTCTGCATGGTCTCGCCAATGTACCACCCCTCGGGACATCCTTTCCTGCAGCGTATGAGGTAGACAACGTTGACCGAGTCGCACGAGTATGTACCGCGTACCTGGTGGGTGGTGTTCTCACGTGTAATAGTGGTATCCATGTCGATGATCTGGCACGTCTTGCAGAGATTGCCATGGCAGGGTTGTGTGGGGTTGTGGTCGCTGTTCTGAAGACTGGGTAGTTTGATGCAAACAATGGTTTGTTTGAGATTGCGCGGTTGTTTGAAGGCAAGTAGTGGGGGTATGGGGATGACCTTGGCAAGATGTTCGTCTTCATCGATGATGTGTTGAAGGCTGCGAAGAACATGTCGTAGTTTCTCCACTCCGGGGAAGTACTGGACGACGAAGGGTACTCTGTCGGTTGTGTCCCGTGTTTGTCTTCTGAGGAGGTTGGTGCGGTTTTTTGCTGTGGCGCATTGGAATTGTCGATCGATGAGTCGAGCGCCATATCCCGATCGTATAAGGGCATCTTTCAGTATCTGTAGATGTCTGTTATGTTCCTCCTTGTCTGAGCAGATCCTGTGTATACAGAGGGCTTGTTCATAGGGGATGGCTTCTTTAATGTGTTTTGGGTGGAAGCTGGAGAAGTGGAGCACCGTGAGGTTATCCGTGGGTTTGCGGTAAAGCGACGTGCTGAGGTGACCGTCCTTGATGGAGATGAGTGTGTCCAAGAATGCAACCGATTCTGGCGAGTAGTCCATGGTGAGTCTGATGGTGGGATGGAACTTATTGATGTCATTGTGTAGTCGTTTCAGTGATTCTTCACTGTGGGTCCAAAGGAAAAAAATGTAATTGATGTATCTGGTGTATAACGTCGGTTGAAGGTCCTGTGCGGTTAGGAGGTCTTGTTCAAACTTGTGCATGAAGATGTTGGCGTATTGAGGTGCGAATTTGGTCCTCATGGCTGTTCCGTGTCTCTGGATGAAGAACTTGCTGTCGAAGGTGAAGACGTTGTGATCCCTTCATTCACCTGAGGAAGGAGCAGTGCTCCGAAAGCTAGTGATTCGAAACAAACCTGTTGGACTTTAACCTGGTGTTGTAAGTTTTGTGAGGGCCACGAAGAATCCAGCACAAGTTGTAGAATAGAAAGAAGTAACATTTATTTACAATAACATATATATACAACAGCTGCAGTAACTCCCTTGCTGCTCACTCCTCTCTAGCTGGTTCCAAACTGGCCAGCTCTATTTATACAGGGAGTCTGCGACTGATTTCTCTGCACCCCTCACTGGGGAAGCTCATACTCCCGAAGGATTGTGGGATTGCCATTAGTCCCCAGCCAGTGGTAAGTAGGCAGGTTATAACAGTAAGACTTCTCACTATATCTATGCACATCTTGCCAGATTTGACACTTAACTAATAATTCTTAAGTTTGGAGCTTATTGGACCAGTTTTATTGATGTTATTTCACTTTTTAACCAATGGAAAATGTATTTCTTTTAAAAAATAAATTTAGAGTACCCAATTCATTCCTTTTTTCCAATTAAGGGGCAATTTAGCGTGGCCAATCCATCTACCTGCACATCTTTGGGTTGTGGGGGCGAAACCCACGCAGACACGGGGAGAATGTGCAAACTCCACACGGACAGTGACCCGGGGCCGGGATCGATCCCGGGCCCTCAGCGCCCTGAGGCAGCAGTGCTAACCACTACACCACCATGCTGCCCTGGAAAATGTATTTCTTATTGCAGCTGGTGAATGAGCTACACCCTGGGTTCTAATGCTTTGTAGGGCATTCTTGCAAACGTTGCAATTTTTCTTGGGTGGACTAATGTTGAATTGGGTTGACCTGTAAAGAGCTGGGTTCCAACACTAATGTTGTGACTTGAAGGAGGTCTTGTGGTGCAGTGAGGAGCGCCCCTGCCTCTGAGCCGGAAGCTCCGGGTTCGAGTGCCATCCCAGGACTTGACGGCCAAGGAAGGTTTGTTCACAAAGTGGCCACACAAGCCGAGTGCCAACCTGCAAATCCTTCCAAACACGCCAATGGCTGGCAGTAAGAGCGGCAGAGCCTGCTTGTCAACCACACTCGATGTGGAGTGGGTGCCCCTCATGCTATAAGCTCCTGGCAATAGACTAGCAATCTGTTCCTGAAACAGAACCCTGGTCTGGAAATGGACAAAAGCCTGCCTGAGTGCACCACTAGGTGTGGGAGGAGGGTTGGAATTGTGATTTGCAGCAATAGCTGCCTGCTTGCTGATCATTCACTTTGATGGAAGTCTCAAGGGGGTTTGACATGTGTTATGTGCAATGAAAATGTGCAGTGAGGCTGCAGCACGAGTATTTCCTGCAGTCACCCTGATTAATCTACAGAAACATATTTCTTTGCTCGGCAATAAGTCACATTTTTGTGGAGGAGACGTTCATCATTCAGGTAAATAATGTGCCTCCAGTCGGAACTCACATTGGTTTCAGGAATGGAATTTTCCGCCCTTGCATGGAGGAGAAATTCCATCCCAGAGCCAAATATTGGAAAGTTGAATTGATCCCAAGTCAGTGAATTGCAGCCCCTGGAGATGAACATCACATTGTTACTGAATCAGAGATGCTGATCTGTACAGGACGTGGAGAAACCTTCAACAAAACTCCTCACTTCCACGGTTAGACGTTGCTGCCAACCGTGATTCTCGTAACTTTCTGTTTAACAAAATCATAACAGAGAAAACAATAGAGTCGGCATCGAGTTCCTTGTCGAACTAAAACTTTATCCACTTCTGTTTGTGAACAATTCATTGTTTCTGGGCCAGCATTTGTTGCCCATCATCAATTGTCCTTGAGCTGAGTTCTTTGCTCGGTCATTTCCGAGGACAGTTAAAGTCAACCACATTGAAGCCCCCTGTGGGCCAGACCAGATTAGAATGACAGATTTCCTTCTTCAAAGGTGCATTAAAACCAGAAGCGATTCACTGTTACCATTAGACATTTAATTCTACTGTGGTGGGATTCGATCCCAGGTCCCTACCCTGGATCCCTGGATTGCTCGTTCAGTGACTATATCACTACACCACCACCTGTCCCATACATCCTTCAATTTAATTTGAAATCAAAAGACGTTTGAGCTTAGTTTTTAGATGACTTATTTGCCAAATGATATGATTATTGGAGGGTAGCCTTGCCGAGTGTCAGTAAGATTTTTTGCTTTAGCCATTGTACTAAATTAATGATTACTGACAGTGTATAAGTGACGTACTCTCCAAAATGTAACAATGGGGTTTAAGCACACGGACTGTACGAAGGTTAAATAAACTGGGTTCTTTGATTCCACTGGTAACCCATTGACTGATACATGTTTTTCAGAACCTGTTGTAAATCTCGTTGGCGCGACGTCAGTGGGGCATGAATATTCAGTGAGCGGGGGGGGTCATGTGGCATTTGTGCAAACTCCACACGGACAGTGACCCAGAGCTCGGTATTTGTATTAAAATGTATTTAAATTAATTTCCCGCTCTTTCTGGACGTGAGGGGCGTGGCAATCTCACCGGTTAACATTTGCGAAACTGCCACTCAGAAGTCCGGGGGGGGGGGGGCTGCGAGGGTACAAAGAAGGTTGGAGCTCCTTCGCTGCTGGGAGGGATTTTAAAACATGATTGAGAAGCTTGCATTTAATACTAAAATTTTGGCCCGTACGGTGGCGTAGTGGTTAGCACTGCTGCCATACGGCGCTGAGGTCCCAGGTTCAATCCCGGCTCTGGGTCACTGTTCGTGTGGAGTTTGCACATTCTCCCCGTGTTTGCGTGGGTTTCACCCCCACAAGTAGGTGGATTGCAGGGTAGGTGGATTAGCCATGCTAAATTGCCCCTTAATTGGAAAAAAAATGTTTTGGGTCGTCTAAATTTTTTTAAAATACTTACATTTAAAAACAGGGAATTGGTGTATTCCAGTAAGGATGTTGGTGATAGGTGAGCATGATTTAGTGTAAGACAGGATGCAGACATTTTGGACACATTGGGAGTTTAAGGGTGGAAGGGGAGTATTAGAATACTGGAAATATTAATAATGTGGGTTATGTAAGTGGGGGGTACGGAGTTTCACACAGGGAATGCAGATGGTGAGGTTGTGAAGTTTTAACTCCGCAAGCAAACACCTTTTGTCCTTGAAAGATTGTCCACCCAATAACCTACCCTGATTGGCAGACCCTCCTCCATTCTAGGAAGCAGGTATCTAGAGCAGGCTTTTGGAACACCTGTGAGTGGGGAATGGGAGGTGCGTGTCTGATCTTGGAGCTGGGGGGTGTCATGATATCCAGATCAGCATATCATGGTGCAATCACACACACACTGATGGACAGGCAGTTGGACCAACCAGCACACACAAAACATTGCAGCCAATCACCAGTGAGAGCACACGCACTATAAAACAGGGAACACCACAGTTCCCGCTCATTCTACCAGGAGATAGCTCAGAGCACAGCTCACAGCGCGCCATTCAGACATACACCATGTGCTGAGTGCCTCACTAAGATAGTGATAGGGCTGGGTCCACAGGTTAGCTGGTGAAGTACGAACCCAAGCCAGTAGTTAGTTGTTACCGTTGTTTAGACAATAAAACAGAGTTGTACCATCTACAGCCATGTTGGATCATTTGTGCAGCAGAACACCCAACATGACAGGGTGTGGTCCAAGCAATTGAGCAACTCCAGGGCCTCAGCCTGGATGAGGGCGGCCATTTCGCGTGCTTTTCGCGGACTCCCGCGCTTGTGCGCACCAAACGCGGGGACGGCGATGTCGAAGAATGTAATGCGCAGGCGCGCACCATGCACGACCCCACCGCGCATGCACAGTGGCGCAGCGAACGTGCTGACGCTACGACGTGTGGCAACTGTGGCTCTGCCCATTTAAAGCGGCAATGCCCTGCCAAATCCCGACAATGCCTGAGATGTGGCAGACTTGGCCACTATGCTGCCTTATGCCGAGCAGCTCAGCCTGCCAATTCATATCGCTTCAGCCAGCCTCGCAGGAATGTCCGGGCAATTCAACCCACGGTTACCGAGTCCAATGCGGACCTCCCACACAGCAGTGACACCGAGGACCCAAAGGTGCCTTTTCGAGTCAGTGTCGTAACGAAAAACAGGCTGTCCCCGAAGCAAAGACACCAGCCGCTGTCGGTATACAGCATCGATCCAGACGATGAGTGGTGTGCCACCCTGACGGTCAACCAGTCCCTAATACGATTCCGCCTGGACACTGGTGCCTCCGCCAATCTCATTGCGCGGTCTGACTTCCAAAGCCTTCGTGTCAAACCAGCCATCCTCCCATCAGCCTGCCAGCTATTAGATTAAAATTGGCAATGCCATTGATGCCAGCGGCTCGTGCCAACTTGAAGTGACACACAGGTCACGCAAAGCCATCCTTCCTTTTGAAATCGTGGGCTCCTCGAAAGCCTCCCTGCTTGGCGCGCAGGCATGCAAGCTGTTGAACCTAGTTCAGAGAGTTCACTCTCTCTCTCCTGCTAACGCGCCTGCCTTTCAGGACACCGACTTCAGGGCGCAACTCGACACCATTATCAACCGGTACCACAACGTCTTCGAGGGCATGGGCACGCTCCCGTACACCGATAAGATCTTATTGAAACAGAATGCCACGCCTGTGGGACACGCACCTCGCAGGGTCCCACCACCCCTCTAGGACCGCCTCAAGCAGCAGCTGCAGGACCTCCAGGACCAAGGAGTGATTTCCAAAGTCACGGAACCGACCGACTGGGTTAGTTCCATGGTGTGTGTAAAAAAGTCTTCCGGCAAATTGAGAATTTGCATTGATCCCAAGGATCTGAATCGCAATATCATGAGGGAGCATTATCCAATTCCCAAGCATGAAGAGATCACATGCGAGATGGCTCGCGCCAAGCTCTTCACCAAACTCGACGCCTCAAAAGGATTCTGGCAAATGCAGCTCAACAAATCCAGCAGGAAACTGTGTACATTTAATACCCCCTTTAGCAGATATTGTTACAACAGGATGCCGTTTGGGATCATATCTGCTTCAGAAGTGTTCCATAGGATTATGGAACAAATGATGGAAGGCATTGAAGGTGTTCGCGTCTATGTCGACGACATAATCATATGGTCAGTCGCCTCCAGCGTGTCAGTCGCCTCCAGCGCGTATTCAAACGTATACGTGAGCAGGGCCTCTGCCTCAACAGGGCCAAATGCTCTTTTGGCCAGATGGAACTCAAGTTCCGAGGGGACCGCATTTCCCAGTTGAGTGTGCGGCCGGATGCGGACAAGGTAGCTGCTATCACAGCCATGAAAACGCCAGAGCACAAGAAGGCGATCCTCCGATTTCTGGGCATGGTCAACTTTTTAGGGAAGTTCATCCCTAACCTCGCCTCTCATACCACGGCTCTCAGGAACCTGGTCAGGAAGACGACAGACTTCCAATGGCTCCCTGTCCACGAGCACGAATGGAGAGAACTCAAAGCAAAACTGACCACGGCCCCGGTCTTAACTTTCTTTGATCCAGCAAAAGAGACCAAAATTTCGACCGATGCCAGCCAATCCGGCATTGGGGCAGTGCTCCTGCAACGCGATGAGGCCTCATCATGGGCCCCCGTTGCATATGCGTCACGCGCCATGCCCCCACGGAACAGCGCTACGCGCAGATAGAAAAGGAGTGCCTGGGCCTTCTGACCGGTGTGGTTACGTTTCACGATTATGTGTACGGACTTCCTCAATTCACCGTCAAGTCCAACCATCGCCCGCTGGTCAATACAATACAGAAAGACTTGAACGACATGACACCTCGCCTCCAGCGTATTCTTCTCAAGCTCCAGTGATATAACTTCCAGCTCAAGGCAAAGACCTCATCATTGCTGACGCTCTCTCCAGGGCAGTCAACACCCCATGTGACCCAGCGGGATTCGTCTGCCAGGTTGACACCCATGAGGCCTTCGTGGCCTCCAATCTACCTGCCACGGATGAACGCCTCGTCCAAATTCACCGCGAGATGGCGGCTGATCCTTTGCTACAGCGTGTCATGCGCCACCTAACGGACGGGTGGCTCAAGGGCCAATGCCCTCAGTTCTATAATGTCAGAGATGATCTGGCGGTAATAGATGGGATTCTTCTGAAACTGGGCCGTATTGTCATCCCGCATAGCATGCGCCAGCTCGACCTGGAACAGCTACACGAGGGCCACCTTGGCGTGGAAAAGTGCCACCGACGGGCCCGAGAGGCAGCGTACTGACCCGGCATTAATGAGGACATAGCCAACACAGTGCTCAACTACCCCACTTGTCAGCGGTTCCAGCCGGCCCAACCACGTGAGACCCTACAGCCCCATGAGTTGGTCACATCACCTTGGACCAAGGTGGGCATCGACCTGTTCCACGCGCTGGGTAGAGACTATGTTCTGATCGTGGACTACTTTTCAAATTACCCAGAGGTGATACGGTTGCACGATATCATCGTCTGCAGTCATCCGTGCCTGTAAAGACACCTTTGCTCGACACGGCATCCCGCTCACGGTTATGTCGGAAGGCCCCTGCTTCGCAAGCCAGGAATGGTCCAACTTTGCCAGGCGGTACAATTTTGCCCACGTGACATCCAGTCCCCTGTACCCCCAATCTAACGGCAAAGCAGAGAAGGGAGTGCATATCGTCAAACGGCTCCTCTGCAAGGCTGCCGATGCTGGGTCCGATTTCTACCTTGCCTTGCGGACCTATCGCTCCGCCCCGCTGTCCACTGGCCTGTTGCCAGCCCAGTTACTCATGGGTCGTACCCTGAGGATGACGGTGCCGTCCATTCATGTCCCAGACCTCGACCACGTTCCGGTCCTTCGCCGGATGCAGCTGTCTCGTGCACAGCACAAGACGGCCCATGACTCCCGTGCAGCTGATCTCCCTGCTCTGGCTCCAGATGACAACGTCTGCGTCCATCTTCCGGATGGTGGCTGGTCTGCAACCGCTGTTGTCCTTCGGCAGGTGGCCCCCCGCTCGTTCCTGGTTCGTCTACCGGATGGCTCTATTCTGCGCCGCAATCGATGCGCCCTTCGTCTCGTTCCACGCTCGCTACGTGATCCTCCACTGTCGCCTCACCCTCCTGCTGACCCTGCCATGGACTATGCAGAGCTCCCTGTCACTCTGCACCCTCCTCACTCTGACGCAGTCCAGCCCGCTCCTCAGCCGGCGGCTCCCGACCCACCCTTGAGGCGGTCAACCAGAATTCGTCGCCCACCTCAGAGACTTAATTTGTGAACTTTGTTGACTTACAGACTTTCTGAATTGTTCTGTTCTTCCGTTTAATCGTTTCCCTGGTTTGTATACAGTGTTGATCTCGTTATTCTTGTTGCATACTGCTTCTCTGCACCAGGCACCTTCCCATGTAAATAGCTTAGTTCTCATGTACATAGTCCTGTAAATATGTCTTTCGCACCCCACACGTAGTTAGGGACATTCTCACCATACACTATTTATTGCCACACACATACCTTTTATAAAAGGGGGGATGTCATAATATACACCAGTATATCATGGTGCAGACACACACACTGATGGACACACAGTGGGACCAATCAACACACACAACACCGCAGCCAATCACCAGTTAGAGCACACACACTATAAAGACAGGGGGCATCAGAGTTCCTGCTCATTTGAGCTGCAGCTTCCTAGTAGGACAGAGCTCCCAGCCTGCAGCACAGACATTCACCATGTGCTGAGTGCATCGACTGGTTAGGACAAGGCAAAGGTCTTTAGTTAAAGCTAGTATCGTGTTAACCCACAGTGAGAGTATGTTAAACTGTTAATGACTCAATAAAATAGTGTTGCACTATTTCAAGTGTTGGTGACTTGTATGTGTTCCACGGATCCAGAGCGCGCAACACAACAAGAGGGAGAGAGAGAGGGAGAGGGAGAGAAGGAGGGAGGGAGAGGGAGAGAGAGCATAATTCAGATATGCCAGCTGTTGGTGTTGAGCCAGCCAGGCCCATTAATGGACTCAGGAAGAGTAGATCTGTCAACAGCTGTAGGGTTCTTCCCACTTGGCTCCAGATGACCTTGCAGATTAAAGCCTGATACGCTGGCTTGCGGAGCTGCGGGAACATTATCGCCCAATTTTAGTGCTTTGCTGTGTGGTTTTGGCCGGTTGCAGCTCAAGTGGTATCCCCATTGCATAGTTGGCATTTCCAAAACATTGGCCAGTGTGAACCAGTGTGGGCCGGTCATCTCCCTTCAGAGAGGAGAGGGGAACGCACCGTATTTATCAAACAGAAACCCAGCAGCTTGGTCTTGACATTTCTCAATATCCACAACTGGAGACATTGAAACAAAATAATGGATTTCCGCGTGTCAGACACCTGGCTGATCAAACGAAAACACCAAAAAAAGAACATGTGAAAGGAGCTTCAGTTTAGGAAATGTAACAAACATTGAATTTTGATATCGTATGTAGGTTTTGTTTGCTAAAAGCACCTTGTTGTTCATCCTCAACTTGGGTATGAACAAGGAATGCCCCATGTTCCTCTTTCTCTCCTGTCACAAGATTGCGTTAGGCCAGGAGTCCCCCCCCCCCCCCTTGTCAGCAGGTATCACAGCCTCTGGCTGCATCCTCTTTCAATTCTCCTTCTCACAGGAAATAAGAGCTCGGTGTTACAAATTGGACTGAAGCTAAATATAAGGATGTAGTCTTTGATGTGTTGGGTGCTCTGCTACACAGACGAACCAACACGGTTGCGAATGGTACAACTCAGTCTTATTACAAACATTTATTTACAGTGGTAAACAGGGGCGAGATTCTCCGACACCCCGCCGGGTCGGAGAATCGCCGGGGGCTGGCGTGAATCCCGCCCCCGCCGGTTGCCGAATTCTCCGGCACCGGATATTCGGCGGGAGCGGGAATCGGGCCGCGCCGGTTGGCGGGCCCCCTCGTGCGATTCTCCGGCCCGGATGGGCCGAAGTCCCGCCGCTAAAATGCCTGTCCCGCCGGCATAGATTAAACCACCTACCTTACCGGTGGGACAAGGCGGCGCGGGCGGGCTCCGGGGTCCTGGGGGGGGCGCGGGCCGATCTGGCCCCGGGGGGTGCCCCCACGGTGGCCTGGCCCGCAATCGGGGCTCACCGATCCGCGGGCGGGCCTGTGCCGTGGGGGCACTCTTTCCCTTCCGCCTCCGCCACAGTCTCCACCATGGCGGAGGCAGAAGAGACTCCCTCCACTGCGCATGCGCGGGAATGTCGTCAGCGACCGCTGACGCTCCCGCGCATGCGCCGCCTGGAGATGTCATTTCCGCGCCAGCTGGCGGGGCACCAAAGGCCTTTGCCGCCAGCTGGCGGGGCGGAAATTCATCTGGCGCGGGCCTAGCCCCTCAAGGTTGGGGCTCGGCCCCCAAAGATGCGGAGCATTCCGCACCTTTGGGGCGGCGCGATGCCCGACTGATTTGCGCCGTTTTGGGTGCCAGTCGGCGGACATCGCGCCGTTTCCGGAGAATTTCGCCCCTGGTTACTGAGGTTCGATCATAACCCTAGAATCTGTGGACCTATTCCTAATACTATCTTGTAGTTGCACTCAGCACATGGTGGATGTCTGAGTGGCTTGCTATGAGCTCTGTGCCCTGAGCTGTCTCAGGAATGCTCAGGAAGTGTCGTGTTCCCTGTTTTGTACTGTGTATGCTCTTGCCTGTGATTGGCTGTGGTGTGTGTGTGTTGATTGGTCCGTTGATCTGTCCATCAGTATGTATGTATGTTTGTGCTATGATGTTTACCTGAATATCATGACAGTCTTCTTTTTATGCAATTTAAAAAAGAAACTTGAACATAAACGTGAAATGTTCTGGTGTGGGGGGTGGGGGTGTGGTGGGGGGGTGGGTGGTGGGGGGGGGGGGGGGAAGCTACATTTAAACAGCGGTGAAGTTGGATGTTCTCTCTTTGCAAAAACAAGACAGTTTCCTCTTTTTGATTATTCACGCCTCTTACTTTTAAAGATATGTAATGTCTTCCTGTGACATCATGAAATGAAATTGTACCGTCCAGTTTGAGTGTGCCGTCCCATTCTAGTGCCTGGATATGTTTGTTATGACATGTCTTTGCAAACTGTTTTAAATTTAGGACAAATGATTTAATGGATGAGAACTTCCGGCTGTTTGTGCAGGCGGGATCTTACGGCCCACTGACACCCCTGTTCCCGGTTTCCCGGCGCCGTTGGGGTGGATTCAACGGGACATCCCATGGACAGCAGCGGGACCAGGAGGTCCAACCACTGGCCCAATGGGGGGCCACCTCCCGGCGCAGAGAAACACACCGCGCGGAGGACAGAGAATCTCGTCCAACATCTCGGATAAAATAACGGCCGGAAGAATTTCACAGTAACGAAACTAAGTGTTCACGCAAGAACAGTTTCTGCTCCTGGCAGGCTGTAGAATATAAAGGCAGAGAGTTAACAGGCATCGCTGTCTGGATGAAGTTAGAATTCATTAATTGAAGACTGGGTAAAGGAATGTGAAATGATGCGGGGGCAATGGGTGATGGGTTTCAGCTGCAGGCAATGCCAGTGCATTCCCTGATGGGACCAATGCAATTAGTATCATAACAGGGGCTTCGAATTATTAAAAATATAAATAAACTACAATTGCCACATATCTGAGCTGGATATTGAAAATGCTGGAAATGCTTAGCACATCCTTCAGTCTGAGGGTCTCCACCCAACAAAGGAATGTTAATGGCCATCTGCCCTGATCACAAATCATCATTTTAAGCTTTGTTACAAAGTCACAAGGCAGATGTTAATTGAAATCCAGAAGGTTATAAATCACTGTTGGCTGCAATCCTCTGTCGTTGGCACTGCAACCTGTTTCCTTCGTCAGAACTGTGCATTACCCTGTTGTTCTTTTGTAGATGTTTTTTTAACCAGCTGTACATACGGCGCATATTGCATTTTTAGTTCAAATTTCTGTTATTTCTTCCCAAAAACAATTCTTCTAATTCCTTCATATTCAGAGCTGGACGTGGCATGGTGGCACAGTGGTTAGAACTGTTGTTCCATCTCGGCCCCGGGTCACTGTCCGTGTGGAGTTTACACATTCTCCCCGTGTCTGCGTGGGTTTCACCCCCACAACCCAGGGTAGGTGGATTGGCCACGCTAAATTGCCCCTTAATTGGAAAAAAAGTAAATAAACAAATATCCAAGGGAAATAAATGGCTTGCATTTATATAGTGCCTTCCACAACCTCAGAACGCCTGAATGCCCATTATACCCACCAAAATCTGTTTGACTGTGGTGACTGTTTTATTGTAGGAAAGGTTAAAAGGATAGATTGAGTGTTGAAGATGTCCAGGGGAATGATGGTTCCAATGCTCTTGGGGGGCCTCACAGGCACAGAAATTGATGGATTGCCTGCCGTTTTGACTGATCTGCTCTATCCACTGTCATGTATTTTGTTTTGAATTTTCCCTTTGGAGGTTATGCTGGCTGGGTAGAATTCCTGATGAATTGGACATGGCCTGTGGAAGGAACAGGTTTGATTGAATTTTTGAGCTTTCTTATTGCATACTTTATATCATCTAAGAAACAGAAAATCTTCAAACTATTTGAGGGGAGTTCCTGTTGCTGACAGGTTGAGGGTTTACGAGGAGTTGCCCAATGTGATCCCAGCAAGCGGTAAATAATGAGGTCTGGAAATTGTAATTCTTGAATAAAATACAAAAAGTTTGGCCCTCTCGATTGGGTTAGTTCAGTTGTCAGTGGGAATCAGAGTCACAGGAATTTGTCCACAGGCCTGACCCTGATCTGTGCTAAGTTACTGACTTCAATCACGATGGTAATAACAGTCCAGCCTCTGGAAATGGCACACCACCCAGAGTTCATGCAGCAGACACTGCTGTCCAGTCACTCCTCTTGGCAAGTGAATGGACAGCTGACAAATCCAGGTGTCGGCTCTCCCCCTGTCACAAAGTCTCACTCGTTACTGACGATTTTGCTGGATTGACTGTTGAAAAAAGGCTGATAAAGGGCAGCGATGTGTGGGGAATCCAGCCCGAGGCAGCACTGTTAGGGCAGGAGGAGGAATGGAGAATGATAGAGCAATATGTGTTACTCTGTGACACAAAGTGATGTTCTAAACAAAAATATAATTCCCTCTAGTGTAGCCATCGAGATGTTATTTCGACTTCCATTTGTCTACTATTGTCAATCAGGTATAAAGAGCCACTATATTATGTGGCAGAAAATATAAGCTGTATTTACACATTTATTGAAACTCTATCAGGAAATAACTGTCAATACTTATTCTAAGTGTTCCATACTTTACAAGATTAACTGCCCTTCAAAAGTACTTCATGGGACTCGTGAAGTCCTGAGATAAATAGTATATAAATAGTAGACTTGTGCAGTTATCACTCCCACCAATGTCCAATTTGTCATGTTTTCTGCTGTTATTGGAATCACCTGTAATACTGCCACCTAGTGTCACTACTCTGTCTGTGCTGTGCAAAGACAGCAGTCAGAACGGTACATTGCTCAGGTGGGAATGGGTGGGCAAAGGTGGGTACAAGCGAGCGTGAATGGGCTTGGGTGGGCATGGGCACAGGTGAGCGTGCGTGGGCACAGGTGAGCGTGCATGGGCACAGGTGAGCGTGCGTGGGCACAGGTGGGCATGGGTGGACACAGAATGGTGCGGGCATGCACGGGTGGACACAGGTGAGCGTGCGTGGGCACAGGTGAGCGGGCGTGGACACAGGTGAGCGTGTGTGGGCACAGGTGGGCGTGCACATGGCCCAAAAGCGCATGAAATCGCAGAGAAAACGTCGGACACATTTCCTGACCTCATTGCGCAGTATTTCGGTGGACGGGCACATTCGAGGGTAGGAAGCACACAGCAATCAAGCAGGCAGCTTACCCATTAAGAGGCCAATTGAACACAATCTGATGCGGCCCATATGGTTGAGGGATGGGCCGATTGGCCAGGCGACCATTATAATTTAGGTTCAAGCTCAATCCAGGGTGAGGTGAAATGTCTGGGCTGAAATAAAATTTTGAGCGGTGTCTGGGGACGGTGGTTTGCGATTGAATGTCCTGCTGAGACACTCTCTACATAGATGTTTCATTGCAATTTAGCTTTTACAGGTCTCACCTTCCTGTGGCATCACCACACCAACTGCCCCCTGAGGGAGCGCATTAGCCCGAACCCTCCCTTTTCCTGGCACCCGTCCTCTTCCCGCCGTCCCCGGCAGCACTCCTTCATTCCCACCGCATGGTTCACGCTGGCTGCCTGCTTATTGGCCGGTCAGCATGAAATCACATTCCGGGGCCAATCGCGGCTGGAAGCATGTTGTGTGCCCCTGTCCAAACCCGTCGAGTGACAGATGCAAATTTCAGGCCAGCGACTGGAGAGACTTCAGTGAATGAGACCCAAGAGAACCAGGATAGCACTGCTGCCCCACAGAGCCAGGCACCCGGGCGGGGGATAGTGATCAGCACTGCTGCCCCACAGCGCCAGGCACCCGGGCGGGGGATAGTGATCAGCACTGCTGCCCCACAGAGCCAGGCACCCGGGCGGGGGATAGCGATCAGCACTGCTGCCCCGCAGAGCCAGGCACCCGGGCGGGGGATAGTGATCAGCACTGCTGCCCCACAGAGCCAGGCACCCGGGCGGGGGATAGCGATCAGCACTGCTGCCCCACAGAGCCAGGCACCCGGGCGGGGGATAGCGATCAACACTGCTGCCCCACAGAGCCAGGCACCCGGGCGGGGAATAGCGGGCAGCACTGCTGCCTCACAGCGCCAGGCACCCGGGCGGGGGATAGCGATCAGCACTGCTGCCCCACAGAGCCAGGCACCCGGGCGGGGGATAGCGATCAGCACTGCTGCCCCACAGCGCCAGGCGCCCGGGCGGGGGATAGCGATCAGCACTGCTGCCCCACAGTGCCAGGCACCCGGGAGGGGGATAGCGATCAGCACTGCTGCCTCACAGCGCCAGGCACCCGGGAGGGGGATAGCGATCAGCACTGCTGCCTCACAGCGCCAGGCACCGGGCGGGGGATAGCGATCAGCACTGCTGCCCCACAGCGCCATGCACCCGGGCGGGGGATAGCGATCAGCACTGCTGCCTCACAGCGCCAGGCACCCGGGCGGGGGATAGCGATCAGCACTGCTGCCCCACAGCGCCAGGCACCCGGGCGGGGGATAGCGATCAGCACTGCTGCCCCACAGCGCCCGGCACCCGGGCGGGAGGATAGCGATCAGCACTGCTGCCCCACAGCGCCAGGCACCCGGGCGGGGGATAGCGATCAGCACTGCTGCCTCACAGCGCCAGGCACCCGGGCGGGGGATAGTGATCAGCACTGCTGCCCCACAGCGCCAGGCACCCGGGCGGGGGATAGCGGGCAGCACTGCTGCCCCACAGCGCCAGGCACCCGGGCGGGGGATAGCGATCAGCACTGCTGCCCCACAGCGCCAGGCACCCGGGCGGGGGATAGCGATCAGCACTGCTGCCCCACAGCGCCAGGCACCCGGGCGGGGGATAGCGATCAGCACTGCTGCCCCACAGCGCCAGGCACCCGGGCGGGGGATAGCGATCAGCACTGCTGCCCCACAGCGCCAGGCACCCGGGCGGGGGATAGCGATCAGCACTGCTGCCCCACAGCGCAGGGACCCGGGCGGGGTGATAGCGATCAGCACTGCTGCCCCACAGCACCAGGCACCCAGGCGGGGGATAGCGATCAGCACTGCTGCCCCACAGCGCAGGGACCCGGGCGGGGTGATAGCGATCAGCACTGCTGCCCCACAGCACCAGGCACCCAGGCGGGGGATAGCGATCAGCACTGCTGCCCCACAGCACCAGGGAGAGAAAGTGCAAACTCCACACAGACAGTCACCCGAGGCCGGAATCGAACCCGGGTCCCTGGCGCTGTGAGGCAGCAGTGCTAACCACTGTACCACCTTGCCGCATCTAGTGCACGAAAGGATACAAACATCCGAAATGTAAAAACAGGAGAGGTGAGCAGACACATCCTCTGCAAGGCGCAGACTACAAACACCTCAACCGGACAACATACGCCAGCAGCTCGAAACAGGCTGGTAGCCAATCGGATGCCTGACTGCGCCAGTATTTATTTTCCATTGACTTTGGAAACACTGCCAAGATTTTAAATTTCGAACCAAAGTGACAGTAAGACTCGGAAATGAATCCCCCCCAAAAGTTCAAACTGTTGTTTTGTGAACTTCGATGGAAAGAAAATGTGGCGCTCTGTGTTGTGGACACACAGCCAGTGCTGGGATTCGAACCCGGGTCCTCAGCGCCGCAGTCCCAGTGCTAACCACTGTGCCACATGCCGCCATGTCAGTCAAATATCGGAGACAAGCTGGAGGAAACTTTCGCAAGCGATTACATGAAGGAACTTGGAGCCCATTATAAACGAGGAAACCTCGACCGAGAAATGTTCCCATGCTTTTCCCAGGAGGGATGTATTCAACTGAAAGTGAAAGATAGACGAGCATGCCAGTTCTGCCATTGACAATACCACCCGGGATTTACAAAACTGGGCTGTTGACAGAAAAGAAAGTTCTTTATAAATATTAAAGGAAAATTCCATGACCCAGGGTCAGGATCGATTTTTTTTTAGCTTTCTCTCTTCCATATTTCTATACAGCAGATGTTATTTTTTTCCAGTTGTTGTGCCAGATGAAACTTAGTCTGAATAAAATCATGGCAGAAAGAAAGTAGGAACTTCAGGAAAAGCTTTAAAACTAGTTGACACCTTTCCCCATTGCTTCCGCTGCTGGGAATGGGTATTTAAGAAAAGGAGACCCCAACAAATTATAAAGTGGAATTACTTTGCTTCACGAACATTTGAGGGACTGGCTACCTGGGTTGGCTAGGCAGCTAGCGTGTGCTTCAGAGTCACACCAACAGAGCCAGCAGGGTTCGATTCCTGTTCCACCTGGGGTAAACCTGGGGGCCTGCCTCATAAGAAGTAGGTAGGAGCAGGAGTAGGCCATTCGGCCCCTCGACTCTGCTCTGCCAGTCTGTAACATCAAAGCTGACCTAATTGTGGTCTCAACTCCTTTCCTTGCCTGTCTCACGTCACCTTGACTCCCTTGTCTAAGCACTGGGGCAACTTCCTGGAACTCTCTCCCTAGCAGCACAGTGGGTGTACCTACACCTCAAGGAGAGCAGTGGTTCAAGAAGGCAGCTCACCACCACTTACTGAAGGGCAATTAGTGGTGGGCAATAAATGCTGGCCTTGCCAGCAACACCCACACCCCATAAATGAATTTTTTAACAATCTGCCGAACTCAGCCTTGACTAAACCTGCACTGGGGAAGAGAATTCCAAACACTAACCATCCTCTGGGAGAAGCACTTCCTCCTAATCTCCGTCTTCAATGGAGCACCCCCCCCCCCCCCCGCAGCCCCCCCCCTCCCCCCATTTTGAAACTGTGCCCCTGGTTCTAGATTTCCCCCACAGGGGAAACATCCTCCCAGCAGCCAGCTTGTCAAGCCCCCCCTCAGAATCTTATATTTCAATAAGATCACCTCTCATTCTTCGAAACTCCAATGACCTCCGCAACGTTTCCTCATAACGCAACCTCTTTATCCCAGGAAACAGCCTAGTGAACCTTCTTAAAATTTCTTCCAATGCAAGTATACCCCTCCTCACGCTGCCCATTCCTGTACCAGCCTCCCCGAACAGGCGCCAGAATGTGGCGACTAGGGGCTTTTCACAGTAACTTCATTTGAAGCCTACTTGTGACAATAAGCGATTTTCATTTCATTTCATTTCATTATTAAAAGCTGGAATTTGGTGACACCTGAATAATCGAGGACGTTATTTAAAGAAGTGAATAGTGATGCCACTCGGTGGAGTGCTGGTCACACAGGATCACTCCGCTGTCCATGTTGAGCTTAGCAGTTCCTAGTCAGGAGAGTTGGGGGCGAGTTGGCTTTTGTGCCCCTGGGGAAAGTCAGTCAGGGCTCCCTGTCCTGCCCCAATGCAGTGAACCCGACTGGGAAGTGCAGAGATGTGGATGTTAAATGGAGAAAAATAATTGAGCTGACCGGTGATGCTTCCAACAGAGGAATAACCCATTGGCTCTCATTCCTTCAACTGAAACGCAAGATAGTGAGGTGCTATCAGCCCTGTCACAAACCTCCTGTCAGAAGCCGAGGAAGCTCTTACAGATTGGGACAACATTGTGCCCTTAATATGAACAGCAACGGAACCATTCCTCTTATTCCCCCCAAATTGAATATGACAGTGAATGAAAGGTGTACGGTGCCATAGCCCAACCTTGACAAGAAGTCCATGATTTTGACTTTGTGCGTCCTGCCAATGGCAGCAGAGTTAAAATTGCATCAATGTGCAATTCATTGGCTTCTTTTCAACTTCTCATATCTTTAAAATGAGCTGATTTTAGGCAGCAGGTGAAGTTCTCATTAACATACAAAAGTCAGGACCTGATGATGTATTTCAGATCCTGACATTATATTAACTACCGGCCTCGTGACCTGCATACAGGGACAGTAACTACCGGCCTCGTGACCTGCATACAGGGACAGTAACTACCGGCCTCGTGACCTGCATACAGGGACAGTAACTACCGGCCTCGTGACCTGCATACAGGGACAGTAACTACTGGCCTCGTGACCTGCATACAGGGACAGTTGATCTGGGATATTGAGGCCTCAGGGTCAGGCGGGGATCGGAGCCAGGACTGATCTGTCCACACACTGGGACCTCGGGATTATGTGCCCAGGCCCATTCCCTTGACTAACAAAGCAGCGGGTGGTTTGTGGGGCAGAGTGGGCTTGATTGAAGCGAATTGAATGATTCCTCTCATCAGCCCAGATGAGTTCAGTAAACTCAGTTATTTTATCTCACAACCATGTTGGGACCTCTGCTGTTGTTCTTCTTTACATGCCTAGTGGTGCACAAGGCAAACTTTCATCTGAATCCAGAATCCGTTTGTACCTGGAACATGTTGCCAGACGCTTATGGCTTCAGGGTGCCACTCCGCACCAAGCCACTTGTCCATTGGAGTGTTGAAATAATTTGCATGTCGACACTCAACCTGTTTAACTGCATTAAGAATGCATCTTCCTGGGGCCGCACGGTGGTGCAGTGTTTAACACTGCTGCCTCACGGCACCGAGGTCCCAAATTCAATACCGACTCAGGGTCACTGTCCGTCTGGAGTTTGCACATTCTCCCCATGTCTGCGTGGGTCTCACCCCCACAACCCAAAGGTGTGCAGGGTAGGTGGGTTGGCCACGCTAAATTGCCCCTTAATTGGAAAAAAAAAGATTTGGTACTTTAATTTTTTTTTAGAAAAAGAATGCACCTACCTTTCTTGCTCACCAAATCCTGGGCTGGGACTCGAATCTGGAGCTCCTGGCTCAGAGGCAGGAACGCTACCCACTGCTCCACAAGCCCCCCTTGTGCTCTGCTATGCTGAGGTATAACTTTAGCCCTATCTAACAAGAATGAATCTTGTACTATTGTCCATTGATCCGGATATTATTGAATGTAAGTAAACGTAGGGAAATATTTAATGAGCAAGGCTATTTGTTATTCCTGGTTTAAATCCTCTTTCCCAGTACACATTACGGTGAACTCCAAACTGTAGCTTGTTCTCCTAATGGGCTTGGGTCACTGTCTGTGTGGAGTCTGCACGTTCTCCCCGTGTCTGCGTGGGTTTCCTCCGGGTGCTCCGGTTTCCTCCCACAAGTCCCGAAAGACGTGCTTGTTAGGTGGATTGGATATTCTGAATTCTCCCTCTGTGTACCCGAACAGGCGCCGGAATGTGGCGACTGGGGGATTTTCACAGTAACTTCACTGCAGTGTTAATGTGACAATAAAAATTATTGATATTATTATTGGCTGCAAACATAAAGGGTGGTTTGTTAATGATCGGAGAGTTCCTAGACATGGGGCGCATTCTCCGCCCCGCCACATTTCTATTTCACCCCGTCAGCGGGATTCTCCGTTACGCCGGCCGGTAAATGGGATTTCCTATTGTGGGGCAGCCCCACGCCGTCGGGAAACCCCCGGGTGCCGGCAAAACGGAGCAGCCCGCCGGCGGAGAATTCCGGCCATGGTTTTAAAGGACTGAAACAATGCAGAAAAATATCAGAGGATATCTAATAACGGTAATTAAAGATTTTAAGGAGGCAAATATTGAAAGGATAATTATTTCAACTAGTTGGTGGATTTAAACTAAGGATTATTACTAGAAAGTGGAGCTCAGAAGAATTTTATTTCCGTAAAGAGTTCTTAGAATATAAATCACATGGCCACAAATGACCACTGAAAGCACATCTGCACAATAATGATATTTAAAAGGGTATTGAGAAAACAAATGAAGAGGAAAAATATTTAAAGATGCACAAGAAGTTTAGGGAAATGGGATAAAACAGGTGGAGCTGGGATGGAGCACATGCTGCCAGAGGTAAGATGGTCCAAAGTGTCTCATGTCATTTCCAGGATCCATTGTGTTCATCACTTTGGAACCTATAATGGGGTTTTGAATGTGGCGTCTTGTGGCGCGAAGATTAGTGTCCCTGCTCCAGAATCAGAAACTTGGGGGTCAAATCCCAATCCAGGACTTGTTGGCCAAGGCGAACCTATAAATCTGTGTCCATAGCGGACAGTGACGACTGGGAGAAATTCCTGATGACTGTCCATAGCTTTGTTAAAGATACATGTTCAATGTCTCCTGCTCTCAGAGGCTTATGTGTGTAAGATGTTACAGTTTACAATCTATGTGCCTGAACTGGGCAAGGAGCTTTCAATGTTCTCTAAGTGACAACAATATAATTGCATTTTAGCAGACTCCTTCTCAGCTCAAGGCGTTTAAGCTCTTTTATAATTATAATAAATGTTCTCTTCTTTGCCGTCCGACACATGCTTTAAAATGATATCTATACTTTCTGTATATGTCCGAGAGTTTATACTGAAGCAGCTTAGAACATTAAACATTTATATCAAACGCCCTGAAAATACTCACACACAAATACTCAGTGTTTCTCTAATTTCGTTCTTTCATTGTTTTAACCAGTCTAAATTAATGATTTAATGGGCGTGATCTACCCGAAAGGGGACAGAGTCCCATAGAGCAAGGTTAGCCGGAGCGCCGAGAAACACCCCGCTCTCTAACGGGGGCCTTAGCGGGGAACTCGCCAACGAGGCTACACTTAGTCCTGATTCACCAGAATGTTGCCTGGGGTGGAACATTTCAGTTATGAAGAGAGGTTGGATAGGCTTGGATTGTTTTCGCTGGAGCAGAAAGACTGAGGGGCCTCGCCGGATTTCCTCAGAGAAGCGAGGAATTGGGATCTCATTTTTAAATAGCGTCCCGATTTCCTGAACCCCAGTGTGACCCCTGAACTCCCCCCCCCCCCCCCCAAGCTCCAACTCAATGTAAGGAGATCCCCGGGTACCCCCACCCACGCAGGGCACACCCACGCAGGGCACACTCACGCAGGGCACACCCGCGCAGGGCACACCCACGCAGGGCACACCCACGCAGGGCACACCCGCGCAGGGCACACCCACGCAGGGCACACCCACGCAGGGCACACCCCAACCTGATCACCGCCACACATAAAATGCCCTGAACCCCCTCGCCTTGGCCATGTCAGGCGAGCGTCGTTCAGTGCTGGTCTCCACAAACAGGGACCAGGTGGACCAGTGCACGTGAGGGTCTCCCAGGGGATTGGAGGCCCCGGGTGTTTGCCCTCTGGGCAGGGTGGTACCCTGGCACTGCCAGCCTGGCACCCTGGCACAAATACTAAAACCATCAACAACTAATATTAAAAACACTTCCTATCATAATATGAGAAAGTAAAGGTTTCCTTTTGGCATGGATCAATTGATTCATTTTTTTTATTTTTAAAAAAAATTTTGAGTAAGCAATTCATTTTTTCCGATTAAGGGGCAATTTAGCGCGGCCAATGCACCTACCCTGCACGTCTTTGGGTTGTGGGGGCGAAACCCACGCAGACAGGGTAGAAACTCCACACGGACAGTGACCCAGAGCCGGGATCGAACCTGGGACCTCGGTGCCGTGAGGCAGCAGTGCTAACCACTGCGCCTCCGTGCTGCACTCAGTATGGATCAGTTAAAGCAATACATGGTCTCCTTGGCCGGAATTATCTGACCATTCGCTGGTGGGTTCCCTGGCCGCGTGAGGTGGCTTCAATGGGAATTCCTAGTGACAACGCAGGATCAGAGAACCCGCCCCAGCAAATGTCGCACCGCCTGGGAGGACGGGGAGTCACGCGCAAGATGTCATTTTAAGAACAAACTCTCTTCAAACAGAGTTGCTCAATATGACTATTTGGCAACTTGGTTGTAAAACAATTTGTATGTTTCTCAGAGACAACGGCTCTGAAATATCCCAACTGTGTTGGCTGCATAGTGTTCCACCGACAGAAATTCAAAGTAAGCGATTTACAAAGTGGCTAAGCAGTAAAATCCATCGATGTTACAGAACAATAACAAACCTTATAAATTATTAGAATTATCAATGTCTGACAAACTGAACTTCCTCAGCACAGCTTCATTCGAGCTCATTGTCATAAGGTCAATTCTAGCACCCAGCTGCTGCCTTCACTGAGATGTGAACGGACCAAAGAGCAGAACTGATGTTTTGAGTCATACAGAACAATAGCATTTAAATAACAGTTAAATAAAAAGGAAATAAAATGTAAAGAGGATAGAAAAAAAGGGACAACAAATGTCATACATATTCTGTTTTTAAATGAATTATGTTTAACCTACTTTAAAATTAATATCACAATAACCCGGAGGTTTGAGTAACTTTATTTATGTAAAACAGTGGCCTGGCGGATAGGGAGGGCCATTAAGCCTGTCTGGAGTTCTGGTTCCATGATCTGCTGGAGGGCCGCCTCCGGACAGCTGCCTCGTTCCTTCTTGATGCAAGCGTGCGGCCAGACAGACCTTTCATTGCTCAACCTGTCGCTGGTAAAATGGCCCAGGGGTGGAATGGTCCAAATCCTCATGCCACCCACCTCCGAACTCACCCCCACATTTATTTTCCGATCCTGTGAATGAAGATGGATAGGGAAACAATAAACGATAACCTGAACCATGACATGTACATTATCTCAGCAGTTTCCCCAATGATTATTTTATCAATGACAGGTCTCAACACAAGTTGTTCTGTGAGAGTGAAAACTCCCGAGTTGTACCTGATGCTCTTGTTGTGATTACGTTGCTGTACTCACAGCCAGCTGTCGTAATTAAGATCTTTTTGACAATACTCTGATCGAGGGGCGGCATGCTGGCACAGTGGTTAGCACTGCGTCCTCACGGCGCCGATGACCTGGGTTCAATCCCGGCCCTGGGTCACTGTCTGTGTGGAGTTTGCACATTCTCCCCGTGTCTGTGTGGGTCTCACCCCCACAACCCAAAGATGTGCCAGATCATTGTGAGAATCACTTTGCTGGGAGGAGCAAAACATATTCTAGTGCAGGGAGTACGGGCCACGAGACATTTTGTTGACTGTTGCCCATGTGCAGGGTTACCCCATTCCATTGATTCCCATTCACATAGATTTTTACTGCCGGTTTGATTGAAATGATTCGGACATAAAGCGAGGGCGAGTGAAGTGAGGTGTGTGCTGATTGCTCACAACACTGACCGTGACAGCCGTGCGCTCCCTCTGCGTCCAATCAGGCGTAAACATTTAAATATATTTAATCTTATTCATAGGGTCATGTTTAGTAAACAAGCCCCAATTTCAATCTTGTGACCCACTTGTGCGGCCCACTCACTCGCTGTTCTAGACGCTATGGGCAATGCTGATTTAAAACTCCACGGTTTCGATTCCATTCTGGTTTGAGATACTTCAAAATAAACCAACCCTGATCCAGTCTTGTGAGCCAGTTGGTAAAGATACAGTTGAATGTGTGACCCCTGTCCTCCCTCGTCTCTCAGTCAGCAGGGCAGTAGGATGCTGGGTTCCTGGGCCAGAGGGTCCATCCCTGGTTACTGCTCGGTGTACGGTTTTGTCAATACCATGGCCAGGATTTTCATCCCTGCGTCCGTGTCGGAATGGAGGCAGGCTGAAAATAAAATTGACAGATGGGACACAACTGCGGAAGACCCACCCCCATGACTGGAACCAGACGGTACATTTTTTAAATATAAATTTAGAGTACCCAATTCATTTTCTCCAATTAAGGGGCAATTTAGCGTGGCCAATCCACCTACCCTGCACATCTTTGGGTTGTGGGGGTGAGACCCATGCAGACACGGGGAGAATGTGCAAACTCCACACAGACAGTGACCAGAGCCGGATTCGAACCTGGGACCTCGGCGCCGTGAGGTGGCAGTGCTAACCACTATGCCACGTGCTGCCCTGGAACCAGACGGTACATGATGGTTAGAATGACTAAACATTCCAACACACAATTCTACCATTTGAAAGAAACTAATTCTGATTCAGCTCTATAAGTTTAAGGCTGATGAGGCGTGGTTTAATTCTCCCCTAAAAAAATCTTTCCCAATTAAGGGGTAATTTAGCGTGACCAATCCACCGACCCTGCACATCTTTGGGTTGTGGAGGTGAGACCCTCGCAGACACGGGGAGAATGTGCAAACTCCACACGGACAGTGACCCAGAATCGAACCTGAGACCTCTGTGCCATGAGGCTACAGTGCTAACCACTATGCTACCTTGCCGCTCTAAACTCCCCTAAACTGACTGCACAATCCACTTTCTGTTGCTTTTTCCCAGTATAATTGGAACAGAATATGGTTGGAATTCACCAGTAATAGTGGATAAATTCAGGAATGTCTGAAATTTGAAATGTCTGGGTTTTTTGTGGGACAGCAGGTTGTTAAGCAGTTTGAAATGATGTTTATTCTGCGTACACCACACTGTGTTTGTATTAAAACAATATTGGAATTCATTTGAAGAATATGTTTGCACAACTACATCCAAAACATTTCAGTAGACTTTTTAATTACCTCCTTGTCCCCACCTGCCTTGCAGTGTCTATTATCCTTGCTGTAGCCTCTTCATTTCCAGACCTGGGAATGCTCAACATAGACTGGCCAGAATCAGGGGACACTTCTTCATTGCTTCTATGTAGGACTGACTAGTCAGCACTCTCTCATTCCATTGGCAGGGACTTTCTGTCAGTTCAGAAAGGAAGAGAGGGGGAGCGAGACATGGAAGGAAGAGGAGACAGGAAAACCACAATGGACAAATAGGAAAGACCTGCATTTATATAGCGCTCTTCACCACCAGGCAGCTCAAAGCACTTTCCAGCCAGTAATGTCCTTTTTTTTTCTTTTTATAAATTTAGCGTACCCAATTTTGTTTTCCAATTAAGGGGCAATTTAGCGTGGCCAATCCACCTACCCTGCACATCTTTGGGTTGTGGGGGCGAAACCCACGCAGACACGGGGAGAATGTGCAAATTCCACACGGACAGCGACCGAGCCGAGTAACGTCCTTTTTGGAGTGAAAGGGGGGGATTCAAGCACCCTCCGATTCCGCAAAGACCAAACAAGACTCTAATTCTTTCATTGGATTATTTGAGCGTATGTGAGGGAAGTTATACCCGTACAAGATATCAGACAGGACACAGGAATAACGCACCCCTTTTTACAAATTGTGCTGTGGGATCACTTACACTCCCCAGCAGACAGATTGGGCCTCTGACAGTGCGGCACTCCCTCAATACTGACCCTCTGACAGTGCGGCAATCCCTCAATACTGACCCTCTGACAGTGCGGCACTCCCTCAGTACTGACCCTCTGACAGGGCAGCACTCTCTCAGTACTGACCCTCTGACAGTGCAGCACTCCTCAGTACTGACCCTCTGACAGTGCAGCACTCCCTCAGTACTGACCCTCTGACAGTGCGGCACTCCCTCAGTACTGACCCTCTGACAGTGCGGTGCTCACTCAGTACTGACCCTCTGACAGTGCAGTACTCCCTCAGTACTGACCCTCTGACAGTGCGGCACTCCCTCAGTACTGACCCTCTGACAGTGCGGCACTCCCTCAGTACTGACCCTCTGACAGTGCAGCACTCCCTCAGTACTGACCCTCTGACAGTGCGGTGCTCCCTCAGTACTGACCCTCTGACAGTGCGGCACTCCCTCAGTACTGACCCTCTGACAGTGCGGCACTCCCTCAGTACTGACCCACTGACAGTGCAGCACTCCCTCAGTACTGACCCACTGACAGTGCAGTACTCCCTCAGTACTGACCCTCTGACAGTGCAGCACTCCCTCAGTACTGACCATCTGACAGTGCAGCACTCCCTCAGTACTGACCCTCTGACAGTGCAGCACTCCCTCAGTACTGACCCTCTGACAGTGCGGCACTCCCTCAGTACTGACCCTCTGACAGTGCGGCACTCCCTCAGTACTGACGCTCTGACAGTGCGGCACTCCCTCAGTACTGACCCTCTGACAGTGCGGCACTCCCTCAGTACTGACCCACTGACAGTGCAGCACTCCCTCAGTACTGACCCACTGACAGTGCAGTACTCCCTCAGTACTGACCCTCTGACAGTGCAGCACTCCCTCAGTACTGACCATCTGACAGTGCAGCACTCCCTCAGTACTGACCCTCTGACTGTGCAGCACTCCCTCAGTACTGACCCTCTGACAGTGCAACACTCTCTCAGTACTGACCCTCTGACAGTGCAGCACTCCCTCAGTACTGACCCTCTGACAGTGCGGCACTCCCTCAGTACTGACCCTCTGACAGTGCGGCACTCCCTCAGTACTGACCCTCTGACAGTGCAGCACTCCCTCAGTACTGACCCTCTGACAGTGCGGCACTCCCTCAGTACTGACCCTCTAACAGTGCAGCACTCCCACAGTACTGACCCTCTAACAGTGCTTCACTCCCTCAGTACTGACCCTCTGACAGTGCAGCACTCCCTCAGTACTGACCCTCTGACAGTGCAGCACTCTCTCAGTACTGACCCTCTGACAGTGCAGCACTCCCTCAGTACTGACCCTCTGACAGTGCGGCACTCCCTCAGTACTGACCCTCTGACAGTGCGGCACTCCCTCAGTACTGACCCACTGACAGTGCAGCACTCCCTCAGTACTGACCCACTGACAGTGCAGTACTCCCTCAGTACTGACCCTCTGACAGTGCAGCACTCCCTCAGTACTGACCATCTGACAGTGCAGCACTCCCTCAGTACTGACCCTCTGACTGTGCAGCACTCCCTCAGTACTGACCCTCTGACAGTGCAGCACTCTCTCAGTACTGACCCTCTGACAGTGCAGCACTCCCTCAGTACTGACCCTCTGACAGTGCGGCACTCCCTTAGTACTGACCCTCTGACAGTGCAGCACTCCCACAGTACTGACCCTCTAACAGTGCTTCACTCCCTCAGTACTGACCCTCTGACAGTGCAGCACTCCCTCAGTACTGACCCTCTGACAGTGCGGCACTCCCTCAGTACTGACCCTCTGACAGTGCGGTGCTCACTCAGTACTGACCCTCTGACAGTGCAGTGCTCCCTCAGTACTGACCCTCTGACAGTGCAGCACTTCCTCAGTACTGACCCTCTGACAGTGCAGCACTTCCTCAGTACTGACCCTCTGACAGTGCGGTGCTCCCTCAGTACTGACCCTCTAACAGTGCAGCACTCCCTCAGTACTGACCCTCTGACAGTGTGGCGCTCCCTCAGTACTGACCCTCTGACAGTGCGGCACTCCCTCAGTACTGACCCTCTGACAGTGCGGTGCTCCCTCAGTACTGACCCTCTGACAGTGCGGCACTCCCTCAGTACTGACCCTCTGACAGGGCAGCACTCCCTCAGTACTGACCCTCTGACAGGGCAGCACTCTCAGCACTGATTTTTCAACTCATGTGTGTGGAATGGGCCTTGACGAGGTGCAGAGGTGAGCGTGCTACCAATTAACCCGAGCCACAGCTAACACCAGGGGTTACTTTGAGTTAAAATGATTGTATGGTGCAAAGTTCTATATACTTTAAAAGATTAATTCTAATCACCTCGATGTGGAAAGAATTTCCCACCACGTTAATATGCTTGAATTTTTAAAAATTAAAAAATTTATTGTGCCCAATTCATTTTTTCCAATTAAGGGACAATTTAGCGTGGCCAATCCACCTAGCCTGCACATCTTTGGGGCAAAACCCACGCAAACACGGGGAGAATGTGCAAACTCCACATGGACAGTGACCCAGAGCCGGGATCGAACCTGGGACCTCGGCGCCGTGAGACAGTAATGTTGACCATAGTGCCACCATGCTGCCCTGAATTTATTTTAATTGAACGCGATCGCTGACCATTGGAAAAGTCCTGAGAAATAGGTAATTTTAAAATTTGAGAGTTCAGTATTACCCAATTGAAAAGATAAAACTCTCCTGGTAGAACATGTCTTATTAGCAATAAAGATATTTATACCTGTAAAAAAATTCAGAAACCTTGTGATGGGAGGAGAGGAATCCAAGATCCGATGGATCTCGTCGGGTCTCTTTGTGGATCTCTTGGCGGTAAGGTTGTGTCCGGAGGTCTTCCAGTGTCACTGACAGGCTCCCCGGCTGCGGGGTTCCTGGGGGTGAGGGGTCGATGCAACGCCAATCCCCAGGACCAGAAGGTCTTGCCGCCAGCCAAAGGTGAGCTGCCTTCTGTTGCTGCCGAACCCGTCGTGGAGATGGCAGCACGGTAGCACAGTGGTTAGCACAATTGCTTCACAGCTCCAGGGTCCCAGGTTCGATTCCGGCTTGTGTCACTGTCTGTGCGGAGTCTGCACATCCTCCCCGTGTGTGCGTGGGTTTCCTCCGGGTGCTCCGGTTTCCTCCCACAGTCCAAAGATGTGCGGGTTAGGTGGATTGGCCATGATAAATTGCCCTTAGTGTCCAAAATTGCCCTTAGTGTTGGGTGGGGTTGCTGGGTTATGGGGTAGGGTGGAGGTGTTGACCTTGGGTAGGGTGCTCTTTCCAAGAGCCGGTGCAGACTCGATGGGCCGAATGGCCTCCTTCTGCACTGTAAATTCTATGAGAGGGAGGAAACTCCTGTCCTTTATCAGTAAGTTTAGACATTTTTCTTTTCACCGTTTATTTGAAATTGGACATGGGAGCACAATGAGAAAAATGACAGAACCTTACACGGCAGTCTTTCAGCTCGCTCCCAGCTGGGTCAGATTGATTGCTGCCTGTTGTCCCTGGATGATACCACATTGTATTGTTGTATTAGCCACAAATCTTCATGTATATTTGTTAATCTAGGTTCTAGGTTCTATAACTCAGAAAGTGGTTCAGTGCATCACCTGTTGTGTGTAGAAGGCTCCAGTTCTGAACACCAGGCTGTGCTGTTAGCTGAACTCAATTATCGAAACACTGGGACAATGCTGCAAATCTCCACATCACTCTGGGAAGAAAGATTTCAAATGAATCAACCAGGATTCCTGTGTTCAAACATCATCCAAAGACGGCGTCATGGTGGCGCAGTGGTTAGTGCTGCTGCCTCACAGCGCTGAGGACTCGGGTTCGAATCCCGGCCCCGGGTCACTGTCTGTGTGGAGTTTGCACTTTCTCCCCGTGTCTGTGTGGGTTTGACCCCCACAACCCAAAGATGTGCAGGTTAGGTGGATTGATCACACTAAATTGCCCCTGAATTGGAAAAAAAAATTATTAGAAAAAACATCAACCAAAGACTGGTGTGAGAGAATTAGTATCATACCCACAGAGATCCTGGGGAGCGGATGGCCACGAGTCTAGATAACAAAAAAACTGTCTCTTCCTCGTACAGAACTTGAAAATTGAATATATATGAATACAAGACAAAAAACATTGCCAACAAGTCATTTCACAGCAATAAAAAAAGGTTAAAATATAAAATAAGCTAATGTTCATTTATATTATTGAAATGTTCAACTGTTAAAGCTTAAAGTGACAAAACTCTGTCAAAACCATTGTTAAGGATACATAAAATATGAGTCACATTTTGCGTGTAGCTCCTCCCACTTTGCATTCTTCCTCTCAGTCCCACTGTGTCCTGTGTTACTGTAAGTGGAGATCTTGTTAATTTATTGGTTAATCGGATGAAAAAGAACACAGAGGAATTTGTTCTGTGGATAATGCTGCCAGGAACAATATAAAACTCATTGATTGCTAAGCATATCGCACTGAATGTGACCAATCATAGACTGACTCAGATAGAGCCAAGGAATACCCAGCTGATGGCCATGGGATCTGTGGTCAATCTTGGCTTGTTATGTAATTGCAGGGTAGCCACAGTCCTGCTGGCCCAGACTGCTTGCCGCACCAGTGTATTGATGAATAGAAAGACGTAACAAACCCGATTTATGCAACTGTCCCATTGTGTGGCGTGAGGTTGCAAAACTCATGAGCTTCACATGTACAGGAAACTTGTGATAACTACATCACAAGTGGACCTATTCTGTGTAATGCCCCTTGGGATGTCCATTCTGTTCCTGTGTACAACTTTGGGAATTAATAGTTTGATTTGTTTTTCATTAGTAACGCAGGTTATTGTGAGCTGAGCCATACATAACGAGGCAGATCCTTTGGGATAACCTCTCCGGAATTGTCACGCCTGAGCAGCAAAACTGTTCATTTTCTCTTCTCAAAGTGGCTTTTCTTTTGGGTACAGGCTACTTGTCTAGTCTGGATCCCTGCCCCCAGATCTCTTCTTGTGGGAGCCAGTACCCCATTAGCCCACTTGGCAAGCGGCCTCCATTGATACACCCGGCCCTGACTGAGCCTACAGGCAGAGAGGTTCCAGCACTGAGAGGGTAATCAGAAATCCCCCAGAAATGGGGGTTCCACATGTTTCTAGCCTGAGTTATGGTGGGACACCAGTGACACCTCTGAGTAACTCTGGGACCCAGGTTGGTATGTGACACAGTGAAGTGCCAAGTAAATTATTCAGTTTTTCACCCCGATATGGGGGTTATAACCCCCTGGGTTAGCGCACGGTCAATTGCAGCCCCACTTCACCTGGAGTCGCAACACAATTGACATGAATAAATATTTCAGGGTGGCACAGTGGCGCAGTGGTTAGCACTGCTGCCTCACGGCGCCGAGGTCCCAGGTTCAGTCCTAGCCCCAGGTCATTGTCTTGTGGAGTTTGCACATTCTCCCCGTGTCTGCGTGGGTCACGGGGAGAATGTGCAAACTCCACACGGACAGGGACGCAGAACCGGGTTTGAACCTGGGACCTCGGTGCCGTGAGGCAGCAGTGCTAACCACTGTGTCACCGTGCTGCCCTGAATTGCATTTTTAAATATAAAGAATCAAATTGTTTTAACAAATAGTATTACCCAAAGTCATTTTCTCATTGAAAAAATAAATTGCTATTGAAAATTGCTGGGTATTTGATTCTGCAGGTTTAACTCAATAAAAATCCCGAATAGGACCTCACAGAACAGCAACAGTCAAAGGTCAGACTTCAGGGGCGGGATTCTCCCCTACTCGGCGGGGCGGGGGGTCCCGGCGGGATGGAGTGGTGGGAACCACTCCGGTGTCGGGCCGCCCCAAAGGTGCGGAATTCTCCGCCCCTTAGGGGCCAAGCCCTCACCTGGAGGGGCTAGCCCCGCGCCGGAGTGGTTGGCGCTCCGCCGACCGGCGGGAAAGGCCTTTGGCGCCACGCCAACCGGGGCAGAAAGGTCTTCACCGGTCGGCGGAAGTCCACGCATGCGCGGGAGCGTCAGCGGCTGCTGACGTCATCCCCGCGCATGCGCAATGGAGGGGGTCTCTTCCACCTCCGCCATGGTCTTCGAAGGCGGAAGAAAAAGAATGCTCCCATGGCACAAGCCCGCCCGCCGATCGGTGGGCCCCGATCGCGGGCCAGGCCGCCGTGGGGGCACCCCCCAGGGCCAGATTGCCCCGTGCCCCCCAGGACCCCGGAGCCCGCCCACGCCGCCTGTAAGGTAGGTGGTTTAATCCACGCCGGCGGGAGAGGGTTGACAGCGGCGGGACATTGGCCCATCGTAGGGTGGAGAATTGGCGGGGGGCAGGGGCTGGCCGACTGCCGCGATTCCTGCCCCCGCCGACCAGCGCGGCGCGATTCCCGCCCCCGCCGAATCTCTGGTGGCGAAGAATTTGGGACACGGCGGGAGCGGGACTCACACCAGCCCCCGGTAATTCTCCGACCCGGCGGGGCGTCGGAGAATCCCGCCCAAGAGTCCTGAATAATTGATGCCCCTTGTGGAGACGGGGGTGTTTTGAAAAGTTGTTAAAAAAACCAGTAAAGTGAGTGGGAGATAATTCCGCTTCACAAGATAATTACGGATCAGGAAGGGTTTTCAGCCCATTATAGGTTATCCACCCAAATATAAACCTTACGGCATGTTAACCAACTGCATCTTGCTGAAGTAAGCATTTTGTCCAAGCTTTTATAATAATAATCTTTAGTGTCACAAGTCGGCTTACATTAACACTGCAATGAAGTTACTGTGAAAAGCCCCTAGTCGCCACATTCTGGTGCCTGTTCAGGTACACAGAGGGAGAATTCAGAATGTCCAATTCACCTAACAGCACGTCCTTCGGGACTGTGGGAGGAAACCGGAGCACCCGGAGGAAACCCACGCAGACACGGGGAGGATGTGCAGACTCCGCACAGACAGTGACCCAAGCCAGGAATCGAACCTGGGACCCTGGAGCTGTGAAGCAACAGTGCTAACCACTGTGCTACCGTGCCGCCTTTTTTGCGTCCACTGCCCTACGTAGAAGAACATTCAATATATCGGGCACTCTTTGAGGGAATACATTTTCCCAACAAAGCTATTTAAATTGGGTTTCTAAAAATAAATTTTTGCCGAACTCTCAGCCTTGCTTTGAAGTGTTGGAATGGTTCGGTGTTTGCCGTTATAAACTATAGTCATTCAGCTCCTCTGAATGGTAAAGAGCTCAGTTTATCCAGTATTTCCCTGTAACTCAGATCTTTGATGCCTCAACTTGGCCCTCGTGGCTCTTCTCTGCATCAACACCTGGCTCGGTGAGTTCAAGGTGCAATGTGACCAGGACAAGGTACAGTTTCACTATCACATTTTCTAGATTTAAACTCTTGGACCGGGATTTTGCCGCGGGCACAAATGGGAGTCCCCCCCCTCCTCGCAGTCCCCCCCTCCTCGCAGTCCCCACCCTCCTCGCATTAATGCAATGGGATTCCCACCCAGGAAGGTCAGAAACTTCATTTAAATACATCTAAATCTCATTAGCCAGCTTCCCCGTGGTATTGTCCCCCATGTCGGTAATCCTTAAAAGAGGTCGGGAGCAACGTGGCCCAGGCGACGCACAGGGAAGTAGAGCACCCAAAGGGGGAGAGGGACATTCCCCGACAGTACCCTGACCCTGACCCCGCCAGTGCCACAGGCAGTGCCGGGGGGCTTCCTCTGAGGAGGTGCAGGAGTGGGGGGGCTTCCCATATCAGTGGGGAGAAGGGAGGGTTCCCCGTATGTGAGGGTTGGGGGTTCCTGTGTGTGTGTGCGGGGGGGGAGTCATGTGTTCATTGAGGGGGTTCTGCGGCTTAGCGTTTGGTGCTGGAGATCCGGACACCCTTGAAAAAGGCCCCCCGATTTCTGGAAAGCTGATGTTGCCGGCTGGGTGGGATTTGCGACAGCGTTTGACACACCTCCAGCAGTCTTTTCTAAGTGTTGGAAAAGATGGAGGGCAGTACGGTGGCGCAGTGGTTAGCACTGCTGCCTCACGGCGCCGAGATCCCAGGTTCGATCCCGGCTCTGGGTCACTGTCCGTGTGGAGTTTGCACATTCTCCCCGTGTCTGCAAAGGGCACAACCCAAAGATGGGCAGGGGAGGTGGATTGACTAAATTGTCCCTTAATTAGGAAACAAAATTGGATACTCTAAATTTATATTAAAAAAGATAATAATCTTTACTATTGTCACAAGTAGGCTTACATTAACACTGCAATGAAGCTGCGGTGAAAATCCCCTAGTCGCCACATTCCGGCGCCTGTTCGGGTACACGGAGGGAAGAATAAATGTGGCAGACTATCTGTTGTGTTTATCGCACAATCCGATCGAAGTTAAGAGGCGAATGTACAATCAGCTCCAGAACGTTTCACCTTCAGCTGTTCCTGAACACACCCAGCAGACAACACTTAGGACATAGTCCTTCAATGTGCTAGTACCGTCAACTTGACTGTATTGAGCTATAGACCTTTTTCTTTAACTTTGAACAAAACGGAAGGAAACTTCTAAAACTATTTTACAACTTTTTCCTGTTGTCCACAAAATAATTCCAGTCTTTGTGATCCCCACTGGTGGGGTGGGGGGATTCAGCTGAAGGGGTCGACTCTCCAGGAACCTTCCCTTGGGTCACCTGAGACGACACTGTGGAGGACATACAGGCAGACAGAGTTATCTACTTCCTGGACCCATGGGTGACCACCTTGGCTAGGCCCAGGAGCAGATCTTTGGGGATCAACATGTATGTCGAGTATAAAATGTGGACTGCTACTGTTGGTGTGTGGGGGAAACAGTCATAACATTGGTAATTCATATCAAATCAATGTGGCACATACAAAAAACATACATAGAAAATAGGAGCAGGAGGCCATTCGGCCTTTCGAGCCTATTCCACCATTCATTGTGATCATGGCTGATCATCAGTAACCTGAGCCCACCTCCCCCCTCTCCTCCCCACCCGGGACTTCCCTTTCGCTCCAAGAGATGTATCTAATTCCTTCTTGAAATTACACAATGTTTTGGCCTGAACCACTTTCTGTGGGAGCGAATTCCACAGATTCACCGCTCGCTGGGTGAAGAAATTTCTCCCCACCTCAGTCCTAAAAGGTTTCCCCTTATCCTCAAACTATGACCCCTAGTTCTGGACTCCCCCACCATTGGGAACTTTCTTTCTGAATCTACCCTGTCCAATCCACAACTTTCTATGAGATTCCTCTCGCTCTTCCAAACTTCAATGAATTTGATCCGAAACGACTTAGTCTCTCCTCGTGTGACCCCCACCCCCCCCCCTCCCCCCCAATGTTGGAGTCTCCATGTCTGTGGGGGAACCCTGCCTATGATCAGTGAGCCTGTATCTTACTTCACTCTGTAGTGCACTGTGCACTGTTACTACAACAGCTTTGTTCTGTGTCAAAAATCATAAAAACACAGATGTGAGGAGCCAAGCATGTTCAGCTTTTACTGACAGTGGGTGTTGGCCGGCAGGAAGTCAGTGAATTGGCAGTGGAGAGATAGGGAACACTACAGACCAAAATAAAAAGAGATTTCTGCTTACTCTGTGTGAGTCTACCAGCAACTTTAAAATAAGAGTATCCACTCTTTCTAAGATCACCTTCCTTAAAAATAAACTTTATTTTCCTTTGTGCCTCAGCTTTTCTGCATTGACGGTGCTGTGGACAACCACCGCATCTCCCCCTTTCACTGCTCCACTCCATCTTGTTGGGGGCGGGGGGGGGGGAGTTGTTGGGACTTTAATGAAGGTGACACAGGCTCCGAGCTAACTCTCAGCTTCCAATCCCAGTCACTTCTGCATCTACGCCAGACGTTAACATGCAAATTTAGGAACCATTCCTGCCTTGACATATTTGGGCAATAATTAAGATACGCTCCGTTGATAAAGTTCAAGTGAAGATTCCAGTTGGGACCCAGATTTCTTTTTGAAATCCACTGACTATCTGAAGCCACATTACTGAGCTTGTGATGAGTCAGAGGTCCTGAGGTCTCAGCCCAACATTTGAACAACAGGAAGCGTGCAGGAGTTTCAGATTGAATCTGTTTGAAATGTCCGGCGAGCATGAGAACATTCAGACATTGTTTTACTCTGCGTAAGGTGACATTTTGTTTTGCTGAACCATTTAGGGTGAAACCATCTGGGCGCAGCCATTGATAGCGCTCTGAGCTCTGAGCTCTGAATCAGAGGTTTGTGGTCTCAGGCCCCATTACACAGCTTGTGGCCGACACTCCAGCGTGTGCTGAGGGATTGCTGCCCTGCCAGAGCAACCAGCTTTCAGGTCAGACATTAACCTTGGAGCCCCGCTGGCCCGCTCAGATGGATATAAAAGATCCCACTGCACGATTCGAAGATAAACAGTGGAGTTTTCCACGGTGCTCTGGTCAACATTTGCCCCTGCACCCTCATCATGTAAAGATTTGCTTAAACAGGTGGGTTTTAAGGGGATGATGGTGCAGAGGCAGTGGGGTTTAAAGAGAATTTGAATGCGTGGAACCTAGACAGCTGGGGGCTAATTGTCTATGCTCACAAAATCGACAATAGCAGAAGATTAACCAACGCGCATGAACTCTACCCTGTCATCAGATCCCTAATGCGAGGAGGGAGAATTTTTAAAAATGTGTTGTATTATTACTAAAATTACAAAAGCTTAAAATGAACTCTTTGGGATGACTCAGGCTGGTACTTAAATGAATTGGGTGAACTAAATTTATATTAAAAAAACACGCACAGGGCCATTGCTCGGCAATCCCACCCATCGACTCCGCTCACTTTATCACAAGGGTTACCTTACAACCTGATCTAACCATCAGATATTTATGTTTATGCCATCAAAACAATATCTTGTAAAATCCATGGGTCAAAATAGGATCCAAACTGACTGAATGGAGAGACTGTACTGACTGTCACCAAAATCAATGACCCCATAACTGTTCTGCTGTGTCTAAGTGTCATTAAATGCCCAAAGGCCGCCTCTGGAATAGCTCAGCTACAGCAGGTCAAGGGGACCACCCACAAATATTGATTCACTCTCGGGCAGTGATCTTCAAACTTTTTTTCCGGGGACCCATTTTTACCAACCGGCCGACCTTCGGGACCCAACCCGGCCGACCTGCGCGACCCACGCCAGCCGACCTGCGCGACCCACGGCAGCCGACCTGTGCGACCCACGCCGGCCGACCTGTGCGACCCACGCCAGCCGACCTGCGCGACCCACGCCAGCCGACCTGCGCGACCCACGCCGGCCGACCTGCGCGACCCACGCCAGCCGACCTGCGCGACCCACGCCGGCCGACCTGTGCGACCCACGCCGGCCGACCTGCGCGACCCACGCCGGCCGACCTGTGCGACCCACGCCAGCCGACCTGCGCGACCCACGCCGGCCGACCTGTGCGACCCACGGCGGCCGACCTGCGCGACCCACGCCAGACGACCTGCGCGACCCACGCCGGCCGACCTGCGCGACCCACGCCTGCCGACCTGCGCGACCCACGCCAGCCGACCTGTGCGACCCACGCCGGCCGACCTGCGCGACCCACGCCGGCCGACCTGCGCGACCCACCATTTTCTCTTACCTTGTTTGCTGCTGACAAAAATGGAGGAAATGGTTTTGGGTCCCTTTGGCCCTCGTACACACTCCTCCAATGGAACCTGTTAGATGAAGGTGAAGCCTTCCGGTGTCGGAAAGTATGGCGTCTCCATCTGTCCAAAGTTCTGCATTTTGTTCCTGTAAAACATTATCAATAAAACCCACCCCCGAACTTGTAAAAAAAATAAAATGAATAAAATAAATGAATAAATGAAAAAACCCCACTACAGAACTTGTAAAACAAAAAGCTCCAACCGTTTAAAAAAATAGCAGCCGCACTGCGCATGCGTGCCCGCTGATCGGCGCGCATACGCAATGTGGCCACATTTTTTTTTGAACATATTTGCGGCCGCTTGCAGCCGCCGTTATGAAAAGCCGGCGGCTGCTCGCGGATTTGCGTGATCGGGAGCGCCGCGGACAACGGCTCCGCGACCTTCCCGACACCCGCCTGCGACCCACCCGCGGGTCGCGCCCCCGACTTTGAAGAACACTGCTCTAGGGGGAGCTCTGCGTCCTAACATCTAAATCAATGTTAGTTACCCAAAGAAAATAGTGCAATCATTAGAGAATTTTTATTTTACATTTCTGCAACGGAAATATTTACATATTTAAGTGAGCAGTTAGCAGTGAGGTTGAAATGGGCACAGATTAATTTTGCCACTAAACACGTCCAAAATGGAACACCGTGGGCTGGATTCTCCAATTTTGCGGCTAAGTGCCAACGCCGGCGTGGGTACCGTGGGAATCGGTGATGAAACCTCACCGATTGTGGACCGATGAGGGTCTAGCAGTGGCGCCGGGTAAGGTTCATGGCTCCAGCGCCAAAAACATCCGGGGATTGGCCGGGTCCGTGGCCGCGCACGCCGATGACCTGCAGAGGTCGCGCCGTATAGCAAGGCACCGGCTGCACGCGGACCCGACCAGCCAGATAGTGTCCCCTTGAATCCCCCCCCCCTCGCCACCCCCGGACCACCCCCCCACCAGGCCCTCCAGCCATTGCCGAAGCCACCCCTGCCAGCGGCATGGCTCCCCCCCCCCCCCCCCCCGCCACCCCCGGACCACCCCCCACCAGGCCCCCCAGCCCTTGCCGATGCATAATCAATACTCTCGAGACAAAGCGGACTCATATCTAATCGGCTTTAATCAGCTAGAACTCTACCCAGCAGCGATGATACAGAAAGTGAAGGCTGCTGGGACGGCATTGGTCCTAATACCCCGCCTCTCAGGGTGGAGCTATGTACATTAGCCAATGGTAGACTCCTAGGTCTAGCCAATGGTCATTCACCTCTCAGGTACCGCAATACCTGGCATTACCATAGCCACCCCGGCCAGTGGCATGGCTCCCCCCCGCCGCCCCCCCGACAGTGGTGGCGCTGGACACAGTCCGCAGCCGTCACGCAAAGTTGACGCAAACTGAGAGCACACGCGTCCCACGCCATCGAGGGCGGAGCATCAGGGGAGGACCTTCAGGTGACGTCCTGAGGCCATCCCAATGGCGTGCTCCCCGATGATGCCGTTTTGGAGGGGGCGGGGCACCCAAAACCCGGCACCACTCCCGATTCAGTCGTGAAAATGGATTCTCCGCCCGATCGCTGATTACGATATCGGCGTCAGGCAATGGAGGATCCAGCATCTCTTTTCCTGTTGAATTGCGCTCAAGGGGCAGCAGGGTGGCGCAGTGGTTAGCACTGCAGTCTCACAGCGCCAAGGTCCCAGGTTCGATTCCGGCTCACTGTCCGTGTGGAGTTTGCACATTCTCCCCGTGTCTGCGTGTGTTTCACCCCCACAACCCAAAGATATTCAGGATAGGTGGATTAGCCACGCTAAATTGTCCCTTAATTGAAAAAGATTAATTGGGTACCCTAAATTTATAACTAAAAAAATTGCGCTCAAAATATCTAACAGGACCTATGTTATACCAAAGAACATTTTAACGGCTATTGACACAAGACTGATTTTATTTTCAGCTTTTCGAACAGTCTGTTTCAATGTTAACAGTGTTGTATAATTTATATCTTGGAGCAATGCAGAGATAACACTAGTTTATATATCTATAACAGGAATTTATTCATAGTGTTTAAAATATCTGCTCTCTCATGCCTCCAGCTGCTTCTAGCAGGTAGCTTCCAGCTTTGTACACCTGAATCCACACCAGGCTTAACCAATCAAGGGCAGTGAGCATCAATAGTAAACAGACACTCAGAATCAATCCAGAACTATTAAACACTGCAAAACCATCAAATAGACTGGCATCGCGGAACATAGGACTGAGGAGGAGAAGTAGGCCAGCGGCTCCTCGAACCGGCCCTACCACTCAATATGACCATAGCTCATTTAGTTATTGTCTCAACTTCACTTTTCTTTTTTTTTTAAATAAATTGAAAGTATCCAATTCTTTTTTTTCCAATTAAGGGACAACATAGCGTGGCAATCCACCTACCCGGCACAGTAAGAAGTCTCACAATACCGGATTAAAGTCCAACAGGTTTATTTGAATCACAAGCTTTCGGAGCACTGCTCCTTCATCAGGTGAAGTGAAGTCAGGCTCACAATCACAGTATGTATAGGAGAGACACAATTGCAAGATAATTATAGATTTGAATGGGAGTCTTTTCAGGTCAACAAGTCCTTACAGGTACAAACTGTGTTGGGCCTCACGGCACCGAGGACCCGTGTTTAATCCCGGCCCTGGTCACTATTCGTGTGGAGTTTGCACATTCTCCCCGTGTCTGCGTGGGTTTCCCCCCAACAACCCAAAGATGTGCAGGTAGCTGGATTGGCCATGGTAAATTGCCCCTTAATTGAAACAAAAAAGAATCCTCGGTGCCGTGAGGCAGCAGTGCTAGCCACTGAGCTGCCCAATCCATTTGCCTTCCTAATCACTTGCTGTGCCTTCTGACTATCGTTTGTGATTCATGCAGCAGGATGTGAGTTCTGTAATCCGGATGTTGTGAGTTCTGTAATCCGGATGTTGTGAGTTCTGTAATCCGGATGTTGTGAGTTCTGTAATCCGGATGTGAGTTCTGTAATCCGGATGTGAGTTCTGTAATCCGGATGTTGTGAGTTCTGTAATCCGGATGTGCGTTCTGTAATCCGGATGTGCGTTCTGTAATCTGGATGTGCGTTCTGTAATCTGGATGTTGTGAGTTCTGTAATCTGGGTGTGCGTTCTGTAATCCGGATGTGCGTTCTGTAATCCGGATGTGCATTCTGTAATCCAGATGTGCATTCTGTAATCCGGATGTTGTGAGTTCTGTAATCTGGATGTGCATTCTGTAATCCGGATGTGCGTTCTGTAATCCGGATGTGCGTTCTGTAATCCGGATGTGCGTTCTGTAATCCGGATGTGCGTTCTGTAATCCGGATGTGCGTTCTGTAATCCGGATGTGCGTTCTGTAATCTGGATGTGCATTCTGTAATCCGGATGTGCGTTCTGTAATCTGGATGTGCATTCTGTAATCCGGATGTGCGTTCTGTAATCCGGATGTGCGTTCTGTAATCTGGATGTGCGTTCTGTAATCTGGATGTGCGTTCTGTAATCCGGATGTTGGGAGTTCTGTAATCCGGATGTTGGGAGTTCTGTAATCCGGATGTTGGGAGTTCTGTAATCCGGATGTGCGTTCAGTAATCCGGATGTGAGTTCTGTAATCCGGATGTGCGTTCTGTCATCCGGATGTGAGTTCTGTAATCCGGATGTGCGTTCTGTAATCTGGATGTGCATTCTGTAATCTGGATGTGCGTTCTGTAATCCGGATGTTGGGAGTTCTGTAATCCGGATGTTGGGAGTTCTGTAATCCGGATGTTGGGAGTTCTGTAATCCAGATGTGCGTTCAGTAATCCGGATGTGCGTTCTGTAATCCGGATGTGCGTTCTGTAATCTCTCTCCATTAGATCCTGCAAGTCTGATGGTTGATCCTCTGTCTGTGCGGATATGACTCATGTCAGCTCGGGGAACAGTCACGTTGGCTTCAATGTCACTGTACAGGGAGGACAAAATGGTTCAGGTTCCTAACCTGCTATAAAATGTGTGAATGTTTAAGGGGCGGGTTATGGCGGGTTGCTGGTGGGGCGCAGAGGATGAAGGGAAAAATCACAGCTGTGATATTGAGCACCGTACCGCTTCTCAATGCGTGGCGCTTACTTGTGAATATGGGCATCGGACTTGGTGCCAGCAAACGACTGAGTTCCCGAGAATCATTTCTGGTTGATATCTTTTTGGAGAAGAAGGAAATTTAAAGAAGCAGGGAAAATATGAAACTAAATTTATTATTATTAATCTGTAGCATCAATCAGCCATATGGTGACATCACTAAGTTTACATACTCTTTCAGATGGGCTATGGTGTCCCCACAAAACATGCATCGCCCTTTAAAACAGCGTGAGACAGCTGAGTGTTGCTGGATGGTATGGTATGAAAATTATAGTAAAGATATCCAAACTCAGGATCAGGAAGCTGGCTGCTTCTGCCTTAAGGCCTTACATTTACACCATTGTTTCATATCAGTTAACCTCTCCAGTGAGTCCGGGCACCAAGCAAAAGAAAGTGACGATCGGAATGTCCCGCAGAGCACCATCCGTTCTCCATGCCTACATTCAGGAGGAGTCCCCAGTTGACAGGAGGCCTCGGGCCTTGTCTCTTCACCACCACGGTGCAAGTGATGTTGCAATATCTCCTGATGTGTAGCACGTGTTGACATCCAAAGTTGGTAAAATAATTCACATGCCGTCAATTAGGAATAAAATGTTGATCTATTCCTACGCATGTCATTCCTCTAAATTGAACACCTACATTTCTCAGCATCCTGCCTGAATACAATTTATTTATTTTTATAAATTTAGAATACCCAATTCATTTTTTCCAATTAAGGGGCAATTTAGTGTGGCCAATCCACCTACCCTGCACATCTTTGGGTTGTGGGGGCGAGACCCTCGCAGACACGGGGAGAATGTGCAAACTCCACACGGACAGTGACCCAGAGCCGGGATCGAACCTGGGACCTCGGCGCCGTGAGGCAGCAGTGCTAACCCACTGCGCCACCGTGCTGCCCTGAATCCAATTTAAACGCTGTTCTGTAGTGGGTCTGACATGCCAAGCGTGTGTTTATATAAGAATCAGGCTGGATTTCCAACCGAGTGATAGATAATGAGTTTGTCTAGAAAAAGTTGGATTTTACATGCCAATAGGATGAACAAATATTGACAGAAGCTCACACAGTCTAATAAAAACCATACCATTTATGCACATAAACTGCAATTTTATTTATTCTCTGAACTCCTTCATTAAGGCACAAGTTTAAAAGTTCAAGTACTTTGTATTGATTTTCTTTTACCATCCACCTCTCCTGAAGTTGCTGACTCGTGTAAGGGTACATGGATACCAGCTTGCCTTTGGTACATCACACTGTGGCCATACCTCGTACGTGAGCTCCTACACGAAGCAATGGACGGCCCGTTGACTGGAAGGCTGAGTCTAGCCCTGGATTAACCCAATGACCACACTTTCCAGCAGGAGCCCCTCTATTGCAGTCAGGAGCTGAACCCCAACTAATTATCTTCCTCTTCTCAGCGTAGTGAGTGGAGGTTGAACATTAATATCGTTATCACCACTGCCGCTAAGATCAGCTGACTCAACATAGACTCTGGATTGAATCTGGGAGCTCCATGTTTTGTAAGAATTAGTTCCATACAGATGTACTCACCAATAGTGTCCTAGATTTTAAACCTTCCTGATACATGCAGAGCCAAATCGTTATTTCAGGATTTCTTATCATAGAGTTTTCCTACTATTTACATGAACTCACTCTGGCTTCAAAAGCAGCTACAATCTCAGGCTGGAATTTTCCATCTCCATTGTGACAGAATCCACCCAGGATTCGGTGGCCCAACTAAAAGTCCATTGACTTTCCCCGGGACTGGACCACCTTGGCAGTGGGCGGGGCCAGAAAACCCCACCCTGAGAAAAAGCCATCACGCCTTGGCAGCGCAAGTGCACACCTAAATACTTGCTGAATGTTACGAGGGTCTCTGCCTCTAACACCCTTTGCAACTCCGGGGATAGAACACAGAGACAGGTGCTGATGTGGCGAGGGTTCACACACAGCTTGATGCAGCTGTGTACAAAGAATGAAGACAATATTGGGGATGTTTACCACATTTTATCTCGATTTGCACATTGTGTCCCTGTGGTCATAGTTCATTTCCCACATTTTAAAGAACACTAATTCTACCGTGTAAATTAGTAACCCCAAACCAACTGTGTCACTGCCAGTTTTGAGGTGAGCTCAGTGATAACCGTTGTCACAGGGGACAATCTGGGTGTGCAGAAATTTAGCCTTTCCACGAGCTACGCAGACAGTGCCCTGATTTTAAGCTGCAGTTTACACGGCAATTTAATTACCCTCTCCGTACCACCTACATCACTCCGCAAATCAGCAACTTCGTCAATGCAAACTGGGCCAGAGGTTTATTTACACGTTGGCCGGAGCCGCACTCTGAGGGACAATTCAAGACTTCTGTCTCAGAATTTGAAGAGCTTTCTCACAACACACAAATATTAACACAACTACAAAGGAATCTTCTGGATATTTCAAAATCAAAGACAAAAGGAGAGAGCACGTGGCAAGGTTCTTCGGACTATCGTAGCATTGGCAGTTGTGTTAAAAAGCTTTGTTGCTCACCTGAGTGCCTCACGCATTTAGAACGCTGTTGTTCTGTTTGACAATCTCCTCCACAAAAACAACTATTGAGAAATCTATGGAAATACCCGATGTGAGATGTACACTGACTGCACATTAGGACAAATCCACTTAGCTAGGCCCAGGTACTGAAGTGCAGGTTGGCATGCGCCTCGGTTTAATCATGTGATGGGGAAGTGCTGGAGTCTAACTGAGCTTTATTCAGTGTCCCTTGTTGAGGCCGAACATGTTTCAGCTGCTGCCCAATTCTGCTTTACAAGATCGAACCCTCAATGTTAACAGTTTACACCGGATTGGTTGCATTAGAGTGTCACACTGGTTCGGCTGTTCCTTTGTACTGCGAGCTTTGAAGTGCAGGTGACAGCAGGCGTTGCTTATTCCCCTGTGCATCCTGTGGAATTAGAAACCTGACACTTGACCTCCTCTGGGGTAGCTAACTAAATTTACCTATTCAGTAGCTGGCCTTACAAGAAGGCTCCAGGTTTGACACCTGCTGATTCAGTTGATCTGAGCCTAGGCAGTTGCAGGAGACGTCACAGGAATATATAGGGCCAGGAGTAGGCCGTTCAGCCCGTCAGTCCTGTTCTAGCCATCATGGCCAATCTGTATTTAAATACCATCCACCTGGCTTGGCTCCATATCCTTAATACAGTTGCCTCATTAAAATCTGTCTCTTTCTGTGTCAACAGTTTCAATTGACCTGACCCCAAAAACATTTCCAGGGTGGGACTTACAGTTTTCCACAAGACCCCTTGTGACACCGTGACTGGCCTATCGCTAATTGTAAGGTGATGCAACCCCCCCCCCTTCTAGCTCCAGAACATTGTGCAGAGTATGCCCCTGCAACACTAATATACCCGTCATGCTGCGTAGTGCCCAGAACTGAAGGCGTTACTCCAGTGGCCTCCACATCCTTCACCACCATGATGGAAGCATTGCTCACTGCTGGATCGAGGCCTGAATTCACTTGTGCAGGCTTCCCGGTGATTTATAAAAATGATTTTGGGAGGTAGTGAGGCCCAAGTCTGTGCTGAGCCACACCAGGGTGGGAGTCAGAATGTTACGATTAGTCCCTGGACGAGGGAGTGAGAAACGTTGGCCGGGATTTTCCAGTTCTGACCTCTCCCCGCGTCCACTCGCGACAAGTGCTTGTGTTTCAGGTCAGCACGGATAACACTTGCTTGTGATGCACCATGTGGCCAAATAGCCTATTGGACTCACTGTGAAGAGCGGCACTGGTTTGAGGTGCCAGAAGGAAATCAAATCTTTCCCATTGAGGAGCTCGGAGAGAGGAGAGGAAACAGTTGGCAAGAAAAAAAACTTGATTCAACTTAGACTACAGAGCAAATGGGTAATAGTGCATCGGCCGTCTAGTTTACACTAACCTCGGGCGCGATTCTCCCATCGGGCGGCCTTGTGCCGACGTCAGCGTAAAGACGGGAGTGTTCCGTTCCGAGACTCGATTCTCCGGGCCACAGTGGGGTAGCATGGCGCGGGAATGGCCCAGGACGCTCCAGCTGCCGATCCCGCCGTGACCCCGGCGCCGCGGGTCCGCGCATGCGCAGTTGGGCCGGCGCCAACGAGCGGCGTTCTTCCCCGTGCCAGCCCCAACGCAGGGCTACAGGAGCCGGTGTGGAGGAAAGGAGGCCCCCCGACAGAGAGGCTTGCCTGCTGACCGGTGGGCCCCGATCGCGGGCCAGGCCACTACGGAGGCCCCCCCCGGGGTCGGACCCCCCTCCCCCCCCATAGGACTCTTCAACGCTGAGGTCCCGCCGGCTCAGGGGCAGTTAGAACGGCGTCGGCAGGACTCGGCTTTTTGGTCACGGCCGCTCGGCCCATCTGGGCCGGAGAATCGGCGCGTACCCGGCTGCGCCGCGCCGACCACGCCGGCCCCAGTGGCACCGATTCTCCACTCTGCGGAGAATCGCGTCCTGGCATCGGGGCGGCGTGGCGTGATTCCCGCAGCAGGCGAGTCTCCGGCCCCGCGGGACGTCTGCGGCCAAAATCAGTTTTCTCTCCAAAATGACTTGCATTCGCCAGAGTTGGAATCTCACAGAAACTGTGCTAAAAAATATCCTACTGCATCTGACAAATTTATAACCGTGTAAGGGCAGCACGGTGGTGCAGTGGTTAGCACTGCTGCCTCACGGCGCCGAGTTCCCAGGTTCAATCCCGGCCCTGGGTCACTGTCCGGGTGGAGTTTGCACATTTTTCCTGTGTTTGCGTGGGTCTCAGCCCCACAACCCAAAGAGGGGCAGGGCTGGTGGATTGGCCGCGCTAAATTGCCCCTTAATTGGAAAAAATGAATTGGGCACTCTAAATTTTTTTTTAAATTGACAACCGTGTTAGCAGTGTCTGCGTATATGGCCTGGACATCAGGAACTGTGATTTAAAACAGTGTACAAACCAACATATATCTGCCATTTTTGTCCCTTACGTCAGTGACAACCTTGAAAGAGATACTTAATTGACTGTAAAGTGCTTTGGGATGCCTGGTGGTCGGGAAAGGCACGATATAAATGCAAGTCCTTGCTTTCTGAGTTTACGAGTTATCAGTTTTATCAGATCGTGCCCCATCAGTCACAGCTTCCCAGCATTTTGGCTGAGATCAAGCATCAGATCGGGTCCACGATGAGGTGCAATGCCTTTTCCTGTCAGCTTGGATCTTGTGTGTCTCCTTTGTGGAGACCAGGAATTGGATTCAATTTGAATTTGAATTGGTTTTTGGAGAAAGCAATGAGATGGATTAAGGGTTTGCCCTGTCCACTCTGCACATTGACTTTGTATATTTAAGGATGGGATAAAAAAAATGTAAAAGTCAGTCAGCAGTTACTGATTGTGCACTAGTTACTTTACTGTCCCCCTGCTGCATTTTAATGAGGTGATTCCTTAAGAGTCAGGAGTTTTTTATCTTCTTCCTGCCCTCATTATTCACGACATGTTATCCTGCAGTGTGCACACAGCCCCAGGCAAGGCCCTACATTGCAAAGCTTGACCTCTCCTCAACTGTTCCAGTGAAAATTGAACAAAGGCTGGAGACTTCAATCCTCTGAAGGCATTTGCTCCCAGTTTGGCGATTTTACTGCCATTGATTTCAATTACTGTACAGGTTGTACAGAAGCAGTTTAACAAAGATGTGCTTGTGTGATGCGATGAATTTGCTACTGAGTGATCTGGAGGGAAAAAAGGAGTCTTGTCAGCTCCATGATGTGCAGGGTAAGGTTTCATGGTTAAATTTCTTGCAGACAGGTCTCACAGCGCAGACTTGAAAACTCCTGTAGCTGGTCACTCTGCAGAAGGTTTGAAATTCTGACGGGAGGAATTCTCTTAAGGGCAGTACCATTGCACTGTCAGTCCACCTGTATGGCTCATTTTAATATTATTAGTTAACATCGATTTACCCTTTCAAATTTGAAAATTGTACCTGTCTTGCTTCTGTTTAAAATCAGCAAACGCGTTTCAATGTAAATTGCTGTTGATAGGACTCAAAAAAAAGAGCTGACCAGAGCTCAGTTGTTTGTATTCTCGGAGTACATACAGATGCAGAAGTGAGACAGCACGATGGCGCAGTGGGTTAGCACTGCTGCCTCACGGCGCCGAGGTCCCAGGTTCGATCCCGGCTCTGGGTTACTGTCCGTGTGGAGTTTGCACATTCTCCCCATGTTTGCGTGGGTTTCGCCCCCACAACCCAAAGATGTGCAGGGCAGGTGGATTGGCCACACTAAATTGCTCCTTAATTGGAAAAAAATATGTATATAATTGGGTATTCTAAAAAAAATTTTTTAAAGTCTGTGTGTCATTAATGTCCCCATTCCAATGGTGTTACCTTGGTTGAGATGTATTTCTTGAGAAAATAGAAAGCAAATGAGTGAAGTACCTGCGATTGTCCAATGTGAATTGTATCTAACCTCCATGTCTTGCTGTTTATTGGAGATACTGTGATTAGATTCAGGTTGTTGCCTTATGTGTGCAAAGATATTGGCCGAATTCTCTGGCTGTTATGATTCACTTTTCCCGCCGGCAGTACAGCCCCGCCCACGGTGTTCCCAGCGGCGTGGGCAGTCACAATGAGAGATCCCATTGACAAGCGGCAGGAAGAGAGAACCCGCCGGCAGCGAACGGCGCGTGGCTGAGAAACACAGCTAGCAGATGCTGCCCATTATTACTTGATCGCAAGTTAATGGGGACTGGAGCACAGGGTGCAGGCTGACATTCTCCTGCCTTACTGAGGAAATGCTGCACTACCAAATCCCATCTGCTCTTCCAAGCAGGTGTTTAATATCGGTGGTACTATTTGAGGAAATACAAAGAACAAAGAAAATTACAGCACAGGAACAGGCCCTTCGGCCCTCCCAGCCTCCGCCGATCCAGATCCTTTATCTAAACCTGTCTTCTATTTTCCAAGGATCTACTTCCCTCTGTTCCCCACCCGTTCATATATCTGTCTAGATGCATCTTAAATGATGCTATTGTGCCCGCCTCTACCACCTCCACTGGCAAAGCGTTCCAGGCACCCACCACCCTCTGCGTAAAAAACTTTCCACGCACATCTCCCTTAAACTTTCCCCCTCTCACCTTGAAATCGTGACCCCTTGTAATTGACACCCCCACTCTTGGAAAAAGCTTGTTTCTATCCACCCTGTCCATACCTCTCATAATTTTGTAGACAAAATGTAGGGGAGCTCTTCTGACCAACATGATGTGGGGGTGGTGGGGGAGGGGGACGTCATTTATTGCATTGCTGTTTGTGGGAGCTTGCTGTGCACAAATTGGCTGCCACAGTTCCTACATTACAACAGTGACTATTGGCCCAATCTTGCTGAATGGGAGCAGGTGGCACCACCAGTGCCAGGGTACCACCCTGCCCAGAAGCGCCGGGGGGCCTCCGATTCCCTGGGAGACTCCTACGAGTTCCGTTCCGCCTTGTCCTCGCTGTGGTGACGAGCACTGAACGGCTCTTGCCAAGGCAAAGGGTTTGGTTAGATCGTGGGAATGAGTGTTAGAGTGAGACCAGCTGCCTCGCTCTAACACACAGACTTGCTAAAAAGTGATCCGCCCACAATGGGCGAGGTTCGCACCTCGCGAGATTGTGTTAGATCTCGCGTGACTTGGCGAGCCAGGTAGATCCTGGAAGAGGGATTCCCCGCGATCCACCTGCTGTGTCATGCTGCCCTCTGGGCGTAATGCGACCAATACATTGCGCCGTGAATTCAAAACACAGACTTCATTGTAAAGCATTTTGGGATGTTCGGAGTCTCTGAAAGGCACTATATAAATGCACATCTTTATTTGATGTACCCCCCACCCCGTGTGAGATTCCTCTGTGTTGTGGAACACTTTCAGTTGCGTCGTGTTACTCAGTTGGCGGTGTGTAGCGCACAATGACTTACGCGAGACAAGAGGCGATGAAGTCTATCTATGCTTTATTAAGCGAGACTTGTTCCTCAGCAGCTCAGTAACAGAATGAGGCTGTGGGGAGAACTCGAGCTCTTATACTCCGCCTTCAGGGCGGAGCCAGAAGTCGGCAGATCCAACCGGGACCCGGGACCTATCAGCCAATAGCCTCTCGGCTTCACAGGTATCATATTACCCCTAATACATACCACCACACGGTGGTACGGTGTTGAGGAATGCAGCTGAAATGTATTGTATCGATAAAAGTGAGTCTCTGCTAATTACGTTTCCTGTGAATTGCTATCACTCGCTACAATGTTCATGTGAGAGAGAAGCCAACATAGGCAGCGCAGTTAAAGCTTTTCTGCTCTTCCAGGTTAACCCATTTTGCACAAAGCTCCTTGAGACGTTCGACAGCTGTTTCTCAGATATAATAATTTATTTAAGTGCGTTTGCCTCATTTTCACAGTAGCTTCATACTTGTGACAATAAAAAGATTATTATTATTTAAAGTGCAGCAAAAATGCAACCTGTTGTTATTTAAACGTCTTTTATTTATAAAAATAAATTTAGTGTACTCAATTCATTTTTTCCAACTAAGGGGCAATTTAGCGTGGCCAATCCACCTACCCGGCACATCTTTGGGTTGTGGGGGCGAAACCCACGCAGACACGGGGAGAATGTGCAAAACTCCACACGGACAGTGACCTGGGGCCGGGATTGAACCCAGGTCCTCGGCACCGTGAGGCAGCAGTGCTAACCAATGGGCCACCGTGCTGCCTAAACGTCTTTTATTAGTGGAAACATGTCTCTAGAAGTGGGATCAGTAGCCAAAAGATCTTGGAGGAAGATTAGTAATTTCAGTTTAAATTAATGTCGAAGCTTTGTTCATATGAAATACATTTTAGCAACATCTTTACAACTAGTTTGTGTAGGATTAATCTCCGCCCTAAAGCAATCAAATTTAACTTTAAAAAGAAACACTCCAGGCCAGTTTGAGGGGGGAGAAATTGGTTTGTACATAAAAGGAAAGGTTCACAGACCTTTGGGTGCTGCATTGTAATTTCATGAAAAGTTTGACGAGGAAATAGCTGGAATATTTCAGTGCTGAATGGGCTGAAGGAAGTTGGGTAGCTGTAGGAAGCACTACATTAGCCACATCACCTCAGGGTCAGGGAGGGGTAATCAGTCAGTGGTCTTGGCTGTTCTCGATTGTCCCTTGAGCTGAGGTGATGATTGTGGGCATTAAATGGGACCCTGGGTGAAGTCAAACAACTCCAATATAAACTGCTTTTGTTCTGCATCTGTGCTAACTTTGTCAATGACTAGGATCACAATTCTCCGGCCCTTCACACTGACAGGATCTTCCGTCCCACCAATGGCGCCCCCCCCCCCCCCCCCCCCCCCCCCACGGCGCGTTCCCCAACGGCAGAGGATGTAGTGTACGCAAAACCCTGTCGACATCGACAAGGCAGGGAGAGCTTGCTGCCGGCCAATGGTGGGTTGGATCCACACTGCTGGGGGGGGGGGGGGGGGGGGGGGAATGGGGGCAGAAAATCCCACAATAGAGCTGAAATAACCCACCACAATTAGAATATGAATTTGCCAGGGTTCCTGGAGGGCACAGGCCTGGTTAAGGGAGCCTTTCCAAACCTTGGTCAATTTACTTTATGTTCATATAGCACAAGGACAGACATATGTGGAGCCAGAGCCACCTGTACGTGTCTGCGCACTGCACCAGAGCCACCTGTACGTGTCTGCGCACTGCACCAGAGCAAGAAGATGTCATCAGCTGTGAAATACACTGCCGAAGAACAGCAACTCCGGAAACACTTCAAACACTTTGATCTCGTCACTGGTTTGGCGCCCGGAAGCAGCTGTGTTACTTTAGGACTCACCGACTCAACATTGAATATAATTATTTAAAAGAAAGTTTTCAAGACGGTTTACCTCGGAAGCGCCATTTGCTATTATTTTTGCAGTAGCTCTCCCCACCCAGTGAGAATTACAGCGATTGGGCTGGGCACCCACCCCATTCATTTCATCCCCAATGGGTGATTGGACTGGGAATGAGAAGTGGATTACCGGCTCTGGGAAACACCTCACATAAGTAGAAGATAATTGCGTTAAATTGAGCAAGAACAGATCACTGTAACTACGTTTAAATAACAGTTTGGAATAGTGCCGAGAGCAGTGTTTTTCAAACTTTTTTTCCTGGGACTCACCTTTGCCAATTGGCCAACCTTGCGGTCACACCCCACGTTGACTTAACTTTGATGTGAGGGGGGGGGTGTCTGCTTGGTCCTCATGACCTCACTTCAATCAGGTTTCATGGCTTGTAACCTCCCGACCCAGTGGTTTAATTTCCTGCCAACACCCTTCCCTTGATATTCCGCTCCCTGCCACCCACTGCTTCCAGTGTCTAGCGCTGCAATTATGCTAACTAATGCCAACTCACTTTGAAGCTCCACCCCCTTGTCCTGGCCTCAGTCATCTCCATTTGAACCATTCCTAACACCATGACTACCAACATTGCAATCAGTTAGCCCACCACCTCCATCTTAGTTTGTATTCTTTTGGAGAATATAGATATTATAAGAAGCATCACTGTTTTATGTATGAATTTGGAAGCTCACAGAATGATCTGCTTACTGTGTCATTTTCTTTCTTTTTTTTTGTTTCTCAAGCATGGCCTAAAAGTTTTAAGATGGCGTTTGCCTGTAGGTCAGACACTGCAGCACAGTGGTTAGCACTGCTGCCTCACAGCGGCAGGGACCCAGGTTCAATTCCAACCTCGGGTGACTGTCTGTTTGTATGTTCTCCCTGTGTCTGCGTGTGTTTCCTCCGGGTGCTCCGGTTTCCTCCCACAGTCCATCTTTAGGTGCAGGTTAGGTGGATTGGCCATGCTAAAATTGCCCTTAGTGTCCAAAGATTAGATGGTGTAATGGGGATAGGGCGGGGGCGGGGGCCTTGGCAGGGTGCTCTTTTGAAGGGTCGGTGCAGATTTGATGGGCTGAATGGCCTCCTTCTGCACTGTAGAGATTCTATTATTCTATGATATTAATGGAAATAAATTTGCATATATTGTACGCTCTGATTGGCTCGTTGCACAGGATCCAAATGTGTGCATTGTGGTGGTATCCATTACAGGTTCTTGGCCTAAATCCCAACTCAAGCCTATATCAACTTCTCTTTATCCTGCATTTATTCCACTCTTGTGATTTTCAATTGTAAATATAATGATGTAGAACATATTCTGGGGCTTGGCCAGAGAGAGAGGTACAGCCAGCAGAAACCATTTGGAATCTGTTCCGATAGTTTCGATGCTAAGTGGGCAGTGATAGAAAATGTGATTCTTCATCGTCAATCCGGGGATGGGCCGGAGAATCCCCGCGACCGGGCCACGCCGCCCCAACGCAGAGCGCCGGCATGTTTGGCGCGTCGCGGGCCGCTCTACGCGGAGGACCTGGCATCCAAGCTTCACTTTAAGATAAGCTTGGCACTGGTTGATTTATCCTGGCTATTGTTTAAATTCTGCATGGTTTTTGATGCTTTCCATTGTTGATTCAAGTTTAAGATGTTTATATATCGGCCGGTCCGCCAATTCTCGGCCCGGGATGGGCCGAGCGGCCGCAGTTCAAACGCTGAGTCCCGCCGGCGCCGGCCACACCTGCTCGCAGCCGGTGGGAACTCTGCGTGCAAGCGTCGGGTGGCGGCCTGTGGGAGGGGACGGGGGCTCCGACCCCAGAGGGGCCTCCGATGCGGCCTGGCGCGCGATGGGGGCCCACCAATCGGCGGGCCGGCCTTTCTGTCCCCCGGCCTTTTTTCTACGCGTCGGCCCCTGTACCCCTGCGCCATGTTGCGTCAGGGCCAGCGCTGAAGGGGGCTACTGCGCATGTGCGCGTTGGCGCTGGTGCCACTGCGCATGCGCGGGTCCCACGGTGCACAGTTCGTGCCGGGATCGGCAGCTGGAGCGGTGTGTACCACTCCAGCGCCGTGCTGGCCCCTGCAGGGGCCAGAATTACTCCTGGCAGCGGCCCATTCACGCCGTCGTAAAACGCAACGCCATTTACGACGGCGTGGACACTTTGCCCACTTGATTTGCTCAACAACTTCATGTAATACTTTCACTCTTAATTCTGTCATTGTTTTAAACAGCCCGAAACTCTATAGCACATCTTTCCCATGTTCCTAGTGGAGCAATAGTCATTTAAAACTACAGTTAGTTATCACATTTTCAGTGGCTTGAACCAATTTCTGGCCCATTTCCCCTAAAAATAACCACCGTCTGACATTACAGATAGCTTAAAAATGATAAAGTGCTTTAAATGGGAATGATTCTAAACAGCAGAGTGGGTGTAATGTAGTTTGTGTTTATATTATTATCCGTGTTGGACTAGCCACGCATCGTAACATCCCAGCATTGTCTCAGGGGAAAGTTATATTGTGCTTTCAGGAGACGGGCAGCTTCAGCATTTTGTTTTAATATGTGTGAAGCCAGAATCGCTTTGTATCTGTCAGGAGAACGGCAGCGGCAGTAACGCCCCATCCACAATGAAGCAGAGAGGGTGAGCTATCCCCATACTCGGGACAGGATGCAAAATCCATCCTTTTGCAAAGTTATTTAAGTCCGTGAAGGGACCACCACCCTGCGACCCTTAACCCTGTCACCCTTAACCCTGTGACCCTTAACCCTGTGACCCTTCTGTGACCAGCTGAATGGAGAATGTGTCACTGGGCCATCCAATAATAAAGTGTAACTACCCCTGTGGGGCACATCTAACAGGTGTAACCTTCATCTGCAAACTTCCGCCTGTCAGATTATAAAGGACAGGGAATATTGCATTCACAGATTAAGGATCCGCCTGCTGATATATCACCAGCAGTAATTGCAAAATATTTACTATCATGGGGAAGAAGCACAGCAGCTTTTAAAATGTCACCTGTGCGAGTATTACAATTGCATTGGGTGGGATTCTCCGACCCCCCGCCGGGTCGGAGAATCGCCGGGGACTGGCGTGAATCCCGCCCCCACCGGTTGCCGAATTCTCCGGCACCGGAGATTCGGCGGGGGCGGGAATCGCGCCGCGCCGGTTGGCGCCCCCCACCCTGCCGATTCTCCGGCCCGGATGGGCTGAAGTCCCGCTGTTGGAATGCCTGTCCCGCCAGCGTGGATTAAACCACCTCTCTTACCGGCGGGACAAGGCAGCGCGGGCGGGGTCCTGGGGGGGGCGTGGGCCGATCTGGCCCCGGAGGGTGCCCCCACGGTGGCCTGGCCCGCGATCGGGGCCCACCGATCCGCGGGCGGGCCTGTGCCGTGGGGGCACTCTTTTCCCTCCGCCTTCGCCACGGTCTCCACTATGGCGGAGGCGGAAGAGACCCCCTCCACTGCGCATGCGCGGGGATGCCGTGAGCGGCCGCTGACGCTCCCGCGCATGCGCCGCCCGGCAATGACATTTCCGCGCCAGCTGGCGGGGCACCAAAGGCCTTTCCCGCCAGCTGGCGGGGTGGAAATCAGTCCGGCGCGGGCCTAGCCCCTCAAGGTTAGGGCTCGGCCGCTCAAGATGCGGAGGATTCCGCACCTTTGGGGCGGCACGATGCTGGACTGATTTGCGCCGTTTTTGGCGCCGGTCGGCGGACATCGCGTTGATTACTGAGAATTTCACCCATTATTTTTAACGGCCGGTATTGTCAGTTATTTATTGTTTGCTTGCTGTAGCTGTTTCTGACTGTGAGGCTGTTGTGGCAAATGCCTGACGACTTCTCGATTGAATCTGTTGTGAGGAGGGTGGCACAGTGGGTTAGCACTGCTGCCTCACGGCGCTGAGGTCTCAGGTTCGATCCCGGCTCTGGGTCACTGTCCGTGTGGAGTTTGCACATTCTCCCCGTGTCTGCGTGGGTCTCACCCCCATAACCCAAAGATGTGCAGGGTAGGTGGGTTGACCATGCTAAATTGCCCCTATTGGGAAAAAAAGAATTGGGTACTTTAAATTTATAAAAAATCTGTTGTGAGGAACATAGTTTTGAACATAGTTTGGGGGATAAATGGGGGGGGATGGTGACAAAGTGTTAATATCACTGGAGTAATAATGCAGAAGCTAACACCCTGGGACATGAGTTCAAATCCCACTGTGGAACTTAAATTCAATTAATTACTAACTCTGGAATTGAAAGCTCAGCCAAAATGTCCTGGTCCTCCCGTCGGTGAGACAGGAAGATGGTGCTGATGGAGACCTCAGAGGGTGGCAGAGGATGCGGGTCACAAAATCCCACAGACATCAGCGGGATCGCAAGGGCCACACCATCGGCCAATGGTGGACCAACTCGGCCCCAGGAAATACGCCCCAGGGGGAGGGGACGGGAGGGGACACGACGGGATGGGAGGGAGGGGACGGGGTGGGGCAGAACAGGAGGGAGGGGAGAGAGGGGGGTGACGGTGATGGGAAATGCCACCCTCGAGTCTCAGTGGTGACCATGAAACCATCAAATTGTGGCAAAAAGCCCATCTGGTTGACTGATGCCCTTCCGGGATGGGGTCTGCCACCCTCACCCCATCTGGTCTGATCTAACTCCGCAAAATGCCAAAATAACGGTTCAGGAAGGTGGCTCCCCTTCACTTTCTCAAGGGCAATTCAGGATGAGGTCTGGCCTTGCTTGGGATGTGGCTTATGGAAGAATTTTTTGAAAATTGATTCTTTATTCGATAGTTTGGATTGAAATGCAAATCAGGTCACTGCAGAAAAAAGCTTTGATGTCACTCTTTTAATTTGGAGCTGACATGTTGGAAATCAGCTCCCTGTGAAATGAAAATCACTTATTGTCATAAGTAGGCTTCAAATGAAGTTACTGTGAAAAGCCCCTAGTCGCCACATTCCAGCACCTGTTCGGGGAGGCTGTTACGGGAATCGAACCGTGCTGCTGGCCTGCCTTGGTCTGCTTTCAAAGCCAGCGATTTAGCCCTGTGCTAAACAGCCCCTGTCTCTGTGCTGTCAACTTTTTTCTGTAGCCCCGAGGCAGATTGACAGATCCAGGTAAAACTGCCGTTCACACCAGCTTCCCAAGTGCCAGGCTTCCAGAATCCTCATTAGAAGAACAATGGCAGATCAGTTATAGGGGCTGTTAGCTCGTTTGTGTCCACGCGAAATATGTCTGCTAATTGTAGACAGGCGGCAGACACCAGGAACCCGTGAATGGATATTGACTTTATTTTAAGTGACAGATTGATAGAAAAGCGGTTGGTGTACAAGGAGTCTTGCTGCAAAGTATGTGTTTAGGTTTTAGTTTTTGCTTCTGACTCTGTCCCTCTTCCTGACAACAGCCCGGGGTTAAGTCAGTCTGCTTTGCATCCTTGGTGTCACATCTTGACTCCAAGATAATCTACCAGCCACCTCTCCAAGTCCACCTGTTTCCATCGCCACCACATCACCTGACTTCATTAACCCCGTCTCGGCTCACCTGCTGCTGCCTGAAATCCTCATTTATTTCTTCATTTCTCTGGACTTGACTATTCCCCACACTCCTGCTGCTGTCCCACATTTTACCCTCCATAAATTCGAGACCACCCAAAGCTCTGCTGCCTGTGTCTTAACTTGGTCCAAATCCCATTGCCCCGTGTACTCGGTGCCCCCTTCGATACGTTGGCTGCCGGTCAAGTAATGTGTTATTAAAAAAATTCTCATCCTTGTCTTCAAATCCTTCACCGGCCTCGCCCCACACCATCTCTCTAATCTCCCCCAGCCCCACAAACTTCCAAGATTGCCGTGCTCCTCTTTAATTCTGGCTTCTTTTTTAGAAAAAAATTTTGAGTACCTAATTATTTGCGCGTGCTAACCTGCTGACCCAGTGGAAGTGATGCCCTCTGGGGCAGAAGCTCTGGGTTCAAATCCCATTCCAGAAGCTATAGGCCCAGAAAGACATGACAAGGTTCAAATCGAGGGACAGCCGGCCGACTAATCCTTCCAACGTTTCCTTGCGCTTCCCCAGAGGGGAAAGAAAGTTTGTGAAGGCACCAAAGAAAGTTGAAGTGTTCGGCCCAATTCAAAAGAAAGAAAATCGTTGTGCGGTTTTAGGCGCGTTTTGTACGAGAACCACCCGGCTATTCATCGGCACTTGCTGGGTTTTTTTTGGCCTCGGGGAATTTTCTCCTCCAAGGCCACACTTGAGTCTTTTCCTGTTGGCGAACCCAGCAGGAAAGGCTCCTCGCAGATCGGGAACCCAGCAGGAAAGGCTCCTCGCAGATCGGGAACCCAGCAGGAAAGGCTCCTCGCAGATCGGGAACCCAGCAGTAAAGGCTCCTCGCAGATCGGGAACCCAGCAGTAAAGGCTCCTCGCAGATCGGGAACCCAGCAGTAAAGGCTCCCCGCAGATCGGGAACCCAGCAGGAAAGGCTCCTCGCAGATCGGGAACCCAGCAGTAAAGGCTCCCCGCAGATCGGGAACCCAGCAGGAAAGGCTCCTCGCAGATCGGGAACCCAGCAGGAAAGGCTCCTCGCAGATCGGGAACCCAGCAGTAAAGGCTCCTCGCAGATCGGGAACCCAGCAGGAAAAGCTCCCCGCAGATCGGGAACCCAGCAGGAAAGGCTCCTCGCAGATCGGGAACCCAGCAGGAAAGGCTCCCCGCAGATCGGGAACCCAGCAGGAAAGGCTCCTCGCAGATCGGGAACCCAGCAGGAAAGGCTCCTCGCAGATCGGGAACCCAGCAGTAAAGGCTCCTCGCAGATCGGGAACCCAGCAGGAAAAGCTCCTCGCAGATCGGGAACCCAGCAGGAAAGGCTCCCCGCAGATCGGGAACCCAGCAGGAAAGGCTCCCCGCAGATCGGGAACCCAGCAGGAAAGGCTCCTCGCAGATCGGGAACCCAGCAGGAAAGGCTCCCCGCAGATCGGGAACCCAGCAGGAAAGGCTCCCCGCAGATCGGGGGCCATTTTGTCTGGCTGCCCCAATCTCTCTCTCCCTCTCCCCAAGCCCCATTTTCAGCAGCTCCCTCTTCTCACCAACCTCAGGGAGGCCCCTGAAACAACCCCTTCGTCACCCTCCATCTGGTAAGGCCCGCTGGGCCCGACCCTGGCAGTACCAACCTGGCACTGCCACCCAGCCCAGGTGGCACTGCCAGGGTGCCAGAGGGAGTGCCAGGGTGACGAGGGAGTGCCAGGGTTCGTGACTGCATATTTAAAAGAGCCGAAAATAAGCCTCATTTAAATTTGCAAATCTGGATCACGCCCAGCGAGGGCGAGATGCTGATCGTGAATTCTCGCGAGACTTTGTTAAATCTGCTGAGGCGTTTCGAGCATCACAAATCTTCCGAGAGGCCTCTCGCGGAATTAAACGCCCGAGTGTGACGAGGCCACTAAATCGCATCCGTTAATTCTGGCCACGATTTTGTGGCTCGGACAGAGGTGGACATCGTCATGGATGGGATGGGAAAATTTGGACAGTTATTAAAAGTCAATAGCTCTCCAAATGTTCCTACCCTGCCCGCGACGATGCCCTCTCTCTCTCTCTCTCTCCATAGTTGCTGCTGAATATTTCCAGCATTTTCTGTTTTTCCTTTTTCATAGAATTTACTGTGCAGAAGGAGGCCATTCGGCCCATCAAGTCTACACCAGCCCTTGAAAAGAGCACCCCACTCGAGCCCACACCTCCACCCCATCCCAGTAACCCCACCTAACGTTTGGACACTAAGGGGCAATTTAGCATGACCAATCCACCTAACCTGCACATCTTTAGCACAGGGCTAAATCGCTGGCTTTGAAAGCAAACCAAGACAGGCCAGCAGCACGGTTCAATTCCCGTACCAGCCTCCCCGAACAGGCGCCGGAATGTGGCGACTAGGGGCTTTTCACAGTAACTTCATTTGAAGCCTACTCGTGACAATAAGTGATTTTCACGCAGACACGGGGAGAATGTGCAAACTCCACACGGACAGTGACCCACCCGCTAACTGACTGCCTTCGTTTTAATAGTCATTCTACTTTTGACTGAGTTCCCCAGCCCTGTAACCTGACAACAAGGGCGAGATTGACCAAATTTCCCCCAGATTCACCACGCTACCCAGTAAACCACCCACCCGCTCTTCCTGTGATCTTTCTACTCCCTCCAACCACAACTGGAGGCCCGCAGAATCGCTCTTCCCGTCCCAGAACACCTACCCGCTCTCCAAGGCCTTGGCCTTGTGAGGCAGGCTTCCCACTCGATAGACTCCAGTCTGTCACTCCAGCAGTCTGCGGGCAGGATCTGCACAGAGCGAGAAGAAAACAAAAGGAACCCTGCAATTTTTAACTTGGGAAACCTGGATCTTCTGCGTATCCCGGCCTCAAAACAACCAGAACCGCTCCTTTCCCCACCTGCTGTGCTGAACACACCCCCAGGCTAAAATCTGGGCCTGTCTCCATCTCCCTGTCTGCTTATCAAACCTGTTTTATTGACTGTGCCTTCGGGCCACTGTCCACTCCCCCAATACAATTCTTCTGCCTATCTATTTTGTTCTGCCTGCAGTCCATGCTCTTTCCTTAATTTTTAAGATGTTTTAAGATGTTCCCATATATGAAGAGTAAGTGGCCAATTCTGTACAACATTTTAACCAGGGTCACACCCGGTTAACCTGTCTTGATGGTACTTACACTTTTCTACGATGTCTCGGCAGAAAATACTTGTTTTGTTTAGATTTGCTGCTAGTTCCAAGTTTTAACTTGCATTACTGGAGTTGTGGGCTGCATTTTGAAGCCTTCTGAAGTTGGTATTTAAACATTATTTCGCTGCTGTACAACCAGTGGAAGCTGGAAAGTGTAAAGAGGCAGAAATGTCAAAGTTTCAGCTTGTTCTGTTTAAAGAAACACAGCCAGGCAGCTACCGCCGTAATGTCACTTGCTTTTGAAACAGCTTACTTGTAGAATTGTATCTTTACAAGGGCAATATTCCTGCGCACTGTTACAATACAACAGTGATGACACTTTAATGAAGTATTTCATTATCTGTGAAATCTGTGAGTTTCCCGGTAGCTGTTCAAAGCTCCATGTAAAGGCAAGTCCACCCATGGTGACTGAAGCCAAGCCTTGCAAAAACAGTATCCGGTTTATTCCACCGTTACAATGCGAAAGTCAATAAACAGCCATCATCCAAATGAGTGGCTACGGATTAAAGCACCACCCAACTCCAACGTACCTCGCAGTGACTTTAGATACGACACTGACCTTCCGGGAATATCTAAAAGGTCACGTCCAGAAACAACTTTATTGCCAAACTAGCAGCGTCAATGACGGGTGATGCTACCACCCTCCCAACCTCAACATTCACACCCTCATACTCAGTAGCAGAATATTGCACCCTCTTTGGTTAAGACCATCACGCACACTCTCACACTCACTCACACACACCCTCACACACATCCGCACACACACTCACAGACACACTCACACCTTCACACACACCCTCACACACACACTCACACACACGCTCTCTCATTCACACACACCCACTCTCACACACTCTCTCACACTCACTCACACACGCACTCACACTCACTCACGCACTCACACTCACACACACACGCACTCACACTCACACACACACACACCCTCACACACACGCCCTCTCACTCACACACACGCCCTCTCACTCACACACACACACTCTCACACTCACTCACACACACCCTCACACACATCCGCACACACACTCACAGACACACTCACACCCTCACACACACCCTCACACTCACACACACCCTCACACTCACACACACCCTCACACTCACACACTCACTCACACACACCCTCACACACACCCTCACACACCCTCACACACACCCTCACACACATCCGCACACACACTCACAGACACACTCACACCCTCACACACACCCTCACACTCACACACACCCTCACACTCACACACACACTCACACACACACTCACACACACCCTCACACTCACACACACACTCACACACACACTCACACACACCCTCACACACTCACACACACCCTCACACACACCCTCACACACATCCGCACACACACTCAGACACACTCACACCCTCACACACACCCTCACACACACCCTCACACACACCCTCACACACCCTCACACACACCCTCACACATACCCTCACTCACACCCTCACACACACACACACTCACACACGCACTCACACACACCCTCACACACACCATCACACACTCACCACCTCACACATACACCCTCACACACACACCCTCTCACATACTCACACAGACACTCACACTCACACACACCCTCACACACACACCCTCACACACACACCCTCACTCACACACCCTCTCACACACACACACACACTCACACACCCTCACACACACACTCACAACACCCCCCCCCTTACACACACACACCCTCACACACACACAATCATCCTCACACACACACTCACACACACGCCCTCTCACTCACACACACGCCCTCTCACTCACACACACCCACTCTCACACTCACTCACACACACCCTCACACACATCCGCACACACACTCACAGACACACTCACACCCTCACACACACCCTCACACACACCCTCACACTCACACACACCCTCACACTCACACACGCCCTCACACTCACACACACACTCACACACACCCTCACACACACCCTCACACACCCTCACACACACCCTCACACACACCCTCACTCACACCCTCACACACACACACACTCACACACGCACTCACACACACCCTCACACACACCATCACACACTCACCACCTCACACATACACCCTCACACACACACCCTCTCACATACTCACACAGACACTCACACTCACACACACCCTCACACACACACCCTCACACACACACCCTCACTCACACACCCTCTCACACACACACACACACTCACACACCCTCACACACACACTCACAACACCCCCCCTTACACACACACCCCCTCACACACACACAATCATCCTCACACACACACTCACACACACGCCCTCTCACTCACACACACGCCCTCTCACTCACACACACCCACTCTCACACTCACTCACACACACCCTCACACACATCCGCACACACACTCACAGACACACTCACACCCTCACACACACCCTCACACACACCCTCACACTCACACACACCCTCACACTCACACACGCCCTCACACTCACACACACACTCACACACACCCTCACACACACCCTCACACACCCTCACACACACCCTCACACACACCCTCACTCACACCCTCACACACACACACACTCACACACGCACTCACACACACCCTCACACACACCATCACACACTCACCACCTCACACATACACCCTCACACACACACCCTCTCACATACTCACACAGACACTCACACTCACACACACCCTCACACACACACCCTCACACACACACCCTCACTCACACACCCTCTCACACACACACACACACACTCACACACCCTCACACACACACTCACAACACCCCCCCCCTTACACACACACCCCCTCACACACACACAATCATCCTCACACACACACTCACACACACGCCCTCTCACTCACACACACGCCCTCTCACTCACACACACCCACTCTCACACTCACTCACACACACCCTCACACACATCCGCACACACACTCACAGACACACTCACACCCTCACACACACCCTCACACACACCCTCACACTCACACACACCCTCACACTCACACACGCCCTCACACTCACACACACACTCACACACACCCTCACACACACCCTCACACACACCCTCACACACACCCTCACACACATCCACACACACACTCACAGACACACTCACACCCTCACACACACCCTCACACACACCCTCACACTCACACACACACTCACACACACCCTCACACTCACACACACACTCACACACACCCTCACACACACCCTCACACACACCCTCACACACATCCGCACACACACTCACAGACACACTCACACCCTCACACACACCCTCACACACACCCTCACACACACCCTCACACACCCTCACACACACCCTCACACACACCCTCACTCACACCCTCACACACACACGCACTCACACACACCCTCACACACTCCATCACACACTCACCACCTCACACATACACCCTCACACACACACCCTCTCACATACTCACACAGACACTCACACTCACACACACCCTCACACACACACCCTCACACACACACACACACTCACACACCCTCACACACACACTCACAACACCCCCCTTACACACACACCCCCTCACACACACACAATCATCCTCACACACACACTCACACACACACCCTCTCACACACACACCCTCACACCCACACACACTCACACACCCTCTCACACACACACACGCACTCACTCACACACACACCCTCACACACACACATTCACACACACACACACTTGCGCACACACACACATTCACGCACACACCCTCACACACACAAGCACCCTCACACACACCATGACAAATACCCTCACACACACACACACACACCCTTACGCGCACACACGTGGAAAGTTTTTTACGCAGAGGGTGGTGGGTGCCTGGAACGCTTTCCCAACGGAGGTGGTAGAGGCGGGCACGATAGCATCATTTAAGATGCATCTAGACAGATATATGAATGGGTGGGGAACAGAGGGAAGTAGATCCTTGGAAAATAGAAGACAGGTTTAGATAAAGGATCTGGATCGGCGCAGGCTGGGAGGGCCGAAGGGCCTGTTCCTGTGCTGTAATTTTCTTTGTTCTTTGTTCTCTTTGTTGACACACACACACTCACTCACACATACACACACACTCACTCACACATACACACACACTCACTCACACATACACACACTCTCGCTCACACATACACACACTCTCACTCACACATACACACACTCTCGCTCACACCCTCACACACACAGCTGAATGCTACCTTGAACACTATATTCAACACCACATCCTTAGCTCCCTGCCCTGGCAAAAAACACTCCTTCACATAGCCACTGACTTGCAAACCCACAAAATTATAGAAAAAGTTTTCAGTGTCCCCCCCACCCACCACTTCCTGCTGATCTATTCAGTCCACCCAAGATTCGACTCCCATCAAGAAGGTCGATCTGGAAAAACCCTCGTACACAGGACTTCAATGCAAATTCCAACTGAACAAATGAATGGGAATCATTGGACACGACAAACAAGTACCTGGTCTCCAACCGAACCCAACAACTGCCTGGTTTCAACCTTCCAAGGAAATAGTTGTCCACCTGTAATAGGTTCAAGACCGGGCACGGCCTTGGCCAACTTCCACAGGTGGGGCATTAGTGCCAGCCCCCATTATGCCTGTGGGAGACAGCAAACTATGCATTAGGAAGAATGTCCAATTCACAGACTTAACGGAGGCCGATCCGCACTCAACACAGAAGAAACTGCTTGGCTTAGGGACTTTACATTTGCTGAATAAATAAATAGTATTATTTCCAGAAGAAAGTTACTGAAAGTTACGAAAAGTAATGATGACTCTGTCTAGTATTGTGTACAACTTTATAGCATTTAATCTCCAGTGCAAAGAAAAATCAGAAGTGAAGCAGACCGGGAGCAAAATAGAGTCAAGCAGAGCGAGTCTCTTGACATGATAATTGGCTGCTTTCCAATCAGTAGACTGCCTTTCCAGTTTAATAATAATCTTTATTATTGTCACAAGTAGGCTTACATTAACACTGCAATAAAGTTACTGTGAAAAGCCCCTAGTTGCCACATTCCGGCGCCTGTTCGGGTACACAGAGGGAGAATTCAGAATTTCCAATTCACCTGACAAACACGTGCTTGGAATAAAGAATCTATTTAAAAATGGCACCCCTGAACTCTTCCTGCACGGGAGAGCGGAGTTCCTCAGCACAGGAAATGACACTAACTGTGGCCTCAGGGGGGGCGCCTCCCTGTCGGGGACGAAAGAGCAACAAAGTGCCATTAAATATCAGGGTCATTCCCGGTGCTATAAGCACCAGGAACAACTCCACTAATCCCTCCCAGAACGGACTCTGGTTATTAAAAATTCAACGCCGCCCCATGTCTTTTTTTGCTCTTAAAAATGTGTCGATGATTCAGCAGAAGTTTCAGCAGATTTCTGCGCTGTTAACGTCGGACTTTTATTTCTTCTCCTGCAGAAAAAACGGAGATGCGGCGTCCAGTGGCTCACGAGTGCCTCGGGGAAGTGCTGAGAATCCTGCGACAAGTAATCTATAAATATCCACTGCTCAATACCATTGAGACACTGACTGCTGCGGGCACATTGATTTCAAAAGTGAAAGGTAAGAGGGGAGAGAGACTCGAGGGACATTAACCTAATATTCCCAGAATGACCCATTTATCTTGAAGGTCCTGTGAACACTTAAAAGGGGGAGATTGAATCAGGGACATCTAGGGGGAGCTTCATTGTCTGGGACCTGCTAAAACAAATCAAACCAATCCCTCCAGCTGTTTCTTTTACTTCAGGGCAGGACACAAATTGTGTGACAAGTTGCAGCTTTTTATCTGCGAAGGTGAAGATTTCAAATGGCCATGAATGAAAGGTTGTGAATTTTGTTAGCTCACTGCTAGAGGGTATGATTGCCGTTTAATTCAGGTTAGTTAGCAACCTGACAGTTACGTTAGAGACACAATAGAGTTTTCAGGAGTGTTTGATATTAATGGAAAGTCTGGCTGGAATTCTCTGGCTGTTGCGATTCACCATTCCCAGCGTCAGCCCAGCCCCGTCAGCCCAGCCCGTCAGCCCGGCCCCGTCAGCCCAGCCCCGTCAGCCCAGCCCCGTCAGCCCGGCCCCGTCAGCCCGGCCCCGTCAGCCCAGCCCCGTCAGCCCAGCCCCGTCAGCCCAGCCCCGTCAGCCCAGCCCCGTCAGCCCAGCCCCGTCAGCCCAGCCCCGTCAGCCCGGCCCCGTCAGCCCGGCCCCGTCATCGCACCCCCGTCAGCGCACCCCCGTCAGCGCACCCCCGTCAGCGCACCCCTGTTAGCACACCCCCGTCAGCGCACCCCTGTTAGCACACCCCCGTCAGCGCACCCCTGTTAGCACACCTCCGTCAGCGCACCCCTGTTAGCACACCCCTGTTAGCACACCCCTGTTAGCGCACCCCTGTTAGCGCACCCCTGTTAGCACACCCCTGTCAGCGCACCCCTGTTAGCGCACCCCTGTTAGCACACCCCTGTTAGCGCACCCCTGTTAGCACACCCCTGTTAGCGCACCCCTGTTAGCACACCTCCGTCAGCGCACCCCTGTTAGCGCACCCCTGTTAGCGCACCCCTGTTAGCGCACCCCTGTTAGCACACCCCCGTCAGCGCACCCCTGTTAGCGCACCCCCGTTAGCGCACCCCTGTTAGCACACCCCTGTTAGCGCACCCCTGTTAGCACACCTCCGTCAGCGCACCCCTGTTAGTGCACCCCTGTTAGCACACCTCCGTCAGCGCACCCCTGTTAGCACACCCCTGTTAGCACACCCCTGTTTGCGCACCCCTGTTAGCGCACCCCTGTTAGCACACCCCTGTTAGCGCACCCCCTGTTAGCGCACCCCTGTCAGCACACCCCCGTCAGCGCACCCCTGTTAGCACACCCCTGTTAGCGCACCCCTGTTAGCGCACCCCCTGTTAGCGCACCCCCTGTTAGCGCACCCCCTGTTAGCGCACCCCCTGTTAGCGCACCCCCGTCAGTGCGTTTCCCGGCAGCAGCGCAGCCTCAGAAAAGAGCTAACATTTTGAGTCCAGGTGACCCTTTGTCCGCTTTGATAAAGAGTCCTCGGACTCGAAACGTTCGCTCTTTTCTCTCCCTACAGATTGCTGCCAGACCTGCTGAGATTTTCCAGCTTTTTCTCTTTGGTAAATTATTTAAATGATGTACTTAATCCTGACTTGTTCCATTTCTCAATCGTTAATCATCTCAGTGTATCCAAATATCACAAAATATTGAGTAAAGGCAGCGTTATGCGTTGCAAATTGGTTCAGGCAGAGCTAAATCCTTGTAAAAACACGAAAAACACATTTCTGAAGAAAGCTGCCTCTGCATCTCTATAAAGTCCCTCTGAAGGAAATGACATTTTCTAATTCCTGCATCTTAATCCACTTATGTCCTTCTGTTGGAGGAAATTAACATCTGCAATTGTATGATACGGGGCAGCACGGTAGCACAAGTGGATAGCACTGTGGCTTCACAGCACCAGGGTCCCAGGTTCGACTCCCCGCTGGGTCACTGTCTGTGCAGAGTCTGCACGTTCTCCCCGTGTGTGCGTGGGTTTCCTCCGGGTGCTCCGGTTTCCTCCCATCGTCCCAAGACATGCAGGTTAGGTGGATTGGCCATGATAAATTGCCCTTAGTGACCAAAAAAGGGTAAGAGGGGTTATTGGGTTACGGGGATAGGGTGGAAGTGAGGGCTTAAATATGTCGGTGCAGACTCGATGGGCCGAATGGCCTTCTTCTGCACTGAATGTTCTATGATACTGGACAATAAATTGATACTTTGCTGGACTAACTATTCAGAGTTGATAGAGCGTTGTGTCCTATATTTAACTGTTCTGCCTTTTCCCCAGGATCAGGAATTCTATGTAATGATACTAAGTACAAATGGAATGTCGTTCTGCAGTCTGAGTTGTGTATCAAATATGAAGCTTCTTTTACTTTGATCTGTACAGAACCCTTTGCTTCAGTTGGATACAGGAACATGCTCATCCCACAGCGAGGCCCAGTCACTCATTTTACTACATCTTGCTGTCCAGCATTAGATTCATGCATGCCAACTTCGCTAGTTTAAAAATTCTCACCTCCAATTTGAAATTCTTCGTTCCTCTTATATATGAGCAGGTGAATTAGGAAGAGGAGGAGCCACTCCGCCCCTTGAGTCTGTTCCGTCCATCAGTCAATAAGGTCATGGCTGATTGCAACCTCAACTCCACATTCCTGATGACTCCCGAAACCTGCCTCCCATCCATTGACTCCATCTACACCTCCCGCTGCCTGGGGAAAGCGGGCAGCATAATCAAAGACCCCTCCCACCCGGCTTACTCACTCTTCTAACTTCTTCCATCGGGCAGGAGATACAGAAGTCTGAGAACACGCACAAACAGACTCAAAAACAGCTTCTTCCCCACTGTCACCAGACTCCTAAATGACCCTCTTATGGACTGATTTCATTAACACTACACCCTGTATGCTTCATCCGATGCTGGTGTCTATGTATTTACATTGTGTACCTTGTGTTGCCCTATTGTGTATTTTCTTTTCCTTTTCTTTTATTTTCATGCACTAAGTGATCTGTTTGAGCTGCTCGCAGAAAAATACCTCAGGTCCCTCTGTACCTCAGCTTTGCATCTCTCACCATTCAGATAATGAGCTTCTTTTTTATTCTTCCCCCCATTTTGCCCCTTCCGATCTCTGTAAACATCTCCAGCTTTTAAGCCCTCGACCTTGTTGTCATAATATACACACAGGTATATGATGGTGCACAGACAGGCAGTGATTGACACACAGGATGACCAGTGAACACACAGAACACAGCAGCCAATCACCAGACAGGACACAACCACTATAAAGCCAGAGGGCACTAGTTTTCCCGCTCTCTCGGGATCCAGCCTCTGAGACAGTCAGAGCCCGTGAGCAGCAATTAGAATATACACCATGGGGTAGTAAGATAGTCTGGTCAGGTTAGCCCCAGGTCTCCAGTCAAGGCAGCATAGTGTCTACCCACAGTTAAAGTATGTATGATAGTTAAGAGTTCAATAAAATCGAGTTGCATTTCTTCAAGTGTTGGAAGCCTGTCTTTCTCACTGCTGCAGCAAACGCAGTCCTGGCAGACCCAGCTTACCCAACACATCACTTGGGTAACTCCGTGTAGAGTTTGCACTCCCACAGTCCGAAGATGTGCAGGTTAGGTGGATTGGCCATGCTAAATTACCCCTTAGTGTCCAAAGAGTAGGTGGGGTAACGGGGATAGGGAGGGGATTGGGCCTAGGTAGGATGCTCTTTCAGCCGCTCGGTGCAGACCCGATGGGCCGAATGGCCTCCTCCACACTGTAGGGTTTCTATGATTCTGACTCTGCTGCATTCTCTGTTTCATTGTCTCAGCGTTAGTGGAGGTGCATTCAGGTATCCAGGTCCCGTGCTCTGAAAAGCTGTCTCGAAGTTCCTCAATTCCCAACTCCCACTCCTCCTTTTAAAATCCTCCTTAAAATCCACCCTCTTGTCTAGGTTTTTGATTGCAGCTGCTAATATCTCCTTTGGCGTTGTCCATTTTGACTGATTAGAGAGAATTTTGTTTCCGAATGTTTGTCTACAGTAAGAAGTGTATCAATATAGGTTTCTTCTGTTGCTTATGGAACAATCTTAGATGAAAGCTTCCATTGGCATTTCCCAATTTCTCAATTGTATGTAAGCGTCCCTATGCAACTGTATCATTGTAGCAATATGCAGGACATTGTAGCAATACGCAGGACATTGTAGCAATACACAGGACATTGTAGCAATACGCAGGACATTGTAGCAATACGCAGGACATTGTAGCAATACGCAGGACACTGGAGGCTAATTTTGGAAACTTGCTGTTCCCAGAGACTCCCCACGTTATTCTGTCAAGAAAGGACTTATTGAATTGTTAGTGGGGGAAAATCACATTGGCTGACAATTGGAATTGATGGTGAAACCCTTGGGAAAGGCTGAATAACAGGAACCTGACACTAATCTCGTAAAGTTCAATAAACACCTCCCCCTACCACCTCAACTGTTAAATAAATTACAGCCACAAATAATTATAGTGCATTAACTAATGCTCACAGAACATTTGTGTATATTCTACAGTCATACTTTAGCCTAATTGTAGGCATGTCTCTTCAGGGCGGCATTTCCACTGGAGAGCTGGGAAATGGAGTCAGGGTGTATTTCAGACTGAGGGGCCGAATGGCCTACTGCACTGTATTGTGAACGCCTGGAGTATCTTGTCAAACCATTCTGAAGAACCTCACCAACAAATCAAGGAGATTGCCTAATTGAGTGAAGATAATTTTGAAAATGAAGTTTATTGGGGGAATTCTAATCCCATTCGATTCAGCTTCGCTGCTGCCGGTTTCTCCCAGTGTGATTCGAGGTTAATTATTCAACAGAGAGGGCCGCACGGTGGCGCAGTGGGTTAACACTGCTGCCTCACGGTGCCGAGGTCCCAGGTTCGAATCCCAGCTCTGGGTCACTGTCCGTGTGGAGTTTGCACATTCTCCCCGTGTCTGCGTGGGTTTCACCCCCACAACCCAAAGATGTGCAGGGTAGGTGGATTGGCCACGCTAAATTGCCCCTTAATTGGAAGAAATGAATTGGGTACTCTAAATTTAAAAAGCAAAAAAAAAATTATTCAACAGAGAAACGGCCAATGGTGTGAAAATTTACCCTGGGCTACAATCAGTGATCAAACTGAGTCCCCTCGGAACAAGCCTGATTTACACAGGGTGGGGGGAGAAGATTACAGGGTGCAAACCGATAATTCAAAAGGAGATTAGAGTCCTTCAAACCCATCTGGGCTTCCCAGTGTCAGTGACAGGATTAATGGCGACTTTACTGAGCTTATCTCAGCGTCCAACTGTGTGAAAGTATAACGTGGTCGGGCCTATCCAAACACACCTCATCAGATTCTTTCCTGAGGATTTTTTGCCAAGTAGAATAGAGGCAGGTGGCATAATTACTACAGACTACCTTAAAGGTTTTGGCCAATGAAATCTGGGGAGGCAGTGGAATAGTGGTATCTGGACTCGTAATCCCCAGACCCAGGGTGATGCTGCGGGAACCCGGGTTCGAATCCCACTGGGGCAGGTGGTGGAATTTGAATTCAATAAAAATCTGGAAATAAAAATCTAATGCTGACCATGAAACCACCTGGTTCACTAATGTCCTTTAGGGAAGGAAATGATAGAATTTACTGTGCAGAAGGAGGCCATTCGTCCCATCAAGTCTGCACCGGCCCTAGGAAAGAACACTCTACTTAAGTCAATGCCTCCACCCTAACCCAGTAACCCCACCTAACTTTTTGGACACTAAGGGGCAATTTATCACGGCCAGTCCACCTAACCTGCACATCTTTGGACTGTGGGTGGAAACCGGAGCACCCGGAGGAAACCCACGCACACACGGGGAGAACGTGCAGACTCCGCACAGACAGTGACCCAAGGTCAGAATTGAACCCGGATCCCTGGGGCTGTGAGGCAGCAGTGCTAACCACTGTGCCACCATGGTGTCCTTACCCGGTCTGGCCTACATGTGACTCCAGACCCACAGAAATGTGGTTGACTCTGAAACGCCCTCAGGGATGGGCAGTAAATGCTGACCCAGCCAGTGACACCCACATCCCAGAAAACCAGAGGGGGGTTCACTAATCTTGTGTTGTAACTGCAATAGGAGACAGCAGAGCCTCCTGCAACCCAGGTCGCTCTTCAATAGAGACCCCAGTAAACCTGGCCCCTTAGGCCTTCCTGACACTATTGCCAATGCAGTGTGTACCTTAAGTAGCTGGCTAACTCAACCCTTTACATCAAGATTCCAATTTGATTCCAACAGGTTTCCAAAAGCTAACGAAGTTGACTCTTCAAATAAAACTCTGAAAATTAATAGGATTAGGCAAAAAAGAAAAGCGGAACGAGTACACGGCCAGAGATGGGGAAGCTCAGGCTAATCCTCCATCTGTGCTTAATTAACTGAATTGAGAATAGCTATAAAGGGAATGTTCAAACACTTGCTGCTAATAAGCGATGTACCACTCACGGGTCTAATGGTGTCGACACTTTACTTTAACGCCACTGATGTGGAGTTGTCGGCGTTGGACTGGGGTCCAATGTAACGCCAATGTAACAGTTTTTTATGAATGGCGGGAGGTGTGTACAAGTCCAAAGGGACTGAGGATTGGCGTCTTGCCTTGTTCCGATCATTCCCTAATCCAGCTGTGTTCCAGCTGTGTTGTGCTCAGCAGCTGTAATAGTTGTGCTGATTTGCAAGAGGATTAAAACTGTCCAGACTCATGAATTTAGGATTTTTTTTTCCATTTAGGAAGAGGTGACCCTATCACTCTGAGTTGGATTGAAACATGGTCCAAGGGCTAAGAGCTTGATCTTCAAGCTCAGTCCAGGCTTCCCAATAATTTAACACTTTTCACCGTGGGGTAGATTTGGGTTCCCCGAAATGCGTGTTTCTTGCGGCACACCACTCGCTGGAGGCGGGATTCCCTATCCCGCAGCTGGTCAATGGGATTTCCCATTGAAACCTCCCCCACATTCCTCGGAACCCCATGGGCGGGGGTGCGCTGCCAACTGGAAATCCCAACGGCTGGAGAACTGTATTGTTTACTGTTTTGCTTTTTTATATTCTTCCATGGGATGTGGGCGTCGCTGGGCTGGGCCAGCATTTATTGCCCATCTCTAATTGCCCTTGAACTGAGTGATTTGCTTGACCATTTCAGAGGGTAGTTAAGAACCAACCACATTGCTGTTGATCTGGTTCACATGTAGGCCAGACCGGGTAAGGACGGCAGATTTCCTCCCTGAGAGGCAGCTCATGAAGCAGGTGAGTTTTTACCACATCGATGATAGTTTCACGGTCACCATTATCGAGACGATCTTTATATTCCTGATTTATTCATTGAATTGAAATAGGCCCCAGCTGCAGTGGCGGGATTTGAACCTGTGAACCGGGAACATTCGCTTGAGCCTTTGGATTACTGGTCGAGTGATATTGTCATCACGCCACCGTCTCCCCCTCCAGTTAACGTATATTTGCTGTGCTTCCTTTAAAGGGGCTGCCTTCATCTATCCCGGAATGAGTGGAGGAAATCTTTTCTTCAAATCTTTGAAAATGTAATTAATATTGAAAAGCAGCATTGCGTGGCTGGCCTGTGACATCACCGTGATGCACTGACAGGCTGTTTACCTGATGTCCAAACCGCCACCTTAAATATAACATCAAACTATATTCGCTGAGCAGCTGTGTGTATTTAAACATTTGCCTCTTCTTTCTGCAGGTTTCCACTATGAATCTAACAATGAGGATGATAAAATGGAGTTTGAGAAGGCAATTGAGACAATGGCAGTGGCATTTAGCAGCAAGTAAGTAAATCACTGATTGACAAAACTCAAGGAAGAATCAAGAAGAGACAAACGGTTTGCTGTAAAGAGGCAGAACAGATTCTTGAAGCAGCAATTGAACCTTTTATGATTATTAATTCTCTGCTGCTTCACGTCAGTATTTTTCAGTGTTGTCGCAGAGAGGCAATGGGTGTCGCTCGCGATTGGAGACTCCTCCAGCAGGACACCAGAGCGACCCCACTGGCACACGGAGTAAATCCGGTGTGCCATTCAGTGGCAGTTTGAAAATTCTTTACCCTCAGTCGGTTTTTCAGTCCCCGGGGTTCTCGCCGGACCTGAGAGGGGCGAAACCTAATCTCTCGTTGACAGGTCCTGCTCCTCAGAGATTGGACCGCATTTTTAAGGGGCGTCCCGATCTCAGAATGCTGCAGCATCAACCCCCGGATCACTGACAAGGCCCCCCCCCCCACCCAACACACCGGGAAGGATTCCATCCCCACGCTCTGTACCCCCTTCGGTCCCGCCTCCCCTTCAGGCCCTGCCCAAGGCAGTGCGAACTTAGCACCTTGCAGTCCAAGGGGTGGCAAGGGAGTGAGTATCATCCCTACGAATGTCTTCAGGGTACCGAGGGGCATCCTTCATGGAAGGTGGGGGTCAGGGAGGCTTGTGCTGGGCTGGAGGGGGTCAGGTCAGGGGTCTTTCCTGGGGTGGGGGGTGTTTGGCTGCTCTTCCCACCTGCAACCTTTAAACCCGTTAAACAGTCTGTCAGTATCTCAAAAATACTCTTCTGTGATAATAAAGTGAAAGTGTTCTCATCTGTACCCCTAAACCTTTTAAACTGTCCGTCAGTATATTAAATTGAAAGATCTATGAGATGAAGGTAAAAGTATTCCCTTTAAAGTGGTGTAAACCTTTGAAGTGGTATTTTTGCCGCTAATTTCATTGCCCTTTAACATTTTCTAGTCTGATTTTATGCCTAGAAGCCTGGTGGCAATTTTGGAGAAGGTACTGACCCCTTGGCATCCCTCGGACTCCAAGCTGCCCGTTTCTCAGGACCAATTCACGCCAGTGGGACTCTCGGCTGAGGGGGGGCGGCCTGAAGTATCCCAGGAGGCAGATCAATCAGCGGTGCCGCCCTTAAATTAAATTACATTCAAAACAGCTGGAATGACCTATTTGCATCTTCCCGCAGCATCTCGCCGGGGCCAATGGGGTGGGCTGGGAGATTCGCAACGTGTTTCACCACTGGCACGAAACCCGTTTTTTGGCCTGCCACCCGAATCCCGGGGCCATGGGCATTCCCTCTACTGGGGGGCTACCCCGGAGAGTCCCGGCCAATGACTCTAGCCTGTGTATGTCGGACAACCTGTGCTCCCATTGTCAACAATATCCTAATTGCAGAGTACTTGAGAGTGAGCTTCAGGTACAGAGGGAGTGGGCCAGAGGCAGGAGTGTCAGGGGAAACAGTCAGGATTCAGTGCTTTCCAAGGAGCAGGATGTACTGTCAAAGATGTACACAGAACCATTGGTTAAACAATGTGTAAACAGCTTTACCTCTTAAGAGATATCGAGATAGATATTTGACAGAGAAATGATTGGAAGGTTATCTGGACAAGACTAGATGCAGTAGAGTAGGAGGAAGCTCATGTGGAGCATGGAGCAGTTGGACTAAATGGTCTGTTTCTGAGCTGTGAACTCAGTGGAACTCCCATGTCGAACCCACATCCTTTATTTTGTTTTGGTTCTGCTTTTGTTTTTGCATTCTGATTGGTTACTGTTAGCCACATGGCCAGCGTTACCATATGCTCAGCGCCAACCAATCAGAAGGAAAAGAAGGATACCATGTTGTCATGAGAATATCACTTTAAGAAATGTCTGTCTGCTCATGTTACTGCAGTGATGTCAGAGTGTGGGTGGAGCTGAGCTCTGGCTCTGCTTTTTAGTTTCACTTTGAGAAAAGCTTGGGTGTGTCTGCGTGTTTATGGTTTCGTTTTCAGTGTTGGAGCTGAAGCCAGACAATGCAGGTGTACTGCTGTTCTCTCTGATGTTCTCTTTGCCATGAAAACCTGGGTGGCAACTTTCAGGGATCTATGTACATGGACACCAAGATCTCTCTGCTCATCCACACTACCAAGAATCTTACCATTAGCACAGTACTGTCTTCCTGTTATTCCTTCCAAAATGAATCACCTCACACTTTTCTGCATTAAACTCCATTTGCCACCTCTCAGCCCAGCGCTGCAGCTTATCTATGTCCCTCTGTAACTTGTAACATTCTTCCGCACTGTCCACAACTCCACCAACTTTAGTGTCATCTGTAAATTTACTCACCCATCCTTCTACGCCCTCCTCCAGGTCATTTATAAAAATGACAAACAGCAGTGGCCCCAAAACAGATCCTTGTGGTACACCACTAGTAACTGGACTCCAGTCTGTTGCCTCAAACCCCCTTACTCCCCTCCATATACTCCTCATGCCATCCCATGCCCCACAACCACCCCCTATGGTCGCTCAGGCCTCCACATTCCAAGCTATGCCACCAAAAAAGCCCTATGGTCTATCACGCCCCAAGCCAAGGCATTCCCCCCAAATAATCCATCAAGCCCCTCATGCCCCACATGCACTTACATGTCCATTTCCTGGGCTCAGCTGTTTTACACAATGAGACTTGGATGAGAGCCCAGAAGTCCATTAACCTGTTGAAACACCTGAACCTCAGGAAAACATTGCTTGATTGACAGCTCTGGCTCTCTGACCTCTTCTGTCAATTTCACAATGTTTATTTACACACAATGAAGAGGCTTCAAGTGCTTTCAGTTTCTGCTATTGTAACTTTAACGGGTATGACAATTGACACTTAAAAAAAAAATTTAGATTACCCAATTATTTTTTCCAATTAAGGGGTAATTTAGCATGGCCAATCCACCTAGCCTGCACATCTTTGGGTTGTGGGGGGTGAGACCCGCCCAGACATGGGGAGAATGTGCAAACTCCACACTTACAGTGACCCAGAGCCAGGATCGAACCTGGGACCTCAGCGCCGTGAGGCAGCAGGGCTAACCACTAAGCCACCGTGCTGCCCACGATTGACACTTTTATTGGGCTATAGTAAAAACTATTTTATGAATGAACTATTAGTTTTTTAAAAGGCTTTTTTTGCACATACTACTGTTGCTATAGGGTTCGTTGCTTCTTGCAATGTATTGTGGGTGAATGGGCATGGAAGTGCCATAGTTTGGCATAGGGGCATGTTGTTTGTTGCGGGGGGTGTCCTTGGAATTGGATGCATGAGGAGGAAGCTTTAAAGTCCCTCAAGCGGACTGGGCTATGACACCGTTGAGATGCCATGAACAATGACTCTTTGAAACACTGACCTGACTGTATGAGAATTATGGAGGACGAGAACATACCTACCCCTTATCTCGAGCCTGCTATGTCACGAGTGCAGGGAGTGGGCCGTTGACCCGAACTATCACACATGCTTAAACAGCACACCTGAAAATCAGAAACTCCGGGAATAAGATCGGGAATCCGGAAATGAAAATGAAATGAAAATCGCTTATTGTCACAAGTAGGCTTCAATGAAGTTACTGTGAAAAGCCCCTAGTCCCCACATTCCAGCGCCTGTTTGGGGAGGCTGTTACGGGAATTGAACCGTGCTGCTGGCCTGCCTTTAAAGCCAGCGATTTAGCCCTGTGCTAAACAGCCCCTATCAGGACTGGGTTGCCCTTTTTAAAGGGCTCCCAAGTCAGTCTGACTTGGTGAAAATCCAGGCCGCTGTTGTCTATGTGACTGTTGCAGTGAGTGAACACTCGCATATTGCCTTAGCTTGGAAGGCGCTGATCTGTTTCAACACGAAGCTCCAGGGACCCGGTGCCACAGTGATACAATATTGATTCAACTCGTGAGGAAGAGCGATCACCTTTTCTGGGACAGGGGCTGACCAAAGGGCAGGTTCATCGCAAAAGGGGGGGAAAGAGTCCGAGAGTGAGTTAGCCCAAGCTGCAGTTGGTTATGAAGCAGCATTTTTGGCTCCAGGAGAAACGTGTCTATTTGACCTTCCAGCTAGAGCCTTGGTGAAGGGAAGCAAATCTAACACTGTGTAGGCGGAGATTCTTTTTAAAAGGAAATTGAAATGTAAAGGTTGAGTTTTGTTGGTTGCTATAACCATTATTTCCTTTTTGGCAGCGTCTCGGAGTTCCTCATGGGAGAGGTGGACAGCAGCACTCTGTTATCATTACCACCAACGGACAAATGCAGGGTGAGTTCATGGAATGAACCAGTGCACCGTAAAGACTTTCCTAAATACACTAACCGCTTATGAACGGTTCTTTTGTCTAATTTTCTTAAATTAATTTCTGGACAAGCTTTGGAAATTGTGGCCTTGTGGTCTTCATTTCTGCCCAGGAGTCATCACAATATTAAATGACCCCTCTGAAGATGGCATTCGACTTTAATCAAATCGATCTAATCTGAGTGCCATCTCCCAAGGTTTATACTGACAGATGTTATACATTAAAGGGATTTATCACTGATGCTGATGTTTCCAAGCCCAGTGACCTTCTAATGTCCCTGTGCAAATTTTCTAATGTCCATGAAGTAATTAAATAACAACATGATTTATCTGGGAATGTCTGGGTCAATGCAAGGGCATATTTTACAAAGAAAATCAGTTCTTACTTCGACAGAACCGTTACCGTTATATTTTGCTCCTGAGGTGGTCCTATGAGGTGTGATTGAGGAGACTGTGGGGGGTTTGTATTCTGTAGCGTTTAGAAGAATGAGAGTTGATATCAATGAAGCTACAAAGTTCTTACAGGGCTCAACAGGGTAGATGCAGGAAAGGTTTCCCTTGCCTGGGGTGAGGGGGTCTGGAACCACAGGACACAGTCTCAGAATAAGCGGTGAACAAGTTAGGAATGAGATGAGGAGGAATTTCTTCACTGAAATGGTGGTGACTCTTTGGAATTGGCTTCCCACAGAGGGCAGTGGAGGCTCAGTCATTGAGTACGTTCAGAATAGAGACCGATAGATTTATTGGTATTAAAGATTTTGAGATAGTGTGAGAAAATGATTTTGTGGTCAAAGATCAGCCAAGCTCTACTTGAATGGCACAGCAGGCTTGAGGGGCTGAATGGACTGATCCTGCTCCTATGTTCAGATGTTATATGTGATACATTTTGCTGGTGAAATATAATTTTATGATCCTCTACTTCATACAGTTAATTATTTCCAAATAATGATAACTCATAAGGCTGGAATCTAAAGAAGGCCCCAGTTAAATCATCTAGTTAATACTGACCCTGAGATCTTGTCATCACGATGCAACAATAGCAGATTTATATCAAATATTTATTGGAGCCTGGTGCAAATTCTGTTCTGAGCCTAGATCAAGAGATGGGGGGTTTGTGTTCAGGATTATGGCTGGAAAGAGGAAATCCATATAATTTACAACTAGGGTAACCAACTCTCCAGGATTGGCCTGCAGTCTCCAGGAATTGAAGATAAATCTCCAGGGCACAGCTGGATATAATCCTGGAGAAAATTCATCGGGACATTAAAAATGATGCTTTTTGTCACAAGTAGGCTTACATTAACACTACAATGAAGTTACTGTGAAAAGCCCCTAGTCGCCACACTCCGGCACCTGTTCGGGTACACAGAGGGAGAATTCAGAATGTCCAATTCACCCAACAGCACGTCTTTCGGGACTTGTGGGAGGAAACCGGAGCACCCGGAGGAAACCCACGCAGACACGGGGAGAATATGCAGACTCCGCACAGACAGTGACCCAAGCCGGGAATCGAACCTGGGACACTGGAGCTGTGAAGCAACAGTGCTAACCACTGTGCTACTGTGCTGCTTGTTAAGTGAATTGGACATTCTAAATTCTCCCTCAGTGTACCCGGACAGGCACCGGAGTGTGGCGACTGGGGGATTTTCACAGTAACTTCTTTGCAGTGTTAATGTAAGCCTACTTGTGACAATAATTAAGATTATTATTGACTCCCATTTCTTTGATTCTGACTGTGAAGCCTCGCGGGGTGTTTTTGCTACATTAAAGGATGTTGTACAAATGCTGGTTCTGGTTGAATTTGTGTTTTAGCCACAGGAAATGTGAATTTGCAGGTGTTGAGTAAAACACAATTTGAAAGCAATGATCTGACAGATTAGCTAAAATTCTATTCACAGCAAAATGATGACAATACTCTTCCCATGATGGGTCTCCAAACTCAGCAATACCGCCCTGATCTTAACTCTGGTCAGGACCTGGGACAGGGGCAAACAGTCCTGACTGTGGTTCTGTGAGGCACAGTCCCGGATCCGCACCAGTAACTCCCGGACCCTCGCCTGTAACTCCCCGACCCTCACCTGTACTCCCAGACCCTCACCTGTAACTCCCGATCCTCACCTGTAACTCCCGGACCCTCACCTGTAACTCCCGTACCCTCACCTGTAACTCCCGGACCCTCACCTGTAACTCCCGGCCCTTCACCTGTAACTCCCAGCCCCCCATCTGTAACTCCCCGACCCTCACCTATAACTCCCCGACCCTCACCTATAACTCCCAGACCCTCACCTGTAGCTCCCGGACCCTCACCTGTAACTCCCGACCCTCACCTGTAACTCCCGACCCTCACCTGTAACTTCCGACCCTCACCTGTAACTCCCGACCCTCACCTGTAATTCCCGACCCTCACCTGTAACTTCCTGACCCTCACCTGCCTCACCTGTGAGGTCAGTTATTTTGGTCACAAATCACATGTTACGGATGAGAGGTAAAGTCATTGTCAATTCTCAGAACTGGCCTTATTCTTAAGTCACAAGATCGAGGTACCCAATGGAACACAGTTGCAGTTGGAGAAGGGGGGCAACTGTTCCCTTTAATGTGGTTTGGTTTACCGCTTACAGCCCCATGGGGAAACCAAATAGAGGAGCCAATGGTACATGATTGAGGCAGAGATTCAAGAATTAGGATGGGTTTGACATCTGTGTGTCTGAGTTGCTTGGAGAATAGTGGCAGCAACATTATCACATTCCACCAAACATTTTACAGCCCTGTCAAAGATATATTTTCATTTTGTGTGATGTTGCTTCCCTCCTCATGTTGAATGTAGCCGTGTAAAAAGGCAGAGTGTTTTCAGCAAGTCAGAAATGAAACAAACCTTTGTTTTAAGAAACTACCAATGTCACCAGCAAACTACCCTATTTCGCTGAGGAAATAATGCAATTCCATAGCCATGCTTAACTAACAGTTCAAGCACAGGGTGTCCTTTCTGAGTCCTTCAGACTAAAGCAACATCGAGCAAACTACAGTCTGATTTGGCCAAGATGTTCTTCAAGTATTTTACATTATTGCTAAGATGGTGACACCCTTGTTGCTTCATTTCACTTTCCCCCCCTTTCTCGTCCGAAAGTGATTACTCTTTGTGGAGTCGCAGCTCCACAAGCTGCAGTCGCCTTCTGCACGGACAGAGACAGTGATTTGGTGACGGTGCGTTAATAGTGGATCCCCCACCCCTGCCAGTGTGTCACTCGGTAGGGAGCAGGTGATTTTCTCTCTATCTCCTCCTCCTTGACTCAGGGAGCTGAGGTTAATTCAAACCAACCGACAATCGCCCGGGCTGTGATCAGCGAACAGACTGTGGGTGTCACCACAGGCAATGCATAGCTCCAATACAGAGAGAGTCTTTACCTTGGGGTGACCCTTCTTACTGTGTCCGAAGGTGAGGAGAGTATTCAGAGTCTACAAGGCATTGTTGTTAGTGATAGAATTGGGTACGTTTTTTAACTGCCTATTGACCTGTGTATGAGTGAACCTGTCTGCTGAGGTATATTAAAATACAGATTGAATTCTAATTTGTGTTGTTGCAAAGGGAGTGTACAATGCCTGATCTTCCTGCCCCCCCAGCTTTGTTCTATTACCATCAACTTTGTTCTTAATTATTTTGTTTTCCCACAAAACATCAGATTATTTGAATCCATCGAGCGGACAGGATGTTTAACAAACAGAAAATTACCATTTATTTTCTGGCTGTGTGTTCCTTGCAAATTCCTTTTTTCTCAGCTGCAGCATCTGCCAGTCATTTTGTTTTATCTTGTATTTTTATTTGATTTGCTGCTCGTGATCCCCCTGACTTGAGATCACCTCAATATTCCAACAGCCCCCAAAAAGCTCCACCAAGGGATGAGGTACTCTCAGTAACTGCAGCGGCAGATCACTCCTGGCTGTGTCCAGAGTGGAATCTAGTCACTCAGTAGAGTTCAAAGGCAGGAGAACGAGAGTGAGAGAGAAGAAATAACATCTGTGTTGCAAGGCACAAGATAGATCCTCTACATAACATTGATCATTATATCTCCCCATTCTTAACTAAACTAAGTGTGGTATAGTGCTGACAAGAAAGGCAAAACTTCCTGACCTTGGAAAGATTTGCTTGTGCACTTGTGTATCTGTGTGTGTGCATGTGCATGTATCTGTGAGTGTGCATGTGTGTGTATCTGTGTGTGTGCATGTGTGTGTATCTGTGTGTGTGCATGTGTGTGTATCTGTGTGTGTGCATGTGTGTGTATCTGTGTGTGTGCATGTGTGTGTATCTGTGTGTGTGCATGTGTGTGTATCTGTATGTATACATGTGCTGCATGGGCGGCACAGTAGCACAGTGGTTAGCACTATTGCCTCACAGCGTCAGGGTCCCGGGTTCGATTCCTGGCTTGGGTCACTGTCTGTGCGGAGTCTACACGTTCTCCCCGTGTCTGCGTGGGTTTCCTCCGGGTGCTCCGCTTTCCTCCCACAAGTCCCGCAAGATGTGCTTGCTTGGTGAATTGGACATTCTGAATTCTCCCTCAGTGTACCTGAACAGGTGCCGGAATGTGGCGACTAGGGGATTTTCACAGTGCAGTGTTAATCTAAGCCTACTTGTGATATTAATAAAGATTATTATGTATCTGTGTGCGTGCATGTGTGTGTGTATCAGTGTGCGCGTATAACAGTGCGTCTGTGTCTGTGTACCTATGTGTGTGTATATCAATGTGCATGCGTGTCTCTGAGTGCATATTTCTCTGTGTATGAGCATATTTTTGTGTGTGTACCTGTGCATATATCTGATTGCGCATTTCTCTGTGGTTATGTGTATCATGATGTGTTCACACCTAGATAACCATATCTCTGTACAGTATCAGGATCTCTACAAGTCTGTGTGTGCGTGAAAAGAATGTAGAATTTTTACTTAATCTAAATTTGGAGATCAGTCAGTTTTGGCGTGAATTGCAATCAGGAAAACTGCAAATGCTGGAACTCTGAAAATGTTGGGAAAACACAACAACCTGGTCAGCATCTCAGAGAGAAAGAAAGGTTCACAGTTTGGAGGGAAAGGGAACTTCATTGGAAGAAGTCTTGGCTGGGAAGTTTCAGGGGTCCAAATCGGTTGGAAACATTGAGCTCGACTCAAACTAACGGCCTGAAAATAGAAACTAAAGGGGGATTTCACAGCTCTACCAACAAACCATTTATTCAGGGAGCCCAAGATTTTACCACTTAAGTTGCCTCGATCCAGTGGAGAATCATTGATGCCTGTAATAGAAACTGAGCAGTACAAAATGTAACTTCTAACGGCATTACTTGTTTTGGGTAGTTATATTTTTAGATTTTCTTTGCGCAATAACGATACAAAAAGTCTTCTCCATGACTGACTTAAGTATCAATATTGTTACCAACTCTAAATTAGTTGCTGTCTGTCAGAATGCGAGAACGTTCAAGTTAAATTAATGCAAAACAGAAATCAAAATGTTACTGTCATTGGTGCTTTGTTAGTTTCCAAAATAAAGATACAAAGCAATGTGGTTTTATTCAGTAAAGGCAAGTGAGAGTTGGGGCAGTGTGGGCAGAACCTGGCCAAGTGCTGGACTAAAAGACATTCTTAATGCTTTGCATTTTCTAAAAACTGTGCTGAATATTGTAGCAGATTGAAACCTCAGGCTCAACGCAATGGAACACCTTGGAATGTTCCACTTCGGTTTCCTCAGCTGTTCTGAGAAGCCGGGCTGGAAGTATACTTTGATCGCTCGTCCTGGCCACTTGGTTTGTTCGCGGGTCTAATTTCTTTTGTATGTTTTTTTAGTCAATGGAGAATCTGTGCGGTGGAATCGCTGTACAAGGCGATATGGTGCAAGTGAAGGATGAGTTCAGTGAATCAGGTAATTCCCACTCAATGGCTTTTAGTCAGCATTGATTAATCACTGAATCAGTTTTCTGAAAACATAAGCAGTAGTGACATATATGGATGACACAAATTACATCCAATACCACAGTAACCATGGTGTGCTCTGCCACCTTCTCCTTCTCCACCTGTCTACACTCTCTGCTGTGACCTCTCGCCCTTTATTTAGCTGTTTAGGGTTATCTTTGCATGGTTCCTCTTGTACCTATCTAGACATAGCGAGAGAATCTCCTCCAATGGCTTCTCTTCCTGCACCATTAATTCTGATGTCCCTTAAAGATCCGCCCTTGGTCCCATCCTATTTCTCATCTCCATGTTCTCCTCCAGCAACATCATCGGAAAACACCTCACATTCCACATGTAGATTATAGAATTTACAGTGTTTATAGAATTACAGCGCAGAAGGAGGCCATTCGGCCCATCGAGTCTGCACTGGTCCTTGGAAAGAGCACCCTACCCAAGCCCATGCCTCCACCCTATCCATGTAACTCAGTAACCCCACAAAATCTTTTTGGACACTGAGGACGATTTAGCGTGGCCAATCCACCTAACCCGCACATCTTTGGACTGTGGGAGGAAACCGGAGCACCCGGAGGAAACCCACGCACACACGGGGAGGACGTGCAGACTCCGCACAGACAGTGACCCAGCGGGACCCTTGAGCTGTGAAGCCACAGTGCTAACCACTGTGCTACCGTGCCGCCCTTGTACTATTCACAGTGCTTTCACATGTCTGCTACATGCTTTTAGCTCTGGCTTTCAGATCTTCTATCGCTTTGTTTACTTTTTTCTGAGTCCACAATCAGGCTTAACCAATACAGACTCACATAATCAAACTCAGAACAGTTGAACCATTGAATACTACACTTCCTACTTGTGGCTTACACTGAATCCCAAGGCAGCATTAAGAGTTTAGCTGCCGGTTTCAAGAGGGAAGTGTCCAGCCACAGGTCTTGTGGTATCTGGAAAGTTGCAGTCGAAAGGCCTTGAAGATTGTAAAGGCCTGAAGAAAATGGCCAAAATCGAATGTTTCTCTGATCTACGTGGTCTCCCAATGCAACTCAAAAGTCTTGTTTCTTTGGGTCCTCCCTTGACTTGATCCAATGTAAAGAAAGCTGAGGCAGACATTTGGAATTCATCTTCTTAACTCACCTAGATCCTTACAATAGGTCTGTCTACTTCAGGCACAGGCCATGTGTTGTCTATCTGGGAATCCTGGCAGAGAATGGTCTTGATTCTACAAGTCTCCATTCTTTATCCTCTCCACTGCATCTGAGCAATCCCCAGACAGTGAGAAAGGGAAAGGAGACCCTTAAACTTTAAGAAGCCCAAATGGTCCACACAATTTACAGGAAACTCTTTAGCAACTGGGTCCTTTTCCCTCCAGCACTATCAGTAATATATTTCTTGTTCCCTGTTTTCTCTCTTTCTGCAGAAGAAGTGGATATTATACTCCAGAGGTCTGAGGGTGGTGTTGAAGCTGCTTTGCATTATGCCAAAACCGTTTCCAAATACATGAAAGATCTGATCAACTACCTGGAGAAAAGGACAGCTTTGGGTGAGGCAGTGTTGGCTTTGTTACAGTCATTGTCACCTTTACACAAAGAGACTTACATAGCACTGAAGTCACGTTGTTCCGTAGGTGGTATTTTCTGTTTGGAGGGCTAGTTTAGCTCAGTAGGCTGGACAGCGAGTTTGTGATGCTGCAGGGCCAGCAACGCAGGTTCAATTCCCGATCCGGCTGAGGTTATTCAACCTTGCCCTTCGCCTGAGGTGTGGTGATCCTCAGGTTATTTATTTACTTTTAAAATAAATTTAGAGTACCCAAATCATTTTTTCCAATTAAGGGGCAATTTAGCGTGGCCAATCCACCTAGCCTGCACATCTTTGGGTTGTGGGGGCGAAACTCACGCAACCATGGGGAGAATGTGCAAATTCCACACAGACAGTGACCCAGAGCCAGGATCGAACCTGGGACCTGGGCGCCGTGAGGCAGCAGTGCTAACCACTGCGCCACCGTGCTGCCGTGAGCTACAGGTTAAATCACCACCAGTCAGCTCTCTCCCTCAAAAGGGAAAAGCAGCCTATGGTCACCTGGGACTATGGAGACTTTACCTTACCTTTAAATTCTGTTTGGCGAGTCTGGGTCATGTAATGATATTGGCCAATGTTACCAAAATGACATCAAAATCAATTACCTGTAACCGTAGTCAATGCCTAAAGGTGACCAAACAATTAGATTTTGTAGAGGTTGGAGGTGAAGTGCAAATTTTACATTAGCGTACCAATATACTGGGTTATGTAAAAGATGCAGATGCTGAGATGATGTTTCCCCTTGTGCAAGAGTCTAAGACCAGAAGGCATAACCTCAGGGGAAGGGATCACCCATTTAACACAGAGAGGAGTTGGAATTCTGTCTTTCACAGGGTGGTGAATCTGTGGAATTTGTTACCACTGAGAGCTGTAGAGGCTGGGTCATTAAATATGTCCAAGGCAAGGATGGCATGGTAGCCCAGCGGTTAGCACTGCTGCCTCACGGCGCTGAAGGCCCAGGTACAATCCCGGCCCCGGGTCACTGTCCGTCTGGAGTTTGCACATTCTCCCCATGTCTGCGTGGGTCTCACCCCCACAACCCAAAGATGTGCAGGTTGGTGGATTCGCAACATTAAATTGCCCCTTAATTCAAAATTTAAAAGCAAAACTTGTTCAAGGAAGAGATAGACAGATTTTATTTTTAAATTTAGAGTACCCAATTATTTTTTCCAATTAAGGGGCAATTTAGCGTGGCCAATCCCCCTACCCTGCACATCTTTGGGTTGTGGGGGTGGGACCCACACAGACACGGGGAGAATGTGCAAACTCCACACGGACAGTGACCCGGGGCCGGGATCGAACCTGGGACCTCAGCACCGTGAGGTAGCAGTGCTAACCACTGCACCGCCGTGCTGACCATGCCTTGGACATATTCAGTGACCCAGCCTCTAGACTCTCTGTGCAAACTCCACACAGACAGTCACCCAGCCAGGAAGTTCATCGCAGGAAATTACATCATTGGCTACATGGACGGGGTGGGGTTAGGGGTTTAAACACAAAATTGAGAACTGAATACTTTAGCCAATGGTAGATCAGGAGCCAGTGGATGGGGGTGATTAGCTAACGAGAGTTGGACCCAATAGATTACAGGGAACAAAGCTTTTCTTGAGCTGATGTTGATGAAGGAAGGGAGTGGGGAGTAAGCAGAACAGCAGAATAAATGAACCTAGAAGTGACAAAGATAATAATCGCATATTGTCACAAGTAGGCTTCAATGAAGTTACTGTGAAAAGCCCCTAGTTGCCACATTCCAGCGCCTGTTAGGGGAGGCCGGTATGGAATTGAACCCACATTGCTGGCCTTTTCTGCATTACAAGCCAGCTATTTAGCCCACTGTGCTAAGCCAGCCCCAATGTGGATGTGGATGAGCGTTTCACTAGCAAACCGTCTGAGAGATTGTCTTTCGTTTATCTGGTGGACTGAATAAGATCGGGCAAATCTCGACTGTCCCAGGTAACTTTCTAATGTTGATAGTCTGGTCATTCCTGCTCTCTCCCCCCCCGCCTCATTGTTTGCTCCAGTAATATGTGGTTATTATTATTTGACAGTGAATGAATCGAATAAAGAACTGTCCATGTAATGTGACCAAAGATATTAAATGTTTTGTGCGATTAAGCACTTTCTATTTATAATAGAAGTATTTTATGATTTCCTACAGAAATGGACTTTGCCAAAGGTCTGATAAAGCTGATCCACACCTGCAAACCGTCCATTACACAGGAGGTAAGGAGTTGGTCTGCACATGAATAAATGAAACGGAATTGAAGGTGGGACGGCATGGCGGTAATGTTACTGAATTAGTAATTCCAAAACCCAGGCTAATCATCTAGGAACGGATGCTCAAATCCCGGCATGGCTTCGATCCCGGCCCCAGGTCACTGTCCGTGTGGAGTTTGCACATTCTCCCAGTGTCTGCGTGGGTCTCACCCCCACAACCCAAAGATGTGCAGGGTAGGTGAATTAGTCATGCTAAATTGACCCTTAACTGGAGAAAAAAAGAATTGGGTACACTAAATTTAAGAAACAGAAAGAAAAATCCTGGCATTTCCCCTTGACATCATCCAGAGACCCCCATCACGTAGGGGAGATTTTAATTTGTTCAAAATCTACCCACCTACACAAGGTTCAAATCGAGTTCCATGAGTAATTGAAGAAGGCAACAACCCAGCATTGCCTGTTCATTGGGGCAGTTAATAATGCTGCCTGGGAAACATTGCCCACCTCGCTGCTTTTAGGAAAACAAAAGTAGTTTTAAAGAAATTATATTTGTATTGGTAAATATTAGAAATAAGGTATAGTTTTAAGTGTGTTTAATCTAATATTTCTGTGCCAGGGAGGCTAAAATCCATAGTTATATTCATGCTGGACAAAGATGTTTGTAGGGGTGGGTTCAGTTCCAACCGTGTTTCTGTTGTGCTTAGAGAGGGCTATAGCACAAAGAGTAAATAGGCTGGCAGAAGTAGCAATACAATAATCTTTACACAATAATCTTTTCAGTGGTTGCTTAACAACTGAAGGCCTTTATATGGTAGGAAAGCATTTAGTTCTTAGTTTGGCTGAATTTGTAGGCAGTTGGACACAGGACACCGGGAGTGAACATCTCTCAATGCTGCCCATCTCTTAACGCTGCCAGGAAAAGCTGGGCTTGACAAGGGAGTTGCAGAGACAGACTTTCTAAGGAACCAGTTACAGTCCAGATAACTAGGGAACTGGGACAGAAAGAATGTCTAAAGATGACTGAAGTTAAAAGAATAGAGACCAAGGTATTGTTCAGAAGAATTCAAGGAAGAGTATACAAAGTGTTCTGAGTTAAAGAGACAATTACAGGAACCAGATTTAAAGTGGGTAAGCAGACTTCAGAGGCGAATCAAAAGTTTGATGCCATTTTAATAGAATCTGAGAATCAAGAGTTAAAGCAATTGTGAACAGTTTGTACAGCAGGCAAGACAAAGAAATCCTAAAGGGGGTGGTGTATAACCTGGATACTGGATTCGCTCTTTAAAGAGGGGCAGAAGCTTTGTGTAAAAGAGTCATTTAGGAAAAACTGGAATGGATTTCAGAATACAAACTACCAATTGAAAGCATTATCGTGAAAGAAGATTTTAAAGCTAGTTTTTGGGAGTAGAGTTTGGAAACTAATGTGACAATCATCTGGGGGGATTCTGAGGAGACAGACACTAACTTGGGTTAAGGGTGGAGTGTATATTTGACCACAGTCAATCCATGTGTTTAAAGGGACTTTGTGTTAATGAGACCATTGTAGCTTAAGAAGCACTTTGTAATCTGTCTTAATCTTAAAATCTTGTGTAATTATTAAAATAAGAGAGGGGGAATAAAGGCGAATTGTATCATAATCCAATTTTTCATGTTTCATATATATTTTTTCTTGCTGTTGAAACTAATTAGCGGTCCTGCAACTCTGTCCTCCACGTTTATGAAAAAGTAAAAGTTACCGTCTTTGAAGCCAGGGGTCCCTTCTGGGATCTTCCCATCCAGTTAAAATATTAACTGGGGTCATGACACAAGTGAAAAGAACTAACAACTTATTCCAGAATTAATTCCGAGGCAGCAGCACCTCAGATGCTATTTACTCAATATAATATATTTAATTAACGAAACTTCTCCACACACACTCTAATCTGTGAACATCATATAAAAAATAAAGATTTGCATTTCTTTCACACCCGCCCGAGATCTCAAAGTGCTCGAGAGCGGAAGAGGTATTTCTGAAATGCTGCCACGATTGTCATGTAGGAAATTCAGCAGCCAGTTTACACGCAGCAAAAAACCACAAACAACAATGTGGTAATGACCAGATACTCTTGTTCGTGTGATGTTGGTGCAGGGATAAATCTTGGCTAGAAGACGGGATAGCCCCCCTGCTCTTCTTTAAAATAACCTCATGGCATCTTTTAGAATCACCTGGTCAGACAGGTGGGTCCTCGGCTTAACATCTCAGCCACAGGACGTCACCATTGACAGTGCAGCACTCCCTCAGTGCTGACCCTCTGACAGTGCAGCACTCCCTCAGTGCTGACCCTCTGACAGTGCGGCACTCCCTCAGTACTGACCCTCTGACAGTGGGGCACTCCCTCAGTACTGACCCTCTGACAGTGCAGCACTCCCTCAGTACTGACCCTCTGACAGTGCAGCACTCCCTCAGTACTGACCCTCTGACAGTGCAGCACTCCCTCAGTACTGACCCTCTGACAGTGCAACACTCCCTCAGTACTGACCCTCTGACAGTGAGGCACTCCCTCAGTACTGACCCTCTGACAGTGCAGCACTCCCTCAGTACTGACCCTCTGACAGTGCAGCGCTCCCTCAGTACTGACCCTCTGACAGTGCAACACTCCCTCAGTACTGACCCTCTGACAGTGCAGCGCTCCCTCAGTACTGACCCTCTGACAGTGCGGCACTCCCTCAGTACTGACCCTCTGACAGTGCAGCGCTCCCTCAGTACTGACCCTCTGACAGTGCAACACTCTCTCAGTACTGACCTTCTGACAGTGAGGCACTCCCTCAGTACTGACCCTCTGACAGTGCAGCACTCCCTCAGTACTGACCCTCTGACAGTGCGGCACTCCCTCAGTACTGACCCTCTGACAGTGCAGCGCTCCCTCACTACTGACACTCTGACAGTGCGGCACTCCCTCAGTACTGACCCTCTGACAGTGCGGCGCTCCCTCAGTACTGACCCTCTGACAGTGCAGCACTCCCTCAGTACTGACCCTCTGACAGTGCGGCACTCCCTCAGTACTGACCCTCTGACAGTGCGGCACTCCCTCAGTACTGACCCTCTGACAGTGCAGCACTCCCTCAGTACTGACCCTCTGACAAAGAACAAAGAAAAATACAGCACAGGAACAGGCCCTTCGGCCCTCCAAGCCCGTGCCGACCATGCTGCCCGACTAAACAACAACCTTCTACACTTCCTGGGTCCGTATCCCTCTATTCCCATCCTATTCATGTATTTGTCAAGATGCCCCTTAAATGTCACTATCGTCCCTGCTTCCACCACCTCCTCCGGTAGCGAGATCCAGGCACCCACTACCCTCTGTGTAAAAAACTTGCCTCGTACATCTACTCTAAACCTTACCCCTCGCACCTTAAACCTATGCCCCCTAGTATTTGACCCCTCTACCCTGGGGAAAAGCCTCTGACTATCCACTCTGTCTATGCCCCTCATAATTGTGTACACCTCTATCAGGTCGCCCCTCAACCTCTGGCGTTCCATTGAGAACAAACCGAGCTTATTCAACCGCTCCTCATAGCTAATGCCCTCCATACCAGGCAACATTCTGGTAAATCTCTTCTGCACCCTCTCTAAAGCCTCCACATCCTTCTGGTAGTGTGACGACCAGAATTGAACACTATACTCCAAGTGTGGCCTAACTAAGGTTCTATACAGCTGCAACATGACTTGCCAATTCTTATACTCAATGCCCCGGCCAATGAAGGCAAGCATGCCGTATGCCTTCTTGACCAACTTCTCCACCTGTGTTGCCCCTTTCAGTGACCTGTGGACCTGTACACCTAGATCTCTCTGACTTTCAATACTCTTGAAGGTTCTACCATTCACTGTATACTCCCTACCTGCATTAGACCTTCCAAAATGCATTACCTCACATTTGTCCGGATTAAACTCCATCTGCCATCTCTCCGCCCGAGTCTCCAAACAATCTAAATCCTGCTGTATCCTCTGACAGTCCTCATCGCTATCTGCAATTTCACCAACCTTTGTGTCATCTGCAAACTTACTAATCAGACCAGTTACATTTTCCTCCAAATCATTTATATATACTACAAACAGCAAAGGTCCCAGCACTGATCCCTGCGGAACACCACTAGTCACAGCCCTCCAATTAGAAAAGCATCCTTCCATTGCTATTCTCTGCATTCTATGACCAAGCCAGTTCTGTATCCACCTTGCCAGCTCACCCCTGATCCCGTGTGACTTCACCTTTTGTACTAGTCTACCATGAGGGACCTTGTCAAAGGCCTTACTGAAGTCCAAAAAGACAACATCCACTGCCCTACCTGCATCAATCATCTTTGTGACCTCCTCGAAAAACTCTTATCAAGTTAGTGAGACACGACCTCCCCTTCACAAAACCATGCTGCCTCTCACTAATATGTCCATTTGCTTCCAAATGGGAGTAGATCCTGTCTCGAAGAATTCTCTCCAGTAATTTCCCTACCACTGACGTAAGGCTCACCGGCCTGTAGTTCCCTGGATTATCAATGCTACCCTTCTTAAACAGGAACAACATTAGCTATTCTGCAGTCCTCCGAGACATCACCTGAAGACAGTGAGGATCCAAAGATTTCTGTCAAGGCCTCAGCAATTTCCTCTCTAGCCTCCTTCAGTATTCTGGGGTACATCCCATCAGGCCCTGGGGACTTATCTACCTTAATATTTTTCAAGACGCCCAACACCTCGTCTTTTTGGATCTCAATGTGATCCAGGCTATCTACACACCCTTCTCCAGACTCAACATCTACCAATTCCTTCTCTTTGGTGAATACTGATGCAAAGTATTCATTTAGTACCTCGCCCATTTCCTCTGGCTCCACACATAGATTCCCTTGCCTATCCTTCAGTGGGCCAACCCTTTCCCTGGCTACCCTCGTGCTTTTTATGTACGTGTAAAAAGCCTTGGGATTTTCCTTAACCCTATTTGCCAATGACTTTTCATGACCCCGTCTAGCCCTCCTGACTCCTTGCTTAAGTTTCTTCCTACTTTCCTTATATTCCACACAGGCTTCGTCTGTTCCCATCCTTTTAGCCCTGACAAATGCCTCCTTTTTCTTTTTGACGAGGCCAACAATATCTCTCGTTATCCAAGGTTCCCGAAAATTGCCGTATTTATCCTTCTTCCTCGCAGGAACATGCCCGTCCTGAATTCCTTTCAACTGACACTTGAAAGCCTCCCACATGTCAGATGTGATTTGCCCTCAAACATCCGCCCCCGATCTAGGTTCTTCAGTTCCCGCCTAATATTGTTATAATTAGCCTTCCCCCAATGTAGCACATTCACCCTAGGACCACTCTTATCCTTGTCCACCAGCACTTTGAAACATACTGAATTGTGGTCACTGTTCCCAAAATGCTCCCCTACTGAAACTTCTACCACCTGGCTGGGCTCATTCCCCAATACGAGGTCCAGTACAGCCCCTTCCCTAGTTGGACTGTCTACATATTGATTTAAGAAGCCCTCCTGGATGCTCCTTACAAACTCTGCCCCGTCTAAGCCCCTGGCACTAAGTGAGTCCCAGTCAATATCGGGGAAGTTGAAGTCTCCCATCACCACAACCCTGTTGTTTTTACTCTTTTCCAAAATCTGTCTACCTATCTGCTCCTCTATCTTCCGCTGGCTGTTGGGAGGCCTGTAGTAAACCCCCAACATTGTGACTGCACCCTTCTTATTCCTGATCTCTACCCATATAGCCTCACTGCCCTCTGAGGTGCAGCACTCCCTCACTACTGACCCTCTGACAGTGCGGCACTCCCTCAGTACTGACCCTCTGACAGTGCAGCACTCCCTCAGTACTGACCCTCTGACAGTGCAGCTCTCCCTCAGTACTGACCCTCTGATGGTGCAGCACTCCCTCAGTACTGACCCTCTGACAGTGTGGCACTCCCTCAGTACTGATCTTCTGACAGTGCAGCACTCCCTCAGTACTGACCCTCTGACAGTGTGGCATTCCCTCAGTACTGACCCTCTGACAGTGCAGCGCTCCCTCAGTACTGACCCTCTGACAGTGCAGCACTCCCTCAGTACTGACCCTCTGACAGTGCTGCACTCTCTCAGTACTGACCCTCTGACAGTGTGGCACTCCCTCAGTACTGATCTTCTGACAGTGCAGCACTCCCTCAGTACTGACCCTCTGACAGTGTGGCATTCCCTCAGTACTGACCCTCTGACAGTGCAGCGCTCCCTCAGTACTGACCCTCTGACAGTGCAGCACTCCCTCAGTACTGACCCTCAGAGGGCAGCACGGTGGCGCAGTGGGTTAGCCCTGTTGCCTCACAGCGCCGAGGTCTCGGGTTCGATCCCGGCTCTGGGTCACTGTCCGTGTGGAGTTTGCACATTCTCCCCATATCTGCGTGGGTTTCGCCCCCACAACCCAAAGATGCAGGTTAGGTGGATTGGCCACGCTAAATTGCACCTTAATTGGATGAAAAAATGAATTGAGGACTTTAAATTTTAAAAAGCATTAACACCAACGTTGTTTCGCGTCCCACACCTAATGGAGCAAGGTCGATTTTCATCAGTTGCCATAGCGGAGTTCTTCCTGGAACAGATGACTCGTCTATCACCAGAGGTTTCTTGGTGGAGGGGCACCACTCCACACCACGCCTGGCTGACCAGGGTCCCTGCCACTCCACACCACGCCTGGCTGACCAGGGTCCCTGCCACTCCACATCACGCCTGGCTGACCAGGGTCCCTGCCACTCCACATCACGCCTGGCTGACCAGGGTCCCTGCCACTCCACATCACGCCTGGCTGACCAGGGTCCCTGCCACTCCACACCACGCCTGGCTGACCAGGGTCCCTGCCACTCCACATCACGCCTGGCTGACCAGGGTCCCTGCCACTCCACATCACGCCTGGCTGACCAGGGTCCCTGCCACTCCACACCACGCCTGGCTGACCAGGGTCCCTGCCACTCCACACCACGCCTGGCTGACCAGGGTCCCTGCCACTCCACATCACGCCTGGCTGACCAGGGTCCCTGCCACTCCACATCACGCCTGGCTGACCAGGGTCCCTGCCACTCCACATCACGCCTGGCTGACCAGGGTCCCTGCCACTCCACATCACGCCTGGCTGACCAGGGTCCCTGCCACTCCACATCACGCCTGGCTGACCAGGGTCCCTGCCACTCCACACCACGCCTGGCTGACCAGGGTCCCTGCCACTCCACATCACGCCTGGCTGACCAGGGTCCCTGCCACTCCACACCACGCCTGGCTGACCAGGGTCCCTGCCACTCCACATCACGCCTGGCTGACCAGGGTCCCTGCCACTCCACATCACGCCTGGCTGACCAGGGTCCCTGCCACTCCACATCACGCCTGGCTGACCAGGGTCCCTGCCACTCCACATCACGCCTGGCTGACCAGGGTCCCTGCCACTCCACATCACGCCTGGCTGACCAGGGTCCCTGCCACTCCACATCACGCCTGGCTGACCAGGGTCCCTGCCACTCCACATCACGCCTGGCTGACCAGGGTCCCTGCCACTCCACATCACGCCTGGCTGACCAGGGTCCCTGCCACTCCACATCACGCCTGGCTGACCAGGGTCCCTGCCACTCCACATCACGCCTGGCTGACCAGGGTCCCTGCCACTCCACATCATGCCTGGCTGACCAGGGTCCCTGCCACTCTTACTGCCTGACATTGGCTTTTTTGGAAGGATTTTGCAGGTTGACACGCTCAACCTCTTCGGCCACATTAAGAACGCATCTTCCTTGGCCGTCCAGTCCTGGTGTGGGACTCAAACCAGAGCTTTTCGCTCAGGGGCATGGATGCTACCCACTGAGCCACAAGCCCTCCTACTGACACCAATGAGCAGCACACAATCCAACCAGTGTTGTGGTTGTCTGAGCTCTTCTTTGGTTGTACAATGGGCACACTGCACTGTACATTCAAACATAATGCTCCACTCAGTGTTGTCCTTTGGAATGACTTCTGTACCTTTATCGTGTCTCTTTAGTATCACGTGCCCTTCCTGTCGATCTACGCGCTCGCATTGGAACAGGACCTCGATTCGGGACACAACATGATACAAGGAGTCAACACGCTCCAGAACAAAACCTTCCTCCAGGTAACACGACAGAGTTAGGACCGTAATCCATCAACTAGATCCATTATTGCAGCACAGTCAAATAACTGGTGTTCACAGAGAAAACTAAAGCCTGTTTACATTTTTTAAAATTTCACACATTTCATAATAAGCACTTATTTGATTGTTATAAATATGTAAAGTTTTTTCAATAAATGTTTTTATTGGTTTTCACATTTAATGGGCGTGAGTCCCGCCCCGACATTAGCTGCCGCATTCGCCGGCGGCGGGATTTCAGCGGGGGCGTGAATCGCGTTGCGCCTGTCGGGAGCCGTTAGCAGTGGCCCCCCCTCCCCCCCAGCGACCCTCTGCTCCGCGATGGGCCGAGTGGCCTCCCGTTTTCGGCCGGTCCGCCGGCATAAATCAAACCAGGTCCCGGGGGGGTGTCCCCACGGTGGCCTGGCCCGCGATCGGGGCCCACCGATCCGCGGGGGGGCCTGTGCCGTGGGGGCACTCCCTCCGCGCCAGCCGCTGTAACAGTCCGCCATGGCCGGCGCGGAGAATAACCCCCCCGTGCATGCGCTGGGACCACGCCAGCACACACTGGTGCTCCCGTGCATGCGCCAACTCGCGGAGGCCATTCGGCCCCGATTGGCACGGCGCCAACCCCGCCGGCGATGGCCTAGCCCCCGAAGGTACGGAGGATTCCTCACCTCCCGGGCAGCCCGACGCCAGAGTGGTTCACGCCCGTCCTCGGAGCCGGTACGGCTCGCCTGCCGGTGAGAGGAGAATCCCGGCCAATGTTACATATTTCACTTTGAACATTAAATTACAGTGGTGTAGCACGGTGGCGCAGTGGGTTAGCCCTGGCGCCGAGGTCCCAGGTTCAATCCCGGCTCTGGGTCACTGTCCGTGTGGAGTTTGCACATTCTCCCCGTGTCTGCGTGGGTTTCACCCCCACAACCCAAAGATGTGCAGGGTAGGTGGATTGGCCGCGCTAAATTGCCCCTTAATTGGGAAAAATGAATTGGGTACTCTAAATTTATTTTAAAAATAAAAATGACAGTGTTGTACCCGTGTATGATGTCTTACAACAGCAATCAAGGCCAAGTTAAAATAACACAAGAGAAATAGACCAAATAGAGAAAAAAAAACCCGCACAAATCACTGTCCATATTTACATCTGTCAGCTTTCCCCCCCTTCAGTGGCTGCGGGCCTGGTTTGGCCCGTCTGCCTCAGTTGCCCTGCCTAGTGTTGACCTTAGTGTGTGTTTCCCCACGTATTGCTGCTCCCTCTGGCTCTCCGTTTGCCCTTGGGCCTGTCCCCTCTGGTTGTGCCCCTTGTATCCTGTGGAATATTTTTTAACGGCGTTTTGCACCCATTGTTCCCCCTTCCCTCCCCCTCCCCACTCCTTCCCTTCCCTTTACGATCCGTGGTTTGTCTGTGCTGCCTCAGCCCTTCCCCCCAGTACTCTCTGCTCCCTGGGCTGTCTGGAACAAGTTGGCGAATGGCCCCCACGTCTTGCGGAAACCCTCTTCCGACCCTCGGATGACAAATTTGATTTTCTGTTGGAGAAATTCCGCTAGGTGCGCAGCCGGCCTCCCGCTTTGGGTGGTGCTGCTGATCGACAGCCAAGCAGGATTCTTCGGTGGGTGATTAGGGAGGCATCGGCTAGGGCATCGTCCCTCCACCCCATGAAGAGTTCTGGCTGGACTAAATATGTAAAGTTAACATTTATTTTATAACCTAGTCGCTGTCCTGTAGCATTGCACACAGGAAATCGAGAGCAAGTGCACCAATCAGGTGGAGGAGAATTAATGGGCACGGACTGACCAGAGAGAACAGGGGGAAGGACGTCAATACTGAGGAGGGTGGCATCCAAACACAGCAGGACATCAACTTGCAGAGGGAGCAAATAATTGGCAAAGGAAATTCGACAGGGAAATGTGACATTTTGACAGGACAAATATTGGGCGTGAAATACGCAAATGGAAAGACAGTCCCGTAGCGAGTGCGTTTAGCCGGGTGTTGCCCAGTGCTCGGAGACACCACACTATTGACCGGCCATCGCTCTCCAGAACTCCTCAATGCAGAAGGAGATCTGCGTCCCGATTTCTCAACCCCCCCCCCCCCGGTGCAACCCCCAAACTCCCCCAAAGCCCCGACTCACCTGGAAGGGGTCCTCAGGCCCCCGCTCTGCACCCCTCTGCAGCTGCGCAGCATGGCACCATGGCACTCCCACCTGGGCACCTTGGAAGTTCCAGTTCCAGGCTAGCAGTGCCAGGTTGGGAGTGCCAAGGTGGCACCAGCAGTGCCAGGGTGCCAACCTGCCCAGAGTGAAAGCACCTGGGGGCCTCCAATCGCCTGGGAGACCTTGAGTGCCGTTCCATTTGGTCCCCATTTGTGGAGACCAGTACTGAACTTCACTCACCTGAGATCTCCTTGGCGAGGGAGTTAGATCCCAATGCCTTGGGTAGATTGTGGGAGTGCATGGTAGAAGGAGACTAGCTGTCTCACTCTAATATGCAGATTTGCTAAGAAAGTGATCCCATCACAATGGGCGGGATTCACATTGTAACGCCTCGCCGGATCGGGTTAGATCTTGGTGGCGTAGCGAGCCAGGTAGTTCCTGACAGAAGGATGTCCCGGGATTACCTGGCCGAACCGCACTGTCTTTCATGCGTAACACGGCTGTCAGATTGTGGCCATTATCATTATTATTAATATTATTATTTGGAAGGTACAAGTCCAGGTGGGCAGGAGGACAAGGAACCACAGGTAAAATACACAAGTTGCTGAAAGTTGCACCACAGGTTAGAAAGGAGGTCAGAATCAGGCACCGTCGAGTGCGCCAGGGTGAAGGTGTCATGCTCGCTGCCCGGGTATCGGGCGCAGACGTGTCTAATGTACTGCCGGGAGTCACACGCCAACTGCATGTTCAGCGAGTGGAATCCCTTTCATTTCATGAAGGGCACCCCCTCATGCGCTGGTGCCCGCCTAGGGACATGCGCCCCGTCGATCACTCCCTGGAACTGGGGCACCTTGGCGATGGTGGCGAATCCTGCTGCCTGGGCAGCCTAGTGGGCTCGGTGCATATCCAGGTAGATGTATTGTGCCCGGGCATACAGGGTCTCAATAGCGGTGCGGGTGCACCTGTGCACTGAGGGCTGTCAGATCCCAGACAGGTCCCCCACTCAGCACCTGGAAGGACGCCATTGCAAAGACGCTCAGAGCGATCGCCATCTTGAGGCCACTGGGAGTGGGTGTCCTCCTCCATACCCCCGCTGTCGATTCACAGGAGGCCTGAGGTGAGGCCTCCATCCCACCTCCTCCTCAGCCTGTTGGGCGGCCGGCTCTCCATTGTCATCGGCTGGCTCCTGCTCCTCTGGGCCAGCTCCTGCTCTGAGGGTTCCTCCCCCAGCAGCACCTGGTCTTGCTGGCACAGTTTGCCCGCTAGGGCTGCGGTAACTTGGCAGAAGCCACCCCACCTGGTTGTGGAGCTAAGTTACTGACTCCGCTCCAAGGTCATTGATGTGTTGGGTGCTCTGGATCCGTGGAACACATACAGGCCACCAACACTTAAAATAGTGCAACACTATTTTATTAAGTTAGAAACTTTTGAACATACTTTCACTGTGGGTTAACACGATGTTAGATTGAACTAAAGACCTATGCCTTGTCCTAACCAGTCTATGCAGTCAGCACATGGTGAAGATCTGTGCTGCAGGCTGTGAGCTCTGTCCTTGTAGGAGGCTGCATCCCGAATGAGCGGGAACTCTGATGCCCCCTGTCTTTATAGTGCATGTGCTCTAACTGGTGATTGGCTGCGGTGTTGTGTGTGTTGATTGGTCCCAATGTGTGTCCATCAGTGTGTGTGTGTCTGCACCATGATATACTGGTGTATATCTGGAGATGGTCTGGCCGATTTCACAATCCAGCCCTTGGTCTGCAGCATTGTAGGTAACAGATGAGGAACATATTAGCCATGATCGAATGGTGGAGCAGACTCGATGGGCTGAATGGCCTAATTCTGCTCCTATATTTTATGAACTTACGATACTAAAATCCATTCTCTGCAGGGGGTAAAGGGCAGACATATTAGCATGGTGAGTACACTCATGCCCATCCATGCTTAAAGGGCTACAAAGTGGCCCTGGCCTGCACTGCAGCCCCTGCATGTACCGCACCCCCCCTCGCCCCGCATTCCCACCCCCACTCCCGGCTGCTGCCCCTGACACTTTACCGTCCGCACTGCACCCCTGGCACGGTGCCTACGTCCGCTGGTTGAGGCACGCTCCACAGCTCTCCTGCTGCCCCTGCAGTGGGGCAACACCTCAGATGGGTGCACTGGTGTGTGCCACTGCCTGGTTGGCCATGAGCTGCATTGGACCACGCCTGAGGCCTGAGGCGACGTCTCCGTCCCACCTCCTCCTCAGTCTGTTGGGTGGCCGGCTCTCCATTGTCACAGGTTGGCTCCTGCTCTTCTGGGCAGCTCCCGTTCTGCGGGTTTCTCCCTCATCAGCTCCCGTTCTGCGGGTTCCTCCCCCATCAGCTCCCGTTCTGCGGGTTCCTCACCCATCAGCGTCCTTCCAGGTGCTGAGTGGGGGACCTGTCTGTGACCTGACAACCCTCAGTGCACAGGTGCACCCACACCATTATTGAGGCCCTGTATGCCCAGGTGGCAGTGGTCCGTGCTTGGACACCCGGTCCCGGGGGCACACCCCAACCCCATGGCCCATCCCCTGGTTGCCCCCCGACTCGGCCCTGCCAGACGCAGCCTGGCCCAGCGAGCAGAGAGTTGAGAAAGCCAAGAGATCTGAAAAATAGGAGGCCTTTCCTGCCCCAAGCTTCTGCAGTCTCTCCCCCTCATCCCTGAGCCAGTTCTGTGTCTGATAGGACCATTCGTAACCACGAATTCCCGCTGCACTGGCCCAGTTTCCACTTTCTGCCAGCGATCTCCACTCAATCCACTGGGAAATGGCGGGTCAGAGGAAATGAGGCAGAATCCAGGACCACAGCCTCACCTTCACTCACTCACTTTCCAGGTCCTCAGAGTTTCCACTTTGAGGCTGAGTGAGGTGTTTGGAATGTTAAAATCAGCCTGATAACGTTATCCTGACAGCGTAATATTGTGTAGTGTGTGAAACGTTATTCACACTGACTTTGTGCAATTCTTCTCTTTAATCCAGCCGTTAGCAGGAAGAAGACTGGACCATGAAAAGCGCAGAAAAGAAATCAAAGAGCTATGGCATCGAGCACAGAGAAAGCTGGTACAAAACTCTGCTCTTACCCAATTACTTGTGTTTCAGTAATTCCTTCGGATTGAAATATACGTTTTGTTTTCAGTGGAAGGGATCTGTTTCCCGGCCACTCAAACCTTTTTACAGTCTGTTATTTTCTTCCCACTTTTCCTAGACATTAGGCTGGATTCTCCATCCCGCGGGTGGGATTCCCGCCGTGGCACATTTCATCCCCGACCCGCCGGCGGGATACTCCGTTACGCCTGCCGGTCAATGGGACATTGTGGGGCAGTCCCACACCGTCGGGAAACCCCTGAGGGCGCCGGCAAAACGGCGAATCACTCCCATTATATTTTAGAGGTTGGGCTAAACCCAGTGATCACCAGTTCCCCTCATCGTGTGCTAACGAGGGTTAAATCCCGAATATGTTTCATTTAGAAATGTGTTAGAATGCTGCAAATCAACACAATGTTAATCGACCCATTTCCCGTCGGTGAAGGTTTGGAGAAATAGAATGCAGGCACTGACTTGCAAAAAACAACTCAGTTTGATATTTATATGATTCTCCCCTAATTGTGTTTTACTTTATATTTTCTCCACTTTGGTTTGCACCCTTCCCCCTTTCTCTCTGGCTCTTTGCTACAATAAAGCTTTGAAGAGCCAATGATGCTACAGTAGCCTGAACCATTATTCACAGCGGTATGGTGGCACAGTGGTTAGCACTGCTGCCTCACAGCTCCAGGGTCCCAGGTTCGATTCCGGCTTGGGCCACTGTCTGTGTGGAGTCTGCACGTTCTCCCCGTGTCTGCGTGGGTTTCCTCCGGGTGCTCCGGTTTCCTCCCACAGTCCAAAGACGTGCAGGTTCAGTGGATTGGCCATGTTAAATTGCCCCTTAGGATGCTGTTTAAGTGAGGTTAAGGGGCTGCGGGGGTAGGGCGGTTAGGGTGCTCTTTCAGAGGGTCGGTACAGACTCGATGGGCCGAATGGCCTTCTGTACTGTAGGAGTTCTATGATTCATTGTGTGACCCTCGATAATGAAAGTTTGCAGGCCGTATCACCTCAAGAAATTGAAAGTCAAGTAAGATTCTATCCTCGCTCGAGCTTCACGTTTGTTCAATTCTATCAGGCGTTCCGATTAACGGAGAGAAATGCAAAGTCTGAATATTTTGTTTTCTTCAGGATCGCAGGGTACTTTGGCCAACTATCATGCAAGGTCAGCAGAGGAAAATTGGGATCTTTCCTGTGTTGCTTAATCATTCACTGAATCGATAAGCCAGTCAGGAAACTCCAATTACAGCTAATTCATCTCAAAGGGATGAAGCTCTGATGTCAATTTTAGCAACAGCTCCTTGACTTCAGCAGTTGTGCTGGAAAGTAACTGAGTCTGGAATACAGGGACAGACATGTTCAGCCCCTCAAGCCTGTCCCAGGGTTTGGTTAGATCATGGCTCGTCCAGACCTTAACTCCATTTACTTACCGTTGCTCCAGATTCCACCATACCCGTTAGTGACAACATTGGAGTAAACATAAGCAGCTGGTACAAGCCACGTTAACAGTGACGTTTGTCCAGCTGAAGAGAATACCTCAGTGAGCTTCAAACTGCTAATCTGCAACATCGGTCTTGAAAAGCTCCAATTGTCCCAGGCTCAAAAGCCTCTTGATGGAGAGAATTCCAGATTTGTGTGAAAAAGTGTTTCCCTCCAGGAGAGCCAAGCTCGCATGTTAAGACTTCTGGCCAGTCCTTTTAAAATTTCCCTCGGAAATATTTTTTCTGTATCTACTCTACGTCATCATTGTAACATTCCAAACACCTCAAACAGGTTATCATCTCCTCAATCTCCTGGACTGACGGAAATAGGAGGCAAACCTATTCTCATCATTTAACCCACAAGGCCAATCATGGGCAGCCTTGGCGAGTGAGTGGGAGGCACGGGTGACTCTCCTTCATCTCAATGGGCCGCAAGATTGAAATGGGGCTTGTTCACTCTGTGACCCCCCCCCGGGGCGGCACATTGGCGCTGTGGTTAGCACTGCTGCCTCACGGTGCTGAGGACCCGGGTTCGATCCCAGCCCCGGGTTACTGTCCGTGTGTAGTTTGCACATTCTCCCCGTGTCTGCGTGGGTCTCACCCTCGCAACCCAAAGATGTGCAAGTTGATGGATCGGCTATGCTAAATTGCCCCTTAATTGGAAAAAAAAAGAATTGGGCACTTTAAATTACAATAAACCTTGCCCCAATGTCAATATAGATCACCGTTCTTCGCACATCAGCCACCCTTCCACGGGGTGGCCTTTCCATGCCGGTCGGTGCGCTTGTCAATCGTGACATCCATTATTTTAGTAATAACTGATGAGTCTAATTTTCTAATTTTAAAAAGTTCATGAGAAAATATATTGTATGAGCTCATGTTTCAAAATAGTTATTAGAAAAAACCAACAAAAGTGACATGAGATGAGGCTTTCATTGTTTAAGATTGACCCACAGCAATCACAGGGGGACAGTGGGTCTTTGAAGCTGTCCTGCTCCCTCTGCTGATCGGCTGCACGGACAGTGGGGAGCAGATAAAACAACTGAAATGAAATGAAATGAAATGAAAATCGCTTATTGTCACAAGTAGGCTTCAAATGAAGTTACTGTGAAAAGCCCCTAGTCGCCACATTCCGGCGCCTGTTCGGGGGGGCTGTTACGGGAATCGAACCGTGCTGCTGGCCTGCCTTGGTCTGCTTTCAAAGCCAGCGATTTAGCCCTGTGCTAAACAGCAGGAAATGGGTTCCTTATGAAGCTGTGCTGCAGACACAGGAAATGCTCGAATGCTGGCACAAGAGCCTGCACTCGCTATGACCCAAGCTGAACACATCTACAATCCTCAGCGTGAACCACCATCTTAGGCAGGATCTTCACCAAACTCCAACCCCACACTGTTGTGAAATTTGGAAAAACGGTGTGGGATTTGTAAATTGGGTGAGGTTTGCCAAGAAGAGTGTGGGGTCAATCAGTGTGTCACAGACAATTCTCCAGATGCATTTATCCAGTTTTGTTTTGCTCTCTCTCGACCCCACCTGCTGCGATACAGTTTCAGCAGAAATCTCTGCCCTCCATTAGCTGATCCAAGTGGTCATTGCAGCTTGAGAGTGTTGACGAGGAACGGCTGCAGGCTATTTGAGAACGGGGGTACATCTTAGTTGAGACGCCCATTGTGCATGTCCCAACAGAGATATCATTGAGCAGTGACCAGGCGTGGAAAGCGTGGATAGTTTCCCCTCCCTTGACCCTGGAAAGGTGGGACCAATTTTGTCAAACATTGAGAAATACTTGTCAATCAATGGGGGGAGCCAAGTGGGGGATAATGTGTGTTATCGAGCATAAGAGTTCAGGAGTCATGATTGGGGTTGGGAGGGAAATTTAACTGAAAAATAGCGTACAACTTCAAAACTAATCAGGAGTGAATTTGCAACAGAGTTCGTATTGCTGGGGTGAGTTTAAAATAAACACGAGAACCAGGGTCAGTTACAGTTTCTGATGTCATATTGCTGCTCATTTCAAAGGACTATTAGAAATTGTACGGTATCAATGTCTAATTGCATGATAACCTCTTGGAGTTAAGTTCTGACTTTGATAGGATTAATTCCCATTGGTTTTGCCTTATTTTTGCACATTTGCGTTGAGTTCACACAAAGGTCAGCCTTCTTTGAAACAAACACCAGCTTGTGTTAAAAGCCAAAACTTAAAAACATTTTTAAAAAAGTACCCAATTCATTTTTTTTCCAAGGGGCAATTTAGCGTGGCCAATCCACCTAACCTGCACATCTTTGTGTTGTGGGGGTGAGACCCACACAGACACGGGGAGAATGTGCAAACTCCACACGGACAGTGACCCGGGGCCGGGATCGTACCCGGGTCCTCGGTGCCGTGAGGCAGCAGTGCTAACCACTGCGCCACCATGTCGCCCCTAAAGCCATATTTTAACAAGAAAATGTTGGATGTCCGTTTCTCGTGTGAAAGCAGCTGCTGGAAGGATTTACAAAAAAACAAAATCGTGAGCCTCAAAGATCCACAGTACAGTCAATCCAATGGATTTTGCTCAGTTAAGGTGCTTAGGTCAACATGAGACCCCATTTATCTCCTCACTTAGTTTATCTCACTGGAGAAATACAAATGTACTCGTGAGGGATGACCTCTGAGTATATTTAAAGTTAAATTCTGCTGTTTAGTTTTAATAACAAATGCCTGGTAAAGTAGCAAGGGTTTTGTCTGACCTGTTCTGACCTGGACCAGCATTATCTGGCCTTTGTCCAGTGAACCAATCTGACTTTCTCTTATCATCTCACAGCAAGAAGCTGAGGCGAACCTTAAAAAGGCGAAGCAGGCATACATGCAACGTTCTGAGGAACATGAGAAAGCCAAAAACCTGGCAGTCAAAGCAGAGGAGGAGCAACAGGGCACCAGCAGCAGCAACACCAGCAAAACCCTGGACAAGAAGAGGAGGACCGAGGAGGATGCACGCAATAAGGTGAGGCGAATCCTGCAGTGCTGGCTCCAACAGTGTTTAGCACAATGCTCCCATGTTTGAATATTTTAGAATGCTGTAAAACTGGATTTCCCTGTTAACCTAATTATTTTTCAAAAATAGCATCTGGGCCTTTTTATCCATCCTTTCACCACCGCCCCCAAACTAATCTTTCAGACTCTGGCATACCACACTATTATACACTGGTATATACTGATATACACTATTATACACTGCTTTACACAATTATACACTGATATACACTATTATACATTATTATACACTGGTATACACTGATATACACTATTATACACAGGTATACACTATTATACACAGGTATACACTGATATACACTATTATACATGGGTATACACTATTATACACTTTACACTGGTATACACTATTATACATGATTGTACACGAATATACACATGTATACACTATTATACACTGGTATACACTATTATACACTGGTATACACGATTTGATTTATTATTGTCATGTGTATTAGTACACAGTGAAAAGTGTTGTTTCTTGCATGCTGTACAAACAATGCACACCGTACATAGGGAAGGAAGGAGAGACTGCAGAATATAATGTTACAGTTATAGCAAGGTGCAGAGAAAAGACCAACTTTATACGAGGTAGGTCCATTCAAAAGTCTGATGGCAGTAGGGAAGAAGCTGTTCTTGAGTCGGTTGGTACGTGACCTCAAACTTTGATATCTTTCCTGACGGAAGAACGTGGAAGAGAGTATGTCCTGAGTTTGTGGGGTCCTTAATTATGTTGGCTGCCTTTCCGAGGCAGCGGGAATTATAGATAGAGTCAATGGATGGGAGGCTGGTTTGCGTGATGGACTGGGCTCCATTGGCGACCTTTTGTAGTTTCCTGCGGTCTTGGGCAGAGCAGGCTCCATACCAAGCTGTGATACAACCAGAAAGAATGCTTTCTATGGTGCATCTGTAGAAGTTGGTGAGTTTTCGTAGCTGACATGCCAAATTTCCTTAGTCTTCTGAGAAAGTAGAGTCGTTGGTGGGCTTTCTTAACTATAGTGTCGGCATGGGGGGAGCAGGACAGGCTGTTTGTGATCTGGACACCTAAAAACTTGAAGCTCCCGACCCTTTCTACTTCGTTCCCATTGATGTAGACAGGGGCATGTTCTCCACTACGCTTCCTGAAGTCGATGACAATCTCCTTTGTTTTGTTGACATTGAGGGAGAGATTATTGTCGTCGCACCAGTTCACCAGATTCTCTATCTCATTCCTGTACTCTGTCTCGTCATTGTTTGAAATCCGACCCACTACGGTGGTGTCATCAGCAAATTTGAAAATCGAGTTGGAGGGGAATTTGGCCAGAGAGTCATAGGTGTATAAGGAGTATAGAAGGGGGCTGAGAACACAGCCTTGTGGGGCACCGGTGTTGAGGATGATCGTGGAGAAGGCGCTGTTGCCTATCCTTACTGATTGTGGCCTGTGGGTTAGAAAGTTCAGGATCCAGTCGCAGAGGGAGGAGCCGAGGCCAAGGCCACAGAGTTCTGAAAATAGAGTACAATAGTGTATACCAGTGTATACACGAATATACACGACCAGTGTATACACAACCAATGTATACCCACGATTGGGTCCGACGCCGGGACGTGATTCTCCGGCGACCGGCGAATTGGCGGCAGTCGCACGCGTACGGTCGACGTGGCGCCGGTCGGGAGCCGTTGAAAGAGGCCTCCACGGCGATTCTCCACAGTCAATTGGCTGAGTTCCTGCCGGCGTGGTTCACGTATGCTTCCGTCCGGCAGGAGCTCGGCATTGTGGCTGCGGTGGCCATCCTGGTAGGGGGCGGGGGGAACAGTCTCCGGGGAAGGGCCTCCACGACTGCTAGGCCCGCGATTGTGGGCCACCGATCGTCGGCCGCGCCTGATCTGGGGGGTGGCCTACCACCTTCTTCCGTGCCAACCCGCTTTGTGGCTCCGCCATGTTGCGCGGCGGCGACGCGGAATTGGCCGCCGTGCACACGCCCGGACCCATGGCCGGCCGCCCCGTGCATGTGCAGACCTGCAGCCAGCAATGCAGGGCCGCGTATGGCAGCTGGAGCAGCGCGGAGCGCTCCGTCGCCATGCTGGCCCCCTGTGGGCCACGGAATCGCTGGGCCAAGAGGCCCGTTGACGCCGGCGGCAACACTTAACCGCGTTTTTGGAGAAACCTGGCCAGGATTTATGATAATTTAGAAAAACATAGTTTGATTAAAGATAGTCAGCATGGCTTTGTGAGGGTCAGGTCATGCCTCACAAGCTTCATTGAATTCTTTGAGGATGCGACGAGACACATTGATGAAGGTCGGGCAGTGGATGTGTATATGGATTTCAGTAAGGCATTTGATAAGGTTCCCCATGGTAGGCTCATTCAGAAAGTTAGGGGGCATAGGGAAAGTCAGGGATACAGGGAAATTTGGCTGTCTGGATACAGAATTGGCTGGCTGAATGAAAAAAGCGAGTGGGGGTGGATGGAAAGTATTCTGCCTGGCGGTCGGTGACCAGTGGTGTCCCGCAGGGATCTGTTCTGGGACCTCTGCTCTTTGTGGTTTTTATAAATGACTTGGATGAGGAAGTGGAAGGGTGGGTAAGTAAGTTTGTCGATGATACGAAGGTTGGTGGAGTTGTAGTTAGTGTTGAGGGCTTTGCAGGTTACAACAGGACATTGACAGGATGCAGAGCTGGGCTGAGAAGTGGCAGATGGAGTTCAACCTAGATAAATGTGAAATGATTCATTTTGGAAGGTCGAATTTGATTGCTGAATACAGGGTTAAAGGCAGGATTCTTGGAAGTGTGGAGGAACAGAGTGATCTTGGGGTCCAGGTACATAGATCCCTCAAAGTTGCCACCCAGGTTGATAGGGTTGTTAAGAAGGCGTATGGTGAGTTGGTTTTCATGAACAGGGTTTAAGAGCCGCGAGGTTTTGCTGCAGCTTTATAAAACCTTGGTTAGACCACACTTGGAATATTGTGTCCAATTCTGGTCACCTCATTATAGGAAGGATGTGGATGCCTTGGAGAGGGTGCAGAGGAGATTTACCAGGATGCTGCCTGGACTGGAGGGCAGGTTGAAGAAAGGTTGAGGGAGCTAGGGCTTTTCTCACTGCAGCGAAGACGGAAGAGAGGTGATTTGATAGAGGTGTACAAGGTGATGAGAGGCATGGATAGAGTGGATAGCCAGAGACTTTTCCTCAGGGCGGAAATGGCTGCCACGAGGGGACATAATTTTAAGGTGATTGGAGGAAGGTATAGGGGAGATGTTAGAGGTGTGTTCTTTACACAGAGAGTGGTGGGTGTGTGGAATGCACTGCCAGCAGAGGTGGTGGAGTCAGAGTCATTAGGGACATTTAAGCAACTCTTAGACAGGCACATGGACAGCAGTAAATTGAAGGGGTGGAGGTTAGGTTGATCTTGGATTAGGATAAATGGTCGGCACAACATCGTGGGCCGAAGGGCCTGTACTCTGCTGTACTGTTCTGTGTTCCATGTTCTATACCTTCGTGGGCATTAATTTTTATTCATCATTTTAAAAGATTTTGTTTGTCAAATTACAGAATAATCCTATAGTGGCTGGATGACCGGCACCAGGGACTGTGATGATGACATTTAAAATGCACAGATACACATCCTGAGATCATTCCAGCCACAAACAAGATTAAAACCCTTATCTTGGGGAACAGAAAACAGACAGCTGTAAACCAGTCGGTGTGATTTACATCGTGCATGCACTAGTTTCGAAGCCAGGATGATCTGGTACCACTGGGATTTGGATGTACTGTTTCATCAATGGAGTGACAAACACCCACTGTGGAGTATTATACGGTCCTTGCCACAAAGCAAAATGAGGGATCAGTGATTGTGAAAGTTAATATTGCAGAACTGCTTTTATTGGTGATCCTATTTCAGATGAAGAAGGAAACTGCATTTATGTTTTGTCAGACATATCAAATTCCTTTGTTGACTAATTCAGCAGAGATGTTAATCCATTCTAAATGTAAATACCTGGGGTAAAACAAGAGAGGAAAGCATTAGAAACATGTAAACATTCTTCCGCTATTATCACTAATGGTAACTTTTTTAGCTTTATAATAGATATAACTTTCTGTAAATCTTCAAGATTATGAATGTTTCAGGTTACCTGGAAAATTTTCAGATTGATGTGAATTTACACCATACCCTACTGGGTGGCACAGTGGTTAGCACCGCTGCCTCACGGCACTGAGGACCGGGTTCGAATCCCGGCCCTGGGTCACTGTTCGTAATGCCGCCACAATCCAAAGATGTGTAGGGTGAGGAGGATTGGCCACACCAAATTGCCCCTTAATTGGGAAAAAAATAATTGGGTACGCTAAATTGATTTTTTTTAAATAACCCACAGTGGCCTCGCAATATATGTGAACAAATCCTGAACAATGCAATGCCTTCTTGCGATATATGTGTGAATATACATAAATGGAATAGATGCATAAAATACACAAGAAAGAACTAACATTGAGAACTCACATTTCAAAAAATTACTTTGCACTGTAAGAATGAAAAAGTGAGGACACTGAATTGTCACAGTATTTAAGTTGAAGTTATACTTTGCCTTCTCCCTGGAATCTTGTATATTTTGTCACTCACTGGCCACGAGAAAATTTTTACTTGAGATCCAAAACCTAATTGTGGAAACATTTTTGCATGTGAATGTTTCAAATAAATAGCTCAATGACTACCTCAGGGTGATGCTGCTATAAACTGAGTACGCTTGGCACAATCCAGGAAAATTCACCCATTGCAACGTTTCCCCGAGAAAGAGAGTGATGCAGAGTTAGATGAAGTAAGATGGGAAAGAGGACAATTCTAAATTAGATGGGAAAGAATGGAAAGAGGGTCAAGTGGAGCCCAGGCAGCTTTGGGCAAATGACCTGTTTTAAAATACTTCATAACAGATAATTGCCTCATTGAAGATCAATATAGGATTCCATGAATCACAGTCAAATAGTGGACAGCAACACTTTGCTGGTGGCTATCTAGTTTGCAATACTGAAAGATGCTGGGCGGGATTCTCTAATTATAGGGCTATGTCCCCACTCCGGCGTGAAAACTGACGCCAACCAGTCTGGCGTCAACGGCCCCGAAAGTGAGGATTTCGCCCCTTCCTCGGGGGCCAGGTTTGCGCCGGAGTTGTCCCCGCAGCTCCAGCCAGCGTGGAACGGCCCGCGCGAGTTCACACATGCGCCGAACGGCCGGCGTATTTCCGCGAATGCGCGGCGGTTCCCTTCTCCGCGCCGGCCCCCGGGCAATATGGCGGAGCCCGACAGGGGCCCGGCGCGGAGTAAAGTAGGCCCCCACGGAACCAGCCCACCCGCCGATCGGTAGGCCCCGATCTGCGGGCCAGGCCACCGTGGGGGCCTCCCCCCCGGGGTTGGGTCCCCCCACCCCCCCTCCAGGATGGCCCCCGCACACTCACATTCCAGGTCCCGCCGTGTGTGACGTGAGTAACCCACACCTGCGGAACTCAGCCAAACTCGTCGGCCACTCGGCCCATCGGGGCCTGGATAATCGCCGGGGGGGGGGGGGGGGGCGCTGCCAACGGCCCCCGACCAGCCTAGCGGCGATTCCGCGGGCGCCCGAAAATCGGCACCGGAGAATGAGGAAACCGGCATCGAAGCAGCGGGGCGTGATTCTCGCGTCCCCCGGGGATTCTCCGACCCCGCGCCGCGTCAGAGTATCCCGGCCTCTTTACTCTAACCACTCGTGCTGCAAGACAGGGGGCGGGATTCTGTGATCCTGAGGCGAAGCATTGACGCCGTCGGAAACACCGTCGCGTTTCCCGACGGCGTCAACACGGCCTCAGGATCAGCAATTCTGGCCGCTACAGGGGGCCAGCACGGCACTGGAGCGGTTCACACCGCTCCAGCTGCTGATCCCGGCGTCAACTGGGCGTCGCGGGGTCCGCGCATGCGCACTGGCACCGGCTCCAACGCGCACATGCGCAGTGGCTCCCTTCTCCGCACCCGCCCCAACGCCAAATGGTGCAGGGCTAAAGGGGCCGGCGCGGAAAAAGGAGACCCCCAGCATAAGAGGCCAGCCCGCCAATTGGTGGGCCCCGATTGCGGTCCAGGCCACAGCGGAAGCCCCCCCCTGGGGTCGGACCCCCCCCCCCCCCCCGCCTGAGAGCAGGTTAGAATGGTGCTGGCAGGACTCGGGTTTTTTGCTACGGCCACTCGGCCCATCCCGGGCCGAGATTCAGTGGGGGGGGGGGGGGCCGCGTAGGGCGCTCTGCGGAGAATCGTGTTGGGGCGTCTTGGCGCGATTCGCGCTGGTCACGGCGATTCTCCGGCCCGGCACCAGGCTGAGAGAATCCTGCCCAGGGTACTAGAATCCTGCCCAGGGTACTAGAATCCTGCCCAGGGTACTAGAATCCCGCCCAGGGTACTAGAATCCCGCCCAGGGTACTAGAATCCTGCCCAGGGTACTAGAATCCTGCCCAGGGTACTAGAATCCAGCCCAGGGTACTAGAATCCTGCCCAGGGTACTAGAATCCTGCCCAGGGTACTAGAATCCTGCCCAGGGTACTAGAATTCTGCCCAGGGTACTAGAATCCCGCCCAGGGTACTAGAATCCCGCCCAGGGTACTAGAATCCTGCCCAGGGTACTAAAATCCCGCCCAGGGTACTAGAATCCCACCCAGGGTACTAGAATCCTGCCCAGGGTACTAGAATCCCGCCCAGGATACTAGAATCCCGCCCAGGGTACTAGAATCCCGCCCAGGGTACTAGAATCCCGCCCAGGGTACTAGAATCCTGCCCAGGGTACTAAAACCCCGCCCAGGGTACTAGAAACCTGCCCAGGGTACTAGAATCCCGCCCAGGGTACTAGAATCCCGCCCAGGGTACTAGAATCCCGCCCAGGGTACTAGAATCTCGCCCAGGGTACTAGAATCCCGCCCAGGGTACTAGAATCCTGCCCAGGGTACTAGAATCCTGCCCAGGGTACTAGAATCCCGCCCAGGGTACTAGAATCCCGCCCAGGGTACTAGAATCCCGCCCAGGGTACTAGAATCCCGCCCAGGGTACCAGTTGAGGAAGATTCCTTTTGACATAGAAAACTGCAGCAGTTACCTTTTGTCCCATAATATAAATATCTTCTTGGAAAGTTAAACTGAATTTGTTCCTTGACAGCAATGGATTGAATGTCAATTTACTGGGTTTATTATATTCTGGCATCCTGTGAGAAACACTCTAAACTTGTTTATCTAATTATTCACGATACAATGTGTACTGCCCCTTTTAAACTTTGCTTTTTCAAGTAAAGCTACCTGCCTTGTACTATATCTGTGGCAGGAGTTGCCTGGCTAAAGTTAGTCAATGATTGTCTTTCCCTGGTAATTGCAAATGACCCTTACTGGAATAGCAGTGAGGGAGGTTCTAGAATGGCTGGAATAGCAGTGAGGGAGGTTCTAGAATGGCTGGAATAGCAGTGAGGGAGGTTCTAGAATGACTGGAATAGCAGTAGGAGAGGTTCTAGAATGGCTGGAATAGCAGTGAGGGAGGTTCTAGAATAGCTGGAATAGCAGTGGGCGAGGGTCTAGAATGACTGGAATAGCAGTAGGAGAGGTTCTAGAATAGCTGGAACAGCAGTGGGAGAGGTTCTAGAATGGCTGGAATAGCAGTGCGGGAGGTTCTAGAATAGCTGGAATAGCAGTGGGTGAGGTTCTAGAATGACTGGAATAGCAGTAGGAGAGGTTCTAGAATAGCTGGAATAGCAGTGGGAGAGGTTCTAGAATGGCTGGAATAGCAGTGAGGGAGGTTCTAGAATAGCTGGAATAACAGTGGGTGAGGTTCTAGAATAGCTGGAATAGCAGTGGGGGAGCTTCTAGACCCTGCAGGGGTGGGGTCCTCTGTCCCGGCAGCTGGCCAATGGGGTTTCCCATTGTGGGCACCCCCGCGCCGTCGGGAAATCCGTGGGTGTGACTGCGTTGCCGGCGAAGCGGAGGATCCTGCCCGTGGTGTTTGCTGCACCTGCAGCATCTTCAAACAGTGCCGTGTTTTTCTGAGCTATTTGTCACTCTACACATCTGCCTTAACTTCCCTGAGCTCTCAGGCCCTCTGTTTATTTATTTCAGTTCACCTGCTAGTTCTTGCTGCCCCTGGCTGCTGTATTAGACAATAGACAATAGAACATAACAGCGCAGTACAGGCCCTTCGGCCCTCGATGTTGCGCCGACCTGTGAAACCACTCTAAAGCCCATCTACACTATTCCCTTATCGTCCATATGTCTATCCAATGACCATTTGAATGCCCTTAGTGTTGGCGAGTCCGCTATTGTTGCACGCAGGGCATTCCACGCCCTTACTACTCTCTGAGTAAAGAACCTACCTCTGACATCTGTCTTATATCTACCTCCCCTCAATTTAAAGCTATGTTCCCTCGTGCTAGACATCACCATCCGAGGAAAAAGGCTCTCACTGTCCACCCTATCCAATCCTCTGATCATCTTGTATGCCTCAATTAAGTCACCTCTTAACCTTCTCTCTAACGAAAACAACCTCAAGTCCCTCAGCCTTTCCTCATAAGATCTTCCCTCCGTACCAGGCAACATTCTGGTAAATCTCCTCTGCACCCTTTCCAATGCTTCCACATCCTATAATGCGGTGACCAGAATTGCACGCAATACTCCAAATGCAGCCGCACCAGAGTGTTGTACAGCTGCAACATGACCTCATGGCTCCGAAACTCAATCCCTCTACCAGTAAAAGCTAACACACCGTATTCCTTCTTAACAACCCTATCAACCTGGGTGCCAACTTTCAGGGATTTATGTACATGGACACCGAGATCTCTCTGCTCATCCACACTACCAAGAATTTTACCATTAGCCCAGTGCTCTGTATTCCTGTTACTCCTTCCAAAATGAATCACCTCACACTTTTCTGCATTAAACTCCATTTGCCTCTTCTCAGCCCAGCTCTGCAGCTTATCTATGTCCCACTGTAAGCTGCAACATCCTTCCGCACTGTCCACAACTCCACCGACTTTAGTGTCATCCGCAAATTTACTCACCCATCCTTCTACCCCCTCCTCCAGGTCATTTATAAAAATAACAAACAGCAGTGGCCCCAAAACAGATCCTTGTGGTACACCACTAGTAACTGGACTCCAGTCTGAACATTTCCCATCAACCACCGCCCTTCATCTTCTTCCAGCTAGCCAATTTCTGATCCAAACTGCTAAATCACCCTGAATCCCATGCCTCCGTATTTTCTGCAATAGCCTACCATGGGGAACCTTATCAAACGCTTTACTGAAATCCATATACACCACATCAACTGCTTTACCCTCATCCACCTGTTTGGTCACCTTCTCAAAGAACTCAATAAGGTTTGTGAGGCACGACCTACCCTTCACAAAACCGTGTTGACTATCCCGAATCAAATTATTCCTTTCTAGATGATTATCAATCCTTTCCAAGACTTTGCCCACAACAGAAGTAAGGCTCACTGGTCTATAGTTAAATGGGGTTGTCTCTACTCCCCTTCTTGAACAAGGGGACAACATTTGCTATCCTCCAGTCTTCTGGCACTATTCCTGTAGACAATGACGACGTAAAGATCAAAGCCAAAGGCTCTGCAATCTCCTCCCTAGCTTCCCAGTGAATCCTAGGATAAATCCCATCCGGCCCAGGGGACTTATCTATTTTCACACTTTCCAGAATTGCTAACACCTCCACCTTATGGACCTCAATCCCGTCTAGTCTAGTAGCCTGAATCTCAGTATTCTGCTCAACAACGTTGTCTTTTTCCTGTGTGAATACTGACGAAAAATATTCATTTAGCACCTCTCCTATCTCCTCGGACTCCACGCACAACTTCCCACTACTGTCCTTGGCTGGCCCTACTTTTACCCTAGTCATTCTTTTATTCCTGACATATCTATAGAAAGCTTTAGGGTTTTCCTTGATCCTACCTGCCAAGGACTTCTCATGTCCCCTCCTGGCTCTTTTTAGCTCTCTCTTTAGGTCCTTCCTAGCTAACTTGTAACTCTCGAGTGCCCTAACTGAACCTTCATGTCTCATCTTTACATAAGTATTGCATGAGTATTGCCATGTCCCATCAATTCATTGTCCCTTGCAATTAGCTTTTAACAAGTTAATGCCGGGGGGGGGGCGGGGGCGTGGTTTCACTGATTCTTCTTCAGATACCTGGGGAGAATTCCAGGGAAATGCAAGTGGGCGAGTGAACACATTGAAATTTCCCTTCAGTTAACACTACGCCCATGGTAAATGTAATGCGCAGATTAACATCTTCCAAAGTAATTTATATTGACAGGGATCTTCGCACGTGAACCCAGATTTCAGAATTTCCCATTTTCTTCAGAAACAATTTAATTTTATCGCTTTCTTGACAATGTTGACGAGGAGACTAGTAAGTAATCTCGCCAAAATCACTTCAGATCATATTGAAATGACTGTTTTAGCATTATTGCTTCTTCAGGCCGATGAAGCTGAGGCAACGTACAGAACTTGCATTGCAGACGCCAAGACTCAGAAACAAGAGCTGGAAGATGTGAAAGTGAATGTATTGCGGCAGATCCAGGAAATCATCAAACAGAGCGACCAGACGTTGAAATCAGTGCGTACACCTTCATTCACTCAGTTTTAATATTGATATTTTGGTTTGGGTGGAACGAGGAAGATTAGAGAGAGCAGACCTCCACAGGAAGGCAGAAGACTGGTCGGTGTTCACCACTCTGGTTCAAACATTCACTTTACACTGTCATGCCCAAAGGGTTAACCCCTGGCAATAGTCGATGCGTCACACACACATATCAGTACATCAGCTTCTACACTTCCTGTCTCGTCTGCTTTGCCATTTGTTGTCTCTTGATCTTACAGTCACTGTCTTCCCCGTGACTTAAGGAATGTAGATCATTTCAAATGTACGTTTTGTCCAGGTAAAGTGGTTGACAGCCAAGTCTAGATATATATTTTCAGGAACATCTTTGGAAAATGAGAGATATCAACACAGTGGGAGGTGAATGGGGGACTGGGAAGGGCATAGAAATTGCTCTGGACATTAGTGACTGAGGAGATAAATACTATCATATTTCTAAATTGAATATCAGAAGGTCGTGTGGCACAGTGGGTACAGCGGCACAGTGGGCACAGCGACACAGTGGGTACAGCGACACAGTGGGCACAGCGACACAGTGGGTACAGCGGCACAGTGGGCACAGCGACACAGTGGGTACAGCGGCACAGTGGGCACAGCGACACAGTGGGTACAGCGGCAAAGTGGGTACAGTGGCACAGTGGGTACAGCGACACAGTGGGTACAGCGGCACAGTGGGTACAGCGGCACAGTGGGCACAGCGACACAGTGGGCACAGCGACACAGTGGGTACAGTGACACAGTGGGCACAGCGGCACAGTGGGTACAGCAGCACAGTGGGTACAGCGGCACAGTGGGTACAGCGACACAGTGGGTACAGTGGCACAGTGGGCACAGCGGCACAGTGGGTACAGCGGCACAGTGGGTACAGCGGCACAGTGGGTACAGTGACACAGTGGGTACAGTGACACAGTGGGTACAGTGACACAGTGGGTACAGTGACACAGTGAGCACAGTGGCACAGTGGGTACAGCGGCAGTGGGTACAGAGACACAGTGGGTACAGTGACACAGTGGGTACAGTGACACAGTGGGTACAGTGACACAGTGAGCACAGCGGCACAGTGGGTACAGCGGCAGTGGGTACAGCGGCAGTGGGTACAGCGGCACAGTGGGTACAGCGGCACAGTGGGTACAGCGGCACAGTGGGCACAGCGGCACAGTGGGTACAGCGACACAGTGGGTACAGCGGCACAGTGGGCACAGCAGCAGTGGGTACAGCGGCACAGTGGGTACAGCGGCACAGTGGGTACAGCGACACAGTGGGTACAGCGGCACAGTGGGCACAGCGGCAGTGGGTACAGCGGCACAGTGGGTACAGCGGCACAGTGGGTACAGCGGCACAGTGGGTACAGCGGCACAGTGGGTACAGCGGCAGTGGGTACAGCGACACAGTGGGTACAGCGGCACAGTGGGTACAGCGGCAGTGGGTACAGCGACACAGTGGGTACAGCGACACAGTGGGTACAGCGGCACAGTGGGTACAGCGGCACAGTGGGTACAGCGGCACAGTGGGTACAGCGGCAGTGGGTACAGCGACACAGTGGGTACAGCGACACAGTGGGTACAGCGACACAGTGGGCACAGCGGCACAGTGGGTACAGCGGCACAGTGGGTACAGCGGCAGTGGGTACAGTGGCACAGTGGGTACAGCGGCAGTGGGTACAGCGACACAGTGGGCACAGCGACACAGTGGGTACAGCGGCACAGTGGGTACAGCGGCACAGTGGGTACAGCAGCAGTGGGTACAGCGGCAGTGGGTACAGCGACACAGTGGGTACAGCGACACAGTGGGCACAGCGACACAGTGGGTACAGCGACACAGTGGGCACAGCGACACAGTGGGTACAGCGACACAGTGGGCACAGCGGCACAGTGGGTACAGCGGCACAGTGGGTACAGCGGCACAGTGGGTACAGCGGCACAGTGGGTACAGCGGCACAGTGGGTACAGCGACACAGTGGGTACAGCGACACAGTGGGTACAGTGGCACAGTGGGCACAGCGACACAGTGGGCACAGCGACACAGTGGGTACAGCGACACAGTGGGCACAGCGACACAGTGGGTACAGCGACACAGTGGGCACAGCGACACAGTGGGCACAGCGACACAGTGGGCACAGCGGCACAGTGGGTACAGCGGCACAGTGGGTACAGCGGCACAGTGGGTACAGCGACACAGTGGGTACAGCGGCACAGTGGGTACAGCGGCACAGTGGGTACAGCGGCACAGTGGGTACAGCGGCACAGTGGGCACAGTGACACAGTGAGCACAGCGGCACAGTGGGTACAGCGGCACAGTGGGTACAGCGGCACAGTGGGTACAGCGGCAGTGGGCACAGCGGCACAGTGGGCACAGCGACACAGTGGGCACAGCGACACAGTGGGCACAGCGACACAGTGGGCACAGCGACACAGTGGGCACAGCGACACAGTGGGTACAGCGGCACAGTGGGTACAGCGACACAGTGGGTACAGCGGCACTGGGTACAGCGGCACAGTGGGTACAGCGACACAGTGGGTACAGCGGCACAGTGGGTACAGCGACACAGTGGGTACAGCGACACAGTGGGTACAGCGGCACAGTGGGTACAGCGACACAGTGGGTACAGCGGCACAGTGGGTACAGCGACACAGTGGGTACAGCGACACAGTGGGTACAGCGGCACAGTGGGTACAGCGACACAGTGGGTACAGCGACACAGTGGGTACAGCGACACAGTGGGTACAGCGGCACAGTGGGTACAGCGACACAGTGGGTACAGCGGCACAGTGGGTACAGCGACACAGCTTCTGAACCAAAAGCTCTGGGTTTAATACCCACTCCATGGCTGGACGGCCAATGAAGGTGTGCCCATAGCACGAGCAAACAGGTTGAATATCTACCGACAAGCCCTTCCAATGTATGCCAATAACAGGTAGTAAATAAATAAGTAAAGTTGTCATAGTCCCAGATGACCACAGGCTGCTTTTCCCCTTTGAGGGGGACAGCTGACTGGTGGTGATTTAACCTGAGGGTCACCACACCTCAGGCGAGGGGCAAGGTTGAGAAGGCGGGGCCTCCATGAACAACCTCAGCTGGGAATTGAACCCACAGTGCTGGCCTCAGCAGCAGATGGAACAGATCATAGTATTTACAGTGCAGAAGGAGGCCATTCGGCCTATCGAGTCTGCACCAGCCCTTACAAAGAGCACCCTCCTCAAGCCCAAGTATCCACCCTATCCCCGTAACCCAGTAACCCCCACTTAAACTTTTTGGACACTAAGGGTAATTTATCATGGCCAATCCACCTAACCGGCACATCTTTGGACTGTGGGAGGAAACCGGAGCACCCGGAGGAAACCCACGCAGACACGGGGAGGATGTGCAGACCCCGCACAGACAGTGACCCAGCCGGGAATTGAACCTGGGACCCTGTAGCTGTGAAGCAACTGTGCTAACCACTATGCTACCGTGCTGCCCAACAGAAACGGGTTTCCCTGGCTCCCCTTGGCTGGACTGAGTTATAGGAGAATTCACTGTGCTCGCTGCACTTGTCGACTCCACGTTGGGGGTCGATGAGCTTTTGCCGGTCTTCCCATTAACATTGACGACCTAAGACACAGCCCCTGACTGGACCACAACCCGTCCTTCTAACCAAGGCGAACTGCCAGCGAAAACCGGGTCTCCCACCCAGAACGACCTGTCACCTCTCTTCCCTGACTGCGCATTCTTCAGGGATCCTGTCGTGCCTTCACCTTCCCCACCAAATTTGGAAATACAAGATCCAGTTGTGTTCTTAACCGAGGGCCTGTGAGCAGCTTGGCTGCTGTGACCCCCCCCGTGGTTGAATGAGGGCTTGTGTTGTTCAACAACAAAAAAATTAGCCAACCTCTGCGAAGGGGTTTTTCAGATTGCTATTTGAGCTACCCTCTCTGCCAGACTGTTGGGCGCTGGGTGGTAGAGAGCTGTCCTCGTGTGTCATATGCCACTTCCTCTCTCAAAACGCTGGAAATCATCTTCAGTGAAGGGGGTGCCTTTGTCCAAAACAAATGACTCGGGAAGCCCATGAATGACAAATACTCGGCGCAATGCATCTACCGTTGGCCACGAGATAGTGGGCCCCATCTCTTGAACTGATAGCCACTTCAAGTGGTCATTTACCAGCACCAGAAGCATCTTGGCCGGCAGGAATGGGCCTGCATAATCAACGTGGGCTCTTGGCCAAGGGGAACCTGGCCAATCCCAGGGGTGAAAGGTGGCGGAAGGCGGCAAAGATTGCTGCATTTGGCAAGGGTGGCACTCATGTATTGATTCTTCAATGTCTTTATCTATCCATGGTTGAGTTCTTTGAGGGCGTAACCAGCAAGGTGGATAATGGGGAACCAGTGGATGTGGTATATCTCGACTTCCAGAAGGCGTTTGACAAGGTGCCGCATAAAAGACTGATCCAGAAGTTGAGATCGCAGGGGTTTGGGGTAGAGTACTAGATTGGATTGAGGATTGGCTGGCTGACAGAAAGCAGAGGATCGGGGTAAACGGGTCCTTCTCTGGCTGACGAACTGTAACTAGCGGGGTGCCGCAGGGGTCATGCCTCTGACCTCAACTGTTTACAATCTATATAAATGATCTGTAGGCAGGGGCAGAGTGTAACATCGCAACATTTAAGGATGACACTATAATAGGTGGGAAAGCAGGCAGTGGAAAGGAGATAGAGTTTACAGGTGGATATAGATAGGCTGGGAGATTGGGCCAGAATTTGGCAGATGGAGTTTAATGGGGATAAGTGTGAGGTTATCCACTTTGGCCGAAAAAATAGAAAGGCGAATTATTATAAAATGGGAAGCGGATTCAAAATGTCTCTGGGCAGAGGGATCTGGGTCTCTTTGTTCATGAATCGCAGAAAGTCAGTTTGCAGGCACAGCGTGTAATTAAAAAGGCAAATGGAATGTGGGTGTTTATTGCAAAAGGACTGGAGTATAAAAGTAGAGAAGTGTTGTTGGAATTGTATAGAGTGTTGGTGAGACCACGTCTGGAGTATTGGGTCCAGTTTTGGACTCCTTATTTGAGGAAGGATGTGGTGGCATTGGAAGCAGTTCAGAGGAGGGTCACCAGATTGATTCCAGGGATGAAAGGGTTAAGGTGTGAGGAGAGATTAAACAGTTTGGGCTTATACTCGCTGGAGTTTAGAAGGATGAGGGGATCTGATTGAGGGTTTGTTAAAGTAAACGTAGACCAAATGCTCCCCCTTGTGAGGCTATCTAGAACGAGGATGTCACAGAAAAAGGTTGAGAGGCAGATTTAGAACTGAGATGAGGAGGAACTACTTCTCGCAGAGGCTGGTGAATCTGTGGAACTCGCTGCCCCACAATTGGGTCTTGAGTCACTAAATGGTTACAAGAGGGCGATAGATATATTTCTGATAAAAAAAACGGGTTCAAGAGATCTTGGCGCAGGCTTGGAGGGCCGAAGGGCCTGTTCTTGTGCTGTACTTTTCTTTGTTCTTTGATATGGACAATGGGTGGGAGGTTGATTTGAGACCAGGGAGAGATCAGCCAGGATCTGATTGAATGGAGGAGCAGGCTCAAAGGGCTGAATTGCCGACTTCTGCTCCTATGTTCCTACTGTTTTGTTCTGCTTCAGAAAGGGTCCTTGAGGAAAAGGCAGAACTTGCCTCCAGGCTATTAGCGAGGTAAAGGCTAGAATACCTACCTTCGTCCCGTATGCAGCACCATCGAGTCCAAAACTCCGAACCATCTATAATTTTGTGGGATAATACGACCCATATACCGTAAGGGGCCAGGTCACATGTCAACACTATTGGTACCTGTGGATCAAAATGGATTAAGGAGTTTGACGACTGTAATGCTTCACAACTTGGAAGGTTTGCCTCACGGCGCCGAGGTCCCAGGTTCGATCCCGGCTCTGGGTCACTGTCCGTGTGGAGTTTGCACATTCTCCCCGTGTCTGCGTGGGTCTCACCCCCACAACCCAAAGATGTGCCGGGTAGGTGGATTGGCCACGCTAAATTGCCCCAGAATTGGAAAAATAATAAATAATTGGGTACTCTAAATTTTATTTTTTTTAAACAACTCGGAAAGGCTTCCTTTCTTAAAAGAAAATATTTTTATTCGAACAAGATTTTCATTATTAGGAAAAGCAACAATACAACAAATCCCAACCCTGTACTGTGCCAAAAGTACACCACCCAATCCCCCTCTCCCCACCCCCTTTCATCCCCCACAATAGAGAAATGAAAAGACAACCCCCCACCCCCCCCAAAATCGCTGACAGTAATCAATTCCCGGAAATCAATTCCCGGAATAGGAGATGAAAAGCCGCCATCTCGAGTAGAACCCTTCCACTGACCCCCTCACGGTGACTTGACCACCTTAAGGTGCAAACATTCCTTCAGGTCCCCCAACCAAGCAGCACCCAGGTCCTCCACGCAAGCAGAACTCGCCTCCGGGCTATTAGCGAGGCGAAGGCTGGGACATCTGCCTTCATCCCTGTATGGAACTCCGGTGAGTCTGAAACTCCAAAAACGGGCACGGCTCCAGCTGAATGCCCAAAATCCCCGACATTGGAAACGGAAGAAATCTCAGAAGCCAACAAGCTGAAGGCAAGATCAAAATGTGTGTGTGATTCGCCCGCCCCCGAGAGCACCAATCACACCCACCCTTCACACTCAGGAAGAACCCACTCATAAGCGCCCTAGTCATGTACGCCTTTGTGCACCATCTTGAATTGGACAGGGCTTAACCTTGAACATGAGGAGGTGAAGTTGACCCTGGGAAGAGCCTCACTCCACAGGTACATTCCTGTGGCCTTGTGATCTTCTGTCTATTTGTTCTTGAAAAATTACACAGAAGATGTGGAGGAATAGTCAGCCTCGTCCACTGTTAATACTCTGGGTTTTACGGAAATAAAATCAATACAGCAGGAAGCACAAATCAATATCCTGATGGTCTGATATATTACAGATTTACATTTGGGAATATTGTTACATTCCTTGTAGAAACTGAGAACATTGCAAAATATGAAAGGTAAGGAGGGGTGTAGGTGGGGCTGCAATAAAGTGAGGAGGTGGGTAGATGGGGGCTGGCGTTCAAAATGAAACACCCAAGGCCAAAGAAAAGTGGCAGAGTGCCGTTGAATAGCGGGATGATTCTCGGAGCTGCAGCCAACGAGAATCGCCCCGCCAAACACGCTAAAAGCTGACTTAAACATCTGTCCACTGAATTGCCCCTAATGTGTCAGCAATCATTTGCAAGTAATTAATCTGATTGTTGATACTAATTTTCCTCAATTCTTTTAGATAAAAACCAAAGTCAGTTTACTTCACCTGTCTGTTGGAATTTGCAGGCCACTATCTCGTACTACCAGAGTATGCACATGCAGACTGCGCCGCTCCCTGTGCACTTCCAGACACTGTGCGAGAGCAGCAAGTTATATGACCCAGGCCAGCAATATGCATCTTACGTCAAAGATCTCCAGGTGCAAGCTGAAACAGACGCGCATTATGATTTTGAGTCATATTCATCTCAGATTGGGTATGTACCTGTGTTATCAATTCTTGGCCCATTACCTTGATTCTTTTATTTTAGTTAGAGGCAGTGTGTGTGTGTGTGTGTGCGCGTGCGTGCGTGTGTGCGTGTGCGTGCGTGTGTGCGTGCGTGCGTGTGTGTGTGTGTGTGTGTGTGTGTATGTGCGTGTGTGTGCGTGCGTGCGTGTGTGCGTGCGTGTGTGCGTGCGTGCGTGTGTGTGTGCGTGTGTGTGTGTGTGTGCGTGTGTGTGTGTGCGCGTGCGTGTGTGTGTGTGTGTGTGTGTGTGCGTGTGCGTGTGCGTGCGCGGCGAAGGGGGTGGGCAGAGGGGGATTGGGTGGGTGTACCTGTGGCACAGTAGAGGGTTGGGATTTGTTTTTTTCTCTTTCGAAGCACAGTCAATATCCTGATGCTCTGATATATTACAGAGTTACATTTGTTGGGCAGCACGGTGGCGCAGTGGCTAGCATTGCTGCCTCACAGTGCCGAGGTCCCACAGTTTTTCCCTTTTTAATCCCTCCCCTTTACCCCCCTCCCCCGCCCCAGCGACAAGCAACTCCTCAAATACAGTCATGAGTGGCCTCCACCCCACCTCCAAACCCACTTCTGACCCCCTCAGAACGAATTTAATCATCTCCAGCCGGAGAAAGTTGTATAAGTCTCCCAGCCAGGCCGCCAACCCCAGCGGCATATCCAACCTCCAATTCAACAGGGTGCTTTGCGGGGCAATCAGAGAGACGAAGATCACCACATCACCCCCTCCCCTCATGCAGCTCCGGCTCCTCCAAAACTACAAAGATCCCCCACCTCAGCCCCCAGTATCCTGGATAATGTCCCAACACCACACCCCAAAAGTTCTCCAGATTCTCGCAACCTCCCCCCCCGCCCCCTTTCTGTCTCTGCCTCCGCAGCAGAGTGCTCCGATTTCATCCCACAAGTCCCAGCTATATAAACTCCGAAATCAGTGCTTCCACCCTTCAGAAGAAGGTCTGAGGGAGAAAGATTGGGAGGGTAGGAAAGACAAACGGGAACCTTGGCAGCATATTCATCTTTACCATCTGCACCCTCCCTGCCAACGTCAAGTCAAAGTATCCCACGCAGACACGGGGAGAATGTGCAAACTCTACATGAACAGTGACCCGGGATCGAACCCAAGACCTCGGCGCAGTGAGGCAGCAGTGCTAACCACCCTGCCACCGTGCCGCCATCAGCTCCACATCATTCCTAATCGCCACTCCCACTTTCTTACAAAACGCCTTATCCCCCAGGAGTCCCGAATTCAACCTCCACCCAGCTTCTGCACCTGCCCGACTGAAGCCTCGCATCCAACCAATGCAGCACGTGGTCCGAAATCACAATTCCCGCATCCTCCGCCCCCACCACCTCCATCAGCACCGCCCGGCTCACCACCAATAAAATAAATTCTAGAATATACCTTGTAATCGTGCGAGAAGAAGGAGTAATCCCTCCCACACCCGGTTCCTGAACATCTGAGGATCCACCATCCCCATTCTATCCAGAAACCCACCCAGCACTTTTGCCATCCCAACCACTCCCATCGACTTGGGATTCGACCTGATCACTTTTGGCTCCATCACACAGTTAAAATTCTCTCCCATGATCAGCTGGTACAAATCCAAGTCCGGAATGGCCCCTAATAACCTCTTTACAAAGCCGCGTCATCCCAGTTAGGTGCAAACACGATGACTAACACCTCCGACGCCCCCATTAACACCCCACCCACTATCACAAACCTACCCGCAACCCCCATCCGTGTCTCGCACCTCCATGGCCCCCACAAACCCTGTTTTCTTGCTCAACAAAATGGCTACCCCCCGACTTCGAGTCAAATCCCAAGTGAAATACTTTAAAAAAATAAATTTAGAGTACCCAATTGATTTTTCCAATTAAAGGGGCAATTTAACGCGGCCAAACAACCTGCCCCGCGCATCTTTGGGTTGTGGGGGCGAAACCCACGCAGACACGGGGAGAATGTGCAAACTCCACACGGACAGTGACCCAGAGCCGGAATCGAACCTGGGACCTTGGCGCCGTGAGGCAGCAGGGCTAACCCACTGCGCCACCGTGCTGCCCTCCCGAGTGAAATACTTGCCCCATCCATTCCTTTCTCAGCCGAACCCTGATCCTTCCCCCTGCAAGAAAATCACCTCTGCTCCCAAACTCCTCTGGTGGTAAAAGCCCGGGACCTCTTGAATGATGTGTTTATCCCGCAGATATTCCACGTCACAATTCTTACCAGCAGCATACCCACCTCTATTGTCTGCCATCATCCCCTTCGGTTCCGCCTCGTCCAAACCCACCCTGATCCGGGCCCATCCAAGATACCCCCCACCCCGCCCATGACCACTCTCATCCTCCAAAGCAGCCAGAAATGGGGGTGGGACTTCCGCATCCAGGTTCTCTCCACTATCTTTAAAGGTCTTTTACCACGAAAATCCGCCCCATGGATTTTCATAAAATACAGAGGGCTGGATTCTCCGTTCTCAGGCTAAGTGCCGACTCCACCGGAGAATCCGTGGTGTTTCACGACGGGAAAATCAACACAAAACCCTCACTGATTCCAGTACCGGTAAGGGGCTAGCACCGGCGCCCTGGGAAACACCCATGTAACGCGCGGAAACGGTCGGAGAATTGACGGGTCCCGGGCTGGGCATGCGCAGGGTGACCAGCTGCAGCCGCGCAGACCGACATCCCCCACACACGCACCGGTCACACCGGAGAACATGGTGCCAGCCATGCTGGACCACGCACCTACCCAACCCCACAGCCCGCCCCCCCTGTCCACCCCCATCACTTCCCCCAGCCTAGCAGAAGCCCCCCAGCCAGGGGCACCGATCTTGGTCGAGTGTAGTGATGCTGACCACTGTCCGCAGCCGGCACACCGGGTTCCTGACCACCGGGTCCACACGTGGCCCGCACCCACCGGGAACTTGGCCCATCGGAAGCAGAAGTGGGACGGCTGATGACACTCCAACGGGGTTGCGTCTGCGCATGCCACGCGTCCCGATAACGCCGATTTGGAGAGGACGGAGCATCACGAACCAACGTCTGCCCCGATTCCGGCGTTGGAAGCCATTCTCCGCCGGATCGCCGATCCCGATTCTGGAGCGAAATTCTCCATCCCGCCCGCCACATTTCTGCCCCGACCCGCCGGCGGGAGTCTCCGTTACACCGGCCGGTCAATGGGGTTTCCCGTTGTGGGGCAGCCCCACGCCGTCGGGAAACCCCCAGGCGCCGGCAAAATGGAGACTCCCGTCGGCGGAGAATGACGCCCCAGGTGTCGGGCTACGGAGAATTCTGCCCAGTATTCTTTTGGCCGCAGTTATATAGAGAAAACACCAGGCTCCATTTGACAAATTAATGTCAGAGTTTAGCCAAGTTTACACACTGCATTCATTCCAACTAGACCTCAGCAGCATTAAAGCACCTACTCACTATTCCAAGATCAAATTTTCACCATACAGCAAGGTGCTTTGAAGACTCTGCACTATTAAGAAATTCACAGAAGCAGTGTAATTACAAAACCATTCCTGTTGAACACAAATCTAGTTATAAGGAGGCTGGGCCAAACAAACGTTTACCAATCACAGGTGCCAGTCAGTCAGGTTCCACTTCTGTTTCATGTCTGGTTGTTCAATGACAGCCTATCAGCTGTTCAGCCAATCTGCTCTAACTACCTCCAGCAGGCTGGCACCACCTACCTATGTGACACTAAACAGAGACCGTGAGGTAATCCATACTACTGCTGAGCGAGATCCTCAGGCATTCCAAAGGCCTGGAAATAGATAAACAGTAGGATTAATGCCATGGGTCTTGAGCTTTGGAGAAATGCCTCGTCCGTCATTAAAACTTTCTTATTTCAGGAAAGTCAAACAACAGCTTGAAATGAAAAGTTATTCAGTAGCAGCATGTGTTACTTTTGTTGCTGTGTAATCTGAGTGCATAAGAGTGTTTCAGAACAGGTAACGACCGTTAGAACAAACAACCCGTCTCTTTCCCAGAAACCCAGCCCTAGCTGTCCCACTTTCCGCCATATCCAGAAATCTCTCCTTGATCCAGAAATATAGCTGACAGTCTCTTGTATCTCAAGATGCTTTCTGCTTTGCAAAGCAAATAATTCAGGCCCATAGTAAAGTCGTCATAGTCCCAGATGACCACAGGCTGCTTTCCCCTTTGAGGGGGAGAGCTGACTGGTGGCGATTTAACCTGAGGGTCACCATACATCAGGCGAGGGGCAAGGTTAAGAAGACGGGGCCTTCATGAACAACCTCAGCCGGTGCGAGGATTAAACCCACACTGCTGGCCTCGCTCTGCATCATGGAGCATCTGTTCAGCCAACCGGCTAGTGTCTTCCTTGGTCACTCCATACTTCCTAATTATTACAAAAGAAAGAAAATTCTTGTATTAATGTAGTGCCTTTCACAATCTCAGGATATCCAAGTTGCTTTACAATGAAGTATTTTCAAACCATTGTCACTGATGTTAACTCGGAACCACTGCAGCAACTTTGCACATAGCCCCAGTGAATGTAAAGCAGCAGACTGCCGTGAACTCCCTTGCTGTTCGATGAAATAGTACTTGGGAATTTTCTTGTCCAGTTGAGAGGGCAGACAGTTTAATGTCTCACCTGAAAGGTGCCATTGCCAGCAGGGCAGCACCACCCTCAGTACCGAGCTGAACGGCAGCATACATTTTGTACTCCAGTCTCTGCAGTGGAATTTAAATCTTGTCCCTCTGACTCAGAGGTGAGAATGTTACCAACTACACACCCTTAAACTTATGGTTGAGTATTAATATACAGCAGGTGAAACACACTATAGGAACATCAAAGTCAGGAAAAAGTGGAAAAACAACTTTTCTAATGTAGATTAGTGAAAACCTATTGGTACAATGTGTTATGACCCAAATGCATCATGAGAATGTTGTATCTCTCGATCTTCTCCATTGTTAATGCATTGTCAAATTACAGGGGCTGGTTTAGCACACTGGGCTAAATAGCTGACTTTTAAAGCAGACCAACGTAGGCCAGCAGCACGGTTCAATTCCCGTACCAGCCTCCCCAAACAGGCGCCGGAATGTGGCGACTAGGGGATTTTCACAGTAACTTCATTGAAGCCTACTTGTGACAAGAAGCAATTTTCATTTCATTGTTAAGGTTTGTTAATTACATTGTTACGTTCAAGAGGACCAGGTGAGGGGTATTCATTGAACACATATAAATAGGGGATACCTGGGACACTGGCTGAGTGGGTGGAGAGCTGTGAGACTGCCCAAGTGAATAAACTCTCTCAATAAAGAAAAGCTCTATGTCTTGGTTTCTGCCCGAGGAACCGGCTTGGACCCTATCCATGAATGACCTCAATCAAACTACCTGGATAAAAATTAGCACTACCCCTGAGAAAGAGGAAAACTGAACTGTGAGCAGTTTTGGGTCCCATATTTAAGGAAGGATGTGCTGGCCTTGGAAAGGGTCCAGAGGAGGTTCATAAGAATGATCCCTGGAATGAAGAGCTTGCGTATGAGGAATGGTTGAGTGCTCTGGGTCAGTATTCGTTGGAGTTTAGAAGGATGAGGGGGGATCTTATTGAAACTTACAGGATACTGAAAATGAAAATCGCTTATTGTCACAAGTAGAAGAATCATAGAAGTTTACAGCATGGAAACAGGCCCTTCGGCCCAACCAGTCCATGCCGCCCAGTTTAGGTAGGCTTCAATGAAGTTACTGTGAAAAGCCCCTAGTCGCCAAATTCCGCCACCTGTTCGGGGAGGTTGGTACGGGAATTGAACCGTGCTGCTGGCCTGCTTGGTCTGCTTTAAAAGCCAGAGATTTAGCCCAGTGTGCTAAACCAGCCCCTCTGCGAGGCCTGGATAGAGTGGACGTGGAGAGGATGTTTCCACTTGCAAGAAAAACTAGAACCAGAGGACACGAATCTCAGACTGAAGGGACGCTCCTTTAAAACAGAGACGAGGAAGAATTTCTTCAGCCAGAGGGTGGTGAATCTGTGGAACTCTTTGCCGCAGAAGGCTGTGGAGGCCAAATCACTGAGTGTCTTTAAGACAGAGATAGATCAGTTTTTGATTAATAAGGGATCAGGGATAATGGGGAGAAGGAAGAAGAATGGGGAGCAGACTCGATGGGCCGAGTGGCCTAATTCTGCTCCTATGTCTTATGGTCTTATGGAAGATAAATGAATGAAATTCGATTGCTGCTCTGTGCCTCCTTGCAGTGATTGGAGGATAGCTTCTCCAGGTTCTGTAATAGCTGGCCGTTATGTTTTTATAATCAAAGAACCTCTCCTTTGGAATGGCTTCACTCTTGGCACGTTTGAAAGAAATGTAAATATTTGTAGATTCATAAACGTTATTTGTAGCTTCTTTATCTTTCAAATAGGGAAGCAGAGCCTTTAATGAGAATGGATTATTGACATTCTCTGTCATTTAGATTACTTTCTAAGTTGTAAAAGGCAGTGAAAATAAACACTCTGTATACAATGCCCATAATCGTTTGTGCCTATCAACATTCCAATACCTGCATGATTCAAAAGATAGCTGAGAACTGGCTATACTGTAAGTGCTTTATACATCTGACTCCCATTCCTCTGTCCATTAATTCAACCGAGGGATTGACATGTCTGAAATAATTTTATGAAATCTGAGAGAGGATTTTGGTGAGAACATGTTCAGCATTTCTTTGCTTTTCAATTTTTCCTATTAAGGGACAATTTAGCGCGGCCAATCCACCTACCCTGCACATCTTTGGGTTGTGGGGGTGAGACCCGCCCAGACATGGGGAGAATGTGCAAACTCCACACGGACAGTGACCTGGGGCCAGGATCGAACCCGGGTCCTCGGTGCGTGAGGCAGCAGTGCTAACCACTGTGCCACCGTGCTGCCCTGATGTTAAGCATTTCTACAATAAAATTGTTCACTGCTGAACAGTAAGGTGTAGCCTATGATATGAAAAGCAATCTTTATGATAATAGGTGAAGACTTACATTGGTAATGAGGTGATGCATCTTTGCATCCTTTTTCCAATAAAAATCTCTGAACTCTTCATAGATTGAGCTATGTTTTAGGGCAGTTTGGAGTGTTCCTTTGTGTTTTTGTTGTGATGTGACGAATCAGTACAAAAAGCAAAGTGTTCACAGATGCCAGCTGTTAGCCAACTCCACATGACCTCAAGAAATCGCTGAACGCACTGATTGCAGCAAAGGCCGTGGGCCCTGATAACATCCCAGCAGTTTTACTAAAATCATGCATTCCAGAACTAGTTGAGCCCCGAGCCAAGCTGTTCCATACGACTAGAACAGCTGGCATCTATCCAACAACATGGATAATTGCCAGGTATGCCCTATCTACAGAAAGCGGGACAAATTGAACCTGGCCAATTACTGCTCCATCAGACCACTCGCAATCATCAGAAAAGTGAAGGAACAAACATAGAACATAGAATTTACAGTGCAGAAGGAGGCCATTCAGCCCATCGAGTCTGCACCGGCTCTTGGAAAGAGCACCCTACCCAAGGCCACACCTCTATCCGATCCCCATAACCCAGTAACCCCACCCACCACTAAGGGCAATTTTGGACACTAAGGGCAATTTATCATGGCCAATCCACCTACCCTGCACATCTTTGGACTGTGGGAGGAAACCGGAGCACCCGGAGTAAACCCACGCAGACACGGGGAGAACGTGCAGACTCCGCACAGACAGTGACCCAAGCCGGGAATCGAACCTGGGATCCTGGCGTTGTGAAGCAATTGTGCTACCCACAAGGCTACCGTGCTGCCCCAAAGGGAGGTGTTGTCAATCGTGCTATCAAGCAGCACTTACTTTCCAACAACCTGCTCACCGTTGCTGAGTTTGGGTTCCGCCTGGCCCACTCATTTCTGGACTGCATGGTTCAAACATAGATAAAAACTGAATTTCAGAAGTGAGGTGAGAGTAAGTGGCCTCGGGGTGTGGGCAGAACTGAAGTCACATACATAATAATATAATAGCTTATTGTCACAAGTAGGCTTAAATGGAGTCACCGTGACAAGCCCCTAGTCGCCACATTCCGGCACCTGTTCAGGGAGGCCGGTACAGGAATTGAACCCACACTGCTGGCCTTGTTCTGCATTGCAAGCCAGCTATTTAGCCCACTGTGCTATGCTGGTGAATCTGAAACATGTAGAATATAATAAATATAGGGCAGCACGGTAGCATGGTCGTTAGCACAATTGCTTAACAGCTCCAGGGTCCCAGGTTCAATTCCGGCTTGGGTCACTGTCTGTGCGGAGTCTGCACATTCTCCCCGTGTGTGCGTGGGTTTCCTCCGGGTGCTCCGGTTTCCTCCCACAGTCCAAAGATGTGCAGGTTAGGTGGATTGGCCATGATAAATTGCCCTTAGTGTTGGCTGGGGTTACTGGGTTATGGGGATCAGATAGAGGTGTGGCCTTGGGTAGGGTGCTCTTTCAGAGTGCCGGTGCAGACTTGATGGGCCGAATGGCCTCCTTCTGCACTGTTAATTCTGTGAAATGTGTGGCATTGACAGAAGCCATGATCACGATTTTATGACCTCGTCGCGCCCACTTTGGTGACATGACGAGGCCGTTTAATCGCACGAGATTCACGATGCTCGAAATGCCTCGCAAGATTTAACGAAATCTCGCGAGATGTCGCGATCTGGATCTCGCCTTCGCTGTGCAAGATCCAGATTAATATATCTAAATGATACATTAGCCTCACTTAAACATGTCTGTGCTGTATTCTCCCGGGGCCCAGGAACTGACAACGTTGCCTGGGAGACCTCGCCATGGCAAACACTGATTTCCACAGAGGTGGACCAAGCGTAACGCACCCGCGCTGTCTCCCAGGCCGTTAGAGAACCCGGGATGGGCAGGCTCTGGGCAGGTAACCTGCGAGTCCCACTGGCACCTGGGCACTTTAGCACTGCCAGGATGCTCAGGTTGCACTGCCATGATGGCAGGTTGGCAGTGCCAAGGTGCCTGGGTGCCAGGTTGCCCGTTCCAAGGATTGGACGCCGGGGTGCCTTTCCAATCAGAGGTAGGGTGAAGGGGTGCTCGAGGACGCCATAAGAGATAGGGCGGGTGGAGTTGGGGGGTCCAGAGGCTGCGGTGGGGTGGCTGAGAGGGGTCGAAAGATCAGGGTGGCCTTTCAGAATGGTCCCAATCCGTGAATACTCTTCCTACACCGGCGAGCTGGCTTTCTCAGTGCAGGAAGTGATGTTAAGTGTGATCTCGATGGGGCATTGCCCGCATCCCCCACAGAGGCTGAAAAAACGGCAAAGTGCCATTAAATAGCAGCTTCCAAGAAATATCCCGCTGAACGCGCCCGAAATGGGATTCTATTTCTGTCCTGTTAAATCCCCCATAGTTTAGCAATATTAGTAGTTTGGGTTAAAATCCCATGAGTGCATGTAATCTAGGATGACAATTTAGTGCAGTGCTGAGATTGTGGGCGAGATCGAACACGATCGTGCGCGACGTTATGATGTAAATTCCGCCCATTGTGGGCGGGATCACTGTTTAGTAAATCTACAAATTAGAATGAGACAGCAAGACTCACTTTACTGATCAGATTCCTGAGTTACCCGAGGCGTTGGGATCAATCTCCCTCGCCTCGGAGACCTCGGGTGAGAACTGTTCAGTGCTGGTCTCCACAAGCGGAGACTAGATGGAACGGCACTTGTAGGGGTCTCCCAGGGGATCAGAGGCCCCCAGGTACATGCCTTCTGGGCAGGGTGGTGACCTGGCAGTGCCAAGCTGACATTTTTTGTTTGGGTGCGGTCGGGCCAGGGGTGCCCAGCATAGGTGTTGGGGTGGGGGCGAGGTTCCTCCCATAGTGCTTGGGGGACTGGGCGCGGCTTTTAGGGCCCTTGGGCATCAGGGCGCTATTTGAAAATGGCATCCCGATCTCTCGCTACACTGGGGAGTTCCGGCGAGCGGAGATCCTCACTGTACAAAACGGGGCTGTGCGTGACCTCGGCCACCTGGTCCCCGTTAAGGCCCTTTATACAACACGAGTCGCGTTTTATGAGTTGTGTTTCTCGCCGCTGCGAGCGCCCGGAAACACGTCACTAAACGCGCTCACTATTGGACTCTGTTCCCATTTAGTTAAATGTATCTTTTGTAGTTACTGTCAGATTTCCTTCTGTAAAGGATTTCACTCCATCAATCTAAAGGTATATCCGATTTTAATTTAATCTGATATTTCTCATTTTCCAGGTCTCCCCACGGGAGGGCACGTAAGAATAGTTTCAATTCTAACGACTTTGCTTCCAACACTGCGAATGAGGTGCAGTCACAGTCCTCGGTGGATGAGCCGGGCAGTCCAGACGTAGGGTCGACTCAGAAGGAGGCACGAGGTGGAGCTGCCACTGAGAGACGAGGTAAATCGTAATGTTCTGTCGTATTCTGCAATCATATGGGGGGAAATGTATCAAAATAAAGGTCGTCCCTAACCCTTCACATCATGTCTGATTAAAAAGTGTAAGTCAGCAATCCAAATTGTGGAAATAATATAAGTGTTTAGTTTATGTTCATGTTTGATTTTAGGATTACATTTTTATTAAACAAATAGAACGACCTCTAGCTGAGTAATGCAAAGCAAGATTTACTCTGAAGAGAAAAAAATCAGAAAGGGGCATGTTCCTTTAAGTTCACAGAAAGTTCACAGCAGTTTAGTTGTTTGTGTTGGTTGCTAACTGATTAGCATATCTTAAACTTAATGAGGTGGGAAAGGATTTTAGTTTAACTACAATATTAACTCTGATAGGGATGCTTAGCTCAGTTGGCTAAATGGCTAGTGTGTGGTTCTGAATTATACCAACAGCAGGAGTTCAGTTCCTGGTTGAGCTCAGCTAGATTGTGACCTGCCTCCTTGCCCTGTCCTTGTGTCGTTACGATGCCTGTTGATGTTATAACTGGGCGGGAAGAGGGCAGCACAGTGGTTAGCACTGCTGCCTGTGGCACTGCGGACCTGGAATCAAATCCCGGTCCTGTGTCACTGTCCGTGTGGAGTTTGCACATTCTCGCCGTGGGTTTCAACCCCAGAACTCAAAAGATGTGCAGGGTAGGTGGATTGGCCATGCTAAATTGCCCCTTAATTGGAAAAAATAATTGGGTACTCTAAATTTATTTTTAAAAATTAAAAAATAACTGGGCGGGAAGATCCCAGAGTGAATCCCTGGTAAAAAGACCGTAACGTTTGCTTTTTTTAAATAAGACGTGGAGGAACAGATTTACAGGGCCACTAGTTAGTTTTACAACAAGGAAAGAAACATGTATTAAACATGAAAAAAAATGGAGTATCTTTTTTTAAAGTAAATTTAGAGTACCCAATTCATTTTATCCAATCGGGGGTCAATTTAGCGTGGCCAATCCACCTACCCTGCGCATCCTTGGGTTGTGGGGGCGAAACCCACACAGACTTGGGGAGAATGTGCAAACTCCACATGGACAGTGACCCGGAGCCGGGAGCGAACCTGCGACCTCGGCGCCGTGAGACTGCAGTGCTAACCATTGCGCCATCATGCCGCCCAAACAAAATGGATTCTGATGCAAGACTCCTTTACTCCCACTTAGTTTAACAATTACACACAAATTTTATGAATAACACAGATTACAATGTACATCTTTAACTACAATGGTCTCATTAACACACAAGCTCCCTTTGCAGCACACAGGATGACTGTGGTCAGATACACTCCTCTCTAAACCCAAGTGAATGTCTGTGGATTTCTCCTCAAAATCCCCCCAGATCATTCTTATACCGTGGGCCACCCTGTCTCACTGAACTCCGAGTGATTTCTAATTCTACTTTCAAAAGTCACACTTTTGAATCGTCTTTTAAATTATGCTTTCCCTCCGCTGCTTCCTTCAAGGTTTCACTTTTATTTGCACCTCTCCTTTCAGTTTCGTTTGGCTTAAAGGCTTTTACACAAACTCCGAGGTCCAGCCACCAATTTCCACAATTATTGCAAATAATGTCTCCCAAACTTTAGTAACTTCTCACAACTCCGAGCACTACTGCAGATTTCTTTCTGGCCGCTCACGATCCAATGCCTTTTCAACTCTCTGTGACTTTACCGAACAATAATCTAATCTGGTGCACAGTTTCCTCTGCTCTATAAACTCCAGACTTCTCATCGAATTTACAGTACAGAAGGAGGCCATTCAGCCCATCTAGTCTGTACCGGCTCTTGGAAAGGGCACCCTACCCAAGCCCACACCTCCACCCTATTCCTGTAACCCAGTAACCCCACCCAACCTTTTTGGACACGAAGGGCAATTTAGCATGGCCAATCCACCTAACCTGCACATCTTTGGACTGTGGGAGAAAACTGGAGCACCCGGAGGAAACCCACGCAGACACGGGGAGAACGTGCAGACTCCGCACCGACAGTGACCCAAGCCGAAAATCGAACCTGGGACCCTGTAGCTGTGAAGCAACAGTGCTAACCATTGTGCTACCATGCTGCTTCACTTCTTGGAAACATCACTTCGTTTCTGTAGTTTCTTTAACTAGTTGGACTTTAGACATCCGGCATCTGTTTTCTTAACCATTACTCCATGGTATGGCTTTTCTTCTAGCAAGTCTGGGCGAGATGATCCCTCTTTAGCCTTCTAAAACCAACTCCTTCTAGCAGAGCTGTGAGAGCTGCCTTCTCTCTCACTACCTATCTCCAACTGCAATCAAATTAGCTAAACTAAAACTCCTCAATCTTTCAAGGCCTCAGTTGCTAAGCAACCACTGCTGGTTTATTCACTCTTCACCTGAAACGTGGGGGGGGGGGGAATGGAAGATCGGGGCTGCCGATTGGAATTGCGCCCCAGTTTGCGGTCAGCCATTCCTGCGCACCAGGAGGAAATCAGTAAGTCAGGAAAGACTCCCCCAGGCCAAATAAACTAGCAAAGTGCAGGTTTGAAGTGTGCTGAGTTGCACCCACTGTGCTCCAACCCATTTAGTTAGCAGCTTATGGTGTGAAATCTTACATCCCCTGCATTAACCAGGGCAAAATGGCATTTTATAGATGTGCTTTGTGCTTGTGGTCCTGTACAGTCTGTGTATCATCTTGCATTGAAAAGGGAAGATTGCACAACTGACCATTTGTAAATATATGCTCAGCTTTTCCAAATCTAAAGCCTTGGTTTACAACTTTGCCTGCTTTTAGCAATCAAATGCAGTTCATTACCTTTCAGCAAAGAACAGAAGAACATTAGAAACAGGAGTAAGCCATTCAGCCCATTGACCTTCAGTGGAATCCTGCTCGATCTACTTCCTTTTTAAAAAATAAATTTAGAGTACCCAATTCTTTTTTTTTCCAATTAAGGGACAATTTAGCGTGGCCAATCGACCTACCCGGCACATCTTTGGGTTGTGGGGGTGAGGCCCACACACGCATGGGGAGAATGTGCAAACTCCACATGGACAGTGACGCCGTGAGGCAGCAGTGCTAACCACTGCGCCACCGTGTCGCTTGATGTTCCACCTCCTGCACTGTCCCCGTATCCCTTGATGTTTATGATTGTACAAATCTATCAATCAAATTAAATAATTTATGCTGATGTTATTAGTCAGATACTAAGATATTCTTCTTTGTGAGAAAGTGTTGAGCTAACTTTGTGATGTTTGAGAAGGGAAAGCAGTCAGAACAGGGATCACCATGTTCCCAGCAGTAACTTCAAAGGCCATCTTGCTGAAGTTGCAGTTACCAGAGGGAACATTGGCAGAAAGAATGCATTTTTATTTAATCTATAAATAGAAAGCATGGAAAACTATCTGCCCCCCCCCCCCCCACCCCCTGACCCCAGCAACCGTGTCAAAAGTCCAGCTCTGAGACGGTTGTACACATTGCAAAAATGGGAGTTCTGCAGATGGACATCAATTGAATTAACCCATGACGTGACAGAGCTGTTGTGGACCTATAATTCTGAGATATCCTGTCTTGAACCTTATGTCAGATGATATGCGGCTGATGATCATGGGGAGCTGTAATATATTGAAGTATGCAAAACATATAAAGGCAGGGAGATGCGTCGTCAGGCAATTAGTCAATATCTTTGTAATTGACTGTGGACCTCTTAGCTTGAGGATGGAATACACAACCTTGTTTGCCTTTTGAGATTCCAGCTTGGATTCTCCTTGAACCAACAGACTTGAAAAATAAGGGGTGGAAATTTTCCCCAAATCTGGAAGAGTGTCAGATGTTGAACCGGCAGAACCCGGGGGTTCTCAGTGCCGGGGGCAGTGCATGTCCCCCCTCTCCCGGGGCTATACGTGACGCCCCAGCCCAGCGGCTTCGCCGTGGCCAATTTCCGCTTTTATACATCTGTTGTAAACATCACCGAGGTGACATCCCACCGTTAAAGTATGAATATTCAGTGAAGGGGATCATGTGGGTAATAAACCCTGCAATGATATATAAATATACTGAAATATGTTGAAATGAGTTTCCCGACCTTTCTGGACAGGAACTTTGTCACATCACCTGCTATGGGCGGGTAAAGCGGGAAACAAGATCTCGCTCGGGCAACCTCCCCGTGCCTCCCCATCCATCCATCAACGGCAGCAATCTCTCCACCCCTCCCCACCCCATTCCATCGCCGGCGGCAATCCCACCCCCCACGCCCCTTGGCAGTGCCACCATGGCCCCATCCCCTGCCACTGCCATGGGGCAGCACCAGGGCACTGTCCTGCCATGTCCCTGACTACCCGGGGACAACACTGCCTCCATAGCCCCAGCGTGGTCATCCCAACTGCTGGAGATCAGTAGTCATCCCTGCCAGCTTGACACCATGCCAGCGGCGTCGGGGGGGGGGGGGGGGGGGGGGCACCATCAGGACTTCGCGGAAGATACAGCGTTATTTAAATTCATTCTAATTGATGGCAATGAGGTTCATGCCCTCACTGATTACATCACCAACGAGGAAGATCTCATTCTGAGATCTGCTGGTGCAAATCCAGGTATGGCCCTCTGCGCGAGAATTAGTGACCATAACGGATTTTCTAATCGGTGCAAACCAGCCCGGAAGATCGCGTTCAATGTATCTACCACAACCGGGCTGAAATCAGTCAGTTCCACATTGTAAATACCTATTCATAATCCCTCTAAACCTTACAGTGATTCACCTTAACTCTTGGAGCCTGTCCTTATAACTAAGACAGCTAGGGGGCAGCACAGTGGCGCAGTGGTTAGCATTGCTGCCTCACGGCGCTGAGGTCCCAGGTTCGATCCCGGCTCTGGGTCACTGTCCGTGTGGAGTTTGCACATTCTCCCCGTGTTTGCGTGGGTCTCACCCCCACAACCCAAAGATGTGCAGGCTAGGTGGATTGAACACGCTAAATTGCCCCTTATTGGAAAAAATGAATTAGGTACTCTAAATTTATTTAAAAACTAAGACGGCTAACAGTAGACAGCAATCCAGCAACCCGTTCCAGCTCAAGAGCCTTTAACAAAGTTGGTCTTCAACAGAATTCTGACTTTGTAACTTCATGCCAAGATCGATTGGAAACATTCCTGTTGAATGATTAATTAAAGTGTATATCAGTGAAGCATTTAGTTTAAATAAACATTTATGAACTTAAAATGTACATAAGCAATTGTAAATTGCGATTATACAATTGTTTGGAAATGTATTTAAGTACATTGGTTATTCCACAAATAAACACTGAATGAATGGAGAAAATGGATGTCCAGGAAGGATTGAGAATTAATCACATTGAGGAGGGTTCCCATAAGGTTTCGAGTAAGACGACCCTGCAATCCCGGCCTTGAAGATATTTTTTAATACCTATTCTACAAAACAGTTGGAAGAGCAGGTTTTTATTGTTCAGTTCATGAGAAGCATGTTAATACTTTTATTGAAGGAGTAATCACCTGCAGAATGTAACAATCAGAAATTATCAGGTTGAATTAATCATTTTAAAAGTGAAC